>NC_086100.1:13404802-13724135 GCF_963921235.1 Mobula hypostoma | reverse complement strand
CACCATCTCTGCCGAGCGCTTCGACCCCTGCCCCAGTCGTCAGCAACAGACAAAGCCGAGGATTTGGGGCCTTCCCCTCCGGAGGTTCTCGATCGCATAGTAGCAGCGGCAGCAAAGTGGGCATTTCAGAAGTTTCTCCAGACGTTCCTCCGTGCTCTCACGTCTGTCTCCATCAAATCAGAATTGTGCACGGTCCCCTATTTAACAAATACAGATATCATTCACTGGAGAGGCCGCGCGCACTGCCACCTTCTCCTCCCTTACATACCCTCAGACTAGTTATATTACTGGCAATATTACCAATATTATTGAGAACGCAGTGAAGACGCCTGTGCCCGAGAGCAACGAGTGGCCTGAGATTTGTATGATTCATGCACAGGACCGGATTGAAAGGGTTAGTGTGTCGGGACTGGAGGTGAGGGATGGGTCAGTTCAGTTCGCTGCTCTGCAAGGTTTACCTATCGTAGCACTGAACTGAAGCTGTGGCCTACAATTAACCGCCCCCTGAATGGCTGGTTGCTGGCCTCATGTCTGTGGACTCACTTTCATGAACTTCAGTTCTGCATGCTACTTGCTTACTTTTATTGTTTGTATGATTTGTTTTTCCCCTGCATATTGGGTGTTAGACAGTCTTTTTTAATGGGTTCTATTGGGTTTCTTTGTATTGCTGCTGCCTGAAAGGAGACGAATCTCAAGATTGTCTATACTATGTATACTTTGATAATAAATGTACTGTGAACCTCGAACAACTGAAGCCAGTCGCTGACTAATGTTGTGACTGAATGAATCGTACAAAGCTCTAGATGTAATGGTCTTTATCCAGCACAAGCAAATGTACAGGAGAAAAGATGATGGAAAACTCTCTCCTGGGTAAATCTCTCAGAAGAATCTCTATGAATTCAAAGTACCTCAAATTTTTATACTCTTAAAGTGCAAATATGACAGCAGATGATTACATACAGTCTTAATCATTACAATTACATAGCTTATTTTGACATTTTGAAAGCTGGTAAATTGCTGCATGGAAATACAGATTTTCAAAGGGAGTAATCCTCAAGTGACAAGAACACCTCTCATGTGCCTATTCCGATACCTTTGTTCAGAAGTGACACATTTAAAATAGCTTTCTTTCTCCACTGCAGTGAGAGATGGCTCTTTGCAGAAAATGGTGTCAGATTACTACCTGCAATTTACATGTGAAGTGATTTTTTGAAGACTGGTTCTCATTTGCATTACCCCTGATTGAAACTAGTTTTCAACCCCTGACACTTCAGAATCAGAATCAGAATCAAAATTAGGATTAATATCACTGGCAGTGCTGTGAAATTCGTTAACTTTACGGCAGCAGTACAATCAGTTACATGATAACTGAATATAGAAAAAAACTTAATTACATTATGTATATGTATGTCACTAAAACAGTAGTGCAAAACAGAAATGAAAAAAGGAGTGAGGTAGTGTTCATGGGTTCAATGTCCATTCGGAAATCAGATGGCTGAGGGGGTAAATATGTGTCTTCAGGCTTCTGTACCTCCTTCCCGGTGGTAACAGTGTGAAGAGGACATATCTTGGGAGCAATGTTCCCTCTAATTTTTAGTAGTCAGTGTGCGCAAAAATCTTCTGTTGCGCAAATTTTTTCCTGTGACAAAAGTATGTGTGCATTGAATGCTCACATGGCACAGTTTATGTAGGTTTACAAAATATTTGACATGAGACTGCACAGAATAACAACAAAATAACATACATATTTAAGTCACTCAGTTATTTTTTCTCTCTCCTGTCTTTGGCATTTACTCATTCTTTGTAAACTCTATCTAGACTAATCGAACTTACATCCAATTGATAGCTTTTGATTCTCATTAACATATCCAAATGACATTCACCTAAACGGGTTTCTCAGCTTGTTTTTGAGTTGATTTATTGGGCTAAAACCTCGCTCACAGTCAGCACTAGACACAAGAAAGGTTCCCCCAATGTCCATCAACTGTGCAAGGTCACAAAACTGTTCATTTTGAAGTACAAATGCCACCATTTGAGCAAAGTTTGAAATCAGTTTGGATTTATTTTCTTCTTGCATGGAAAATTTGAAATCATTAAATTGTCTAACTATTACAGTATTTTCAGCTAGAGAATTATGATATTTTAGACATAAAGCATTAATCTGTTCATCACTAAATGTGAAGTTACAATCTGCAATTGCAGAGAAATCAAAAGCTGACCATTCTTGTACCTCATCTTCAGGAAACCTTTCTTCTAAATGAACACAAGGACTATTTATAAAAGTCAACAGCGAACTTGTATCTGCTGTGACATTTTCTTCACGTTGTTGGCTTAGCAAAACTTTAACTTTGTCACTCCACGAAACATTGTCTCCCAGATACTGCTTTCTTATCTTGATAATTTTGCCTCGCGCAAAATGAAGTGAATCAATCGGTGTCAGGCCACTCTTTTGCAGAATCTCGCACAGTGCAACCAGTTCATCAAAGACATCACTTAAAACCTGTAACGCTACTTTGTATGTGATGTTTATCAATTTCTTGTGACAGGGTATTTAGCCACAGGGTCATTTGACTGATCTTTTTCAATAAAAACTTAGTAAGCTATCTACAGGATTTGAAACAGATCTTTGTAAACTTTATGATATGAACACTGTCCGCCAAAGATGGCTGCCGCCATGATGCAGCTGTACAAACCGGAACAGGAAAGGTGAGGTAAATTAATGACGTGCATTGTGGTATTTGAAAAACCGACTAACTAGTTAACAGAAACATTTAGCTGAAAGATTATTTTCAATTAGTATAATTATTAATTACTACATTATTTTAGGTAACTTACCTTTTGTGCGCACATTAATTGCCTTTGTGCGCTGGTTGAAAAACGTGTGTGCGTGCGCACACGCGCTCAGCTTAGAGGGAACATAGCTTGGGAGGTGGGGATGGATACCACCTTCCTTTGGCACTGCTCCTTAAAGATGTCTTGGATATTATGGAGGCTGGAGGCTAGTGTTGGATCTCAGTAACTTAAAAAGTTTCTGCAACTTATTTCGATCTTGCGCAGTAGCTACTGCCCCCCCTCCCATACCAGATAGTGATACAGCCAGTCAGAATATATTTGTAGGCACTTCATGGTACTTCAACACCAAACCAACCAATTTCTTACTGAACTCTCTGACAAACTCCTACAGAGTAATGTTGGAAGAATCCTAACTGGCTGCTTCAGGGTCTGGTGGGAGAACTTCAATGTGCAGGCACAATAGAAGTTGCAGAGAGTAGTGAACTCAGTGCAATGCATCATACCACATCCCTCCCCACCATCGATAGTATCTACTTAAGGTGCTGCCTCAAGATGCATCATCATCAAAGATCCCTATCACCCAGGCCATGCCATCTTCTCACAGCTACCATCAGAGAGGAAGTACAGAAGCCTGAAGTCCCACACCATTTAAAACAGCACTTCCCTTCAACCAACCACAAGAAAATGCTGGAGGAATTCAGCAGGCCAGGCAGCACCTATGGAAGAGAATAAACAGTCGACGTTTCGGCCCAAGACCTTTCACCAGGACCTGTTTACTCTTTTCCATGAAAGCTACCTGAACTGCTGAGTTCTGCCAGCATTTTGTGTGTGTGTGTGTGTGTGTGTGTGTGTGTGTTGTTTGGATTTTCATCATCAGGAGATTTTCTCTTTTTGTGATTGGACTTCCCTTCGACCATTCAGTTCCTGAACCACTGGCACAACCCTAATTACCTAGTTACACTATGACTACTTTGACAACTTTGCACTAAAATGGAGTTTTTTCTTGGTTCTAGTTGTGCCCTTACTTGTAAAAATTTGTGTATAATTTATGGTTAATTCATGTTTTTCTTGTAAATGTTGTTTAAGTGATGCTATGTGCCTGTGATGCTTTGTAAAGTAAGTTCACTTTATGCATTCATGTACTTGTGCAGATGACGACACACGTAGCTTTGACTCAGATTGGACTTTAGAAAAATACCCTCTGAAGGAGAAGTGATGCATCACAACCTGGTATGGAAGCTCCAATGAGCAGAAATACAAGGGACTACGGAGAGCAGTGGACATTGAACAGATGAAAGTTTGCAGATGCTGGAAATCCAGAGTATCAAGCACAAGATGCTGGAGGAACTCAGCAGGACAGGCAGCATCTATGGAATCCACTGCTAAGTTTGCGGATAATATGGTCTCAGTCCAAACGTCAACTGTTCATCCATTTCCATAGATGCTGCCTGACTGACTGAGTTCCTCCAGCATTTTGTGTTTGTCGCTAGAGAGTGGTTTGGACTCAGCTAGTTAAATACTAGCTCTCCCCACCATCAGAACATATAACAGTTCAGCACAGGAACAGGCTGTTTGGCCCATAATATTGTCCCGAACCAGCTAAAAAGCAAATCGGAAACAACCAAACACAATGTCCATATCCCTCCATCTTCCTTCTGTCGATGTGCCTATCCAAACGTCTCTTAAGAACCTCGAATGCATTTACCTCTCCCACCACACCAGACAGAACATTCCAGGCATCCACTACTCTCTCAGTAAAATACTTACCCCTCACATCTCCCTTGAATCCACCCCCTCTCACATTCAATACATGCCCTCTGGTATTAGACATTTCAACCCTAGGAAACAGATACTTTCTGTCTGCTCTATCTATGCCTCTCATAATCTTATAAATATCTGTTAAATCTCCCCTCAGCCTCCAGCTCTCAAGAGAAAACAACTGGAGTTTATCCAGCAGTATCCTGGTCAACCTCTCCTGCACCCTCTTCAAAGCTCCAACATCTTTCCTGTGGTGGGAGGACCAGAACTATATGCAATACTCCATATGTGGCCTAACCAGAGTTTCATAAAGTTGTAACATAATCTCTTGACTTTTGAACTCAATGCCTTGACTATAAAACCAAGCATTCCATAACCCTTTTTAATCACCTTATCAACCTGTGTAGCCACTTGCAAGTAGCTATGAACTTGGATCCCAACATCTCTCTGTTCGGCAACACTGTTTTGGAATTTGCCCTTAACAGTGTTCTGTCTCTTTGCTTTTGCCCTACCAAGGTGCAACATGTGGCGTTTATCTGGTTAAGCTCAATCAGCCATTTCTCTGCCTATATCTGCTACTGATCTACTGTATATCGTGCTGTATTCTTTGCCAGTCTCCTACACTATCCACAACTCCACCAACCTTGGTATCATCCACAAACTTACTAACCCACCCATCTACATTTTCATCCAGGTCATTTATATACATTTATATACAAACAGCAGAGGTCCCAGCACAAATCCCTGCAGAACTCTACTATTCATAGAACTCCGCTGGAATAAATCCCTTCAACCACTATCATCTGTCTTCTACGCGCAAGTCAATTCTGACTCCAAACTGCCATGGACCCTACGCATCTTAATCTTCTGGATTAATCTCCCATGAGAAACTTTGACAAACGCCTGACTAAAATTCATGTAGACGACATCCACTGCCTGATCCTTGTCAATCTCTGTCGTCACCTTGTCAAAAAACTCAATCAAGTTGGGAAGGCACCACCTGTCAACCACAAAACCATGCTGGCTCTCCCTAAGGACACTGACGATATTTCAATGTAACCATCTACAAAAGATGACATTTCAGGAAGGTGACATTCACCTTCAAGAACCCCTATTATCTGGGCATTGCCTTCTTCTCAGATTCACCACCCTCTGGTTCAAGAAATTTTTCCTCATCTCTGTTCTAAATGCATATCCCTCTATTCTGATGCGGTGCCCTCTGGTCTAAAATTTCCCCCTATAAGAAACATCCTCTCCCCATCCACTCTGTCTGGGCCTTTCAACATTCCCCTCCCCTTTCTTCTAAACTTCAGCAAGGACAGCCTCAAAGCCATCAAAAGCTTCTTAGACTGTATATTAACCCTTTCATTCCAGGGATCATTCTAGTGAACATCCTTGGGACCTTCTCCAATGCCAACGTATCTTTTTAGGAAGGAGCCCAAAATTGCTCATAATACTCCAAGTGAGGTCTCACAGTGAAGCCTCATCAGTGCCTAATAAGCCTCAACATCACATCCTTGCTTTTATATTCAATTTGTCTAAGTTCTTCTGCAGTCTCCCTTAAGGGGAAATCTTGTGTGACAAATTTGTTGAAAATCTTTAAGGAAATAACAAGCAGGGTAGACAAAGGAGAGTCAATGGATGTTGTTTGTTTGGATTTTCAGAAGGCCTTTGACAAGGTTCTGCACCTAAGTCTGCTTAACAATATAAGAGACCAGGGTGTTACAGGAAAGATATTAGCATAGATAGAAGATTGGCAGACTGGCAGAACGCAAAAAGTGGGAATAAAAAGTGCCTTTTCTGGTTCACTGCCAGTGACTCATCATGTTCCACAGGGGTCTATGTTGGGACCCCTGCCTTGGGACAGACTAGGGGCATGGGCAAAGATGTGGCAGATGGAATATAATGTAGAGAAGTGCATGGTCATGCACTTTGGTAGAAAGAATAAAGGCATGGACTATTTTCTAAATGGATGTGATTTTGAGGCTTTTTTAGGCACTGATGAGGCCTCATTTTGAGACCTCACTTGGAGTATTGTGAGAAGTTTTGGGCCCCTTATCTAGGAAAGGATGTGTCGGTATTGGAGAGGGTTCAGAGAAGATTCTTGAAAATGATTCTGGGATGAAAGTGTTACAAAATGTGCACCGATTATTGGGCCTGTACTCACTGGAGTTTAGAATGAGAATCAGAATCAGGTTTATGATCATCGGCATGTGTCGTGAAATTTGTTAACTTAGCAGCAGCAGTACAATGCAATACATGATAATATAGAAAAAAAAGAATCAATTACAGTAAGTATGTACAATAAGTAACCCTAATGTATGTACACTATATTGAATAGATTTTAAATAGTGCAAAAACAGCAATAATATATACTTTTAAAAGAGGTAGTGTTCATGGGCTCGATGTCCATTTTGAAATTGGATGGCAAAAGGGAAGAAGACATTCCAGAGCCAATGAGTATGCGCCTTTGGGTTTCTGTACCTCCTTCCTGATGGTAACAGTAAGATGAGAGTACGTTCTGGGTCCTTGGGTCTCTTAATAATGGACATCACCATTCTGAGGCACTGCTCCTTGGAGATGTCTTGGGTACTACGGAGACTAGTACTTAAGATGGAGCTGACTAATTTTACCACTTTCTGTAGCTTCTTTTGATCCTGTACAGCAGCTCCCACATACCAGACAGGGATGTAGCCTACCTGAATGCTCTTCTTGGTACATCTATCGAAGTTTTTAAGTGTTTTATTTGACAAACCAAATCTCTTCAAACTCATAATGAAATATAAGTACTGTCTTGCCTTCTTTATAGGTGCGTCGATATGTTGGGACCATGTTAGATCCTAAGAGATCTTGACACCCAGGAATTTTGGAATTGCTCACTCTCTCCACCTGATGCATCTATGAGGATTGGTATGTGTTCCTTCATCTTACCCTTCTACCTAACATCAGAGGATTGATTGCAAGCTCAACCAGCTCCATCATGGGTACTGTTCTCCTCACCATCAGGGACATCTTCAAAAGGTGATACCTCAAAATGGTGGCATCCATCATGAAGGACTGTCAATATCCAGGACATACCCTCCTCTCATTCCTACCATCAGGGAGGAGGTACAGGAGCCTGAAGATACACACTCAACATTTCACAAACAGCTTCTTCCCATCCACCATCAGATTTCTAAATGGTGAATAAATCTATGAACTGCCCTACTATTTTGCTCTCATCTTGTGCTATACAATTATTTTTATATATTATTATTGCAAGTTATGGTAATACTTATGCAATGGACTGTACCTGTTGCCACAAAACAACTAATTTCATGATGTGTGTTAATGATGATAAACCTGATTCTGACCTTTGGGGATCAGTATGTCAAAGCACACGATCAATCAGAATCAGGTTTATTATCACAGGCAGATGCCCTGGAAATTTGTTGTTTTGTGTACAGCGCAAGATGTAAAAATTGCTATAATTTACAAAAAAAAAATCAATGCAAAAGAGGTGTAGTGAGGAAGTGTCTACGGATTTACGGACAGTTCAGAAATCTGATGGCAGAAGGGAAGAAGCTGTTGCTCAAAACGTTGAGTTTGGGTCTTCAGGTTCCTGTTCCTGCATCCCAATGGTAGCAATGAACATCCCCGATGGTAGAAATGTTGGAATGATACCGATTAGGAGTGAGCAAGAGGCTGAAGGTGGAAGAGGGCTGTGGGCTGGAAGATAATATAGGGAAATGGATGGGCGTGGTAATGGAAGCTCTTAAAAACACGATAGCGGAAGGCATCTTGTGAAGTTCTCATTAACTTCCTGGAAATCTCTTCCTTCTTGTGAAAGATGGTCACATAGGATATCTGTCAGGAAGCTGGCCTGTCATTGACCTTTCTCTCCTTCTCGTCAGTACATCCTGGAAAATGCTGGCCAGGATAAAGAGGAGCATAAATAATGGTCAAACCTCCACGATCAAACGCTGGAAGCAATTAGTGATGTTGCTCAACCCAGAACATAAAACGTTCTGCTTAAACAACAGGGTTAGTAAGTGTCCCAAAGGGAGTGAAACTAGGCATTACATTACATCACAATATCCTACTTTTTTACTCGTTCAGATAGTTGTACAGACCACATTGGAATATTGTGAGCAATTCTGGGCCTTGTATCTAAGAAAGGTTGTGCTCCCTTGGAGAGGGTCCAGAGGAGTTTCACAAGAATAATCCATGGAATGAAAGGCATAACATATGAGGAGAGTTTGATGGCTCTGGACCTGTGCTCAGGGGAGTCTAGAAGGTTGAGGGGACATCTCATTCAAACTGACCAAATATCAAATGGCCTGCATAGAGTAGACGTGGAGAGGATGGTTCCATTAATAGGAGAGTTTAGGATCAGAGGTCACAGCCTCAGAATAAAGGGATGTCCCTTTAGAACAGATAGAGTCTGTGGTGAGGAAGGCAATGCCTGCATTCATTTCAAGAGGACCAGAATATAAATGCAAGAATGTAATGTTGAGACTTTATTAAGCACGGGTGAGACCCACTTGGAGTATTGAGAGCAGTTTAGGGCCCCTTATCTTACAAATGATGTACTGAAACAGGAAAGGGTTCAAAGGAGATTCACGAAAATTACTCCAGGGCTGAATGGCTTGTAATATCAAGAGTGTTTGATAGCTCTGGGCCTGTATTCACTCGAATTCAGAAGAATAAGAGGTGACCTCATTGAAGCCTATATTGAAATGGCGGAACAGACTCGATCGGCAAAATGGCCTAATTCTGTTCCTGTACCTTATGGTCTTATAGTCTAGGACAGGGATGAGGAGGAATTTCTTTAGCCAGAGAGTGGTAAATTTGTGGGATTTATTACCACTCAGGGATATGGAGACAAAGTCATTGTGTATACTTGAGAAAACCTTGATTGGTAAGGTGGTCAAGGTTACAGGGAGAAGGTCAGAGAATGGGGCTGAGAAAAATAAAACTCAGGCATGATACATATTTACACTCCGTGGCCACTTTATTAGGTTCACCTGTACATGTGCTCATGAATGCAAATATCTGGTCAGGCAACCGTGTGGCAGCAACTCAATGCATAAAAGCATGCAGACATGGTCAAAGAGGTTCAGATGTTGCTCAGACCAAACATCAGAATGGGGCAGAAATGTGACTGTGGAATGATGGTTGGTGCCATACAGGGCGGTTTGAATATCTCAGAAACCGCTGATCTTCTGGGGTTTTCACACACAACACTCTCTAGAGTTTACAGAGAACGGTGTGAAAAACAAAAAAAAAGCATCCAGTGAGAGGCAGTACTGTGAATGAAAATGCCTTGCTAATGAGAGACGTCAGAGGAGAATGGCCAGACTGGTTCAAATTGGCCAGAAGGCGACAGAAACTCAATTAACAGCGTCTTACAACAGTGACGTGCATAAGAGTAGCTCTGAGCACACAACACGTTGAACCTTGAAATGGATATGCTAAGCAGCAGATGACCACAACCTTACACTCAGTGGCCACTGTATTTGTGACACCTAATAAACTAGCTACTGAGCATAGAATGAGTGGCCACCACTGCTTTCAGAAGGCAGCAACGGCCACTACCAGAGGATGTCCATTTAAGGCGAGTGGAGAAAAGTTTAGCAGAGATGTGAGAGGTAGTTTTTTTTTACAAAGAGAGTGGTGGGTGTCTAGAACACCCTAGAGGTGCTGGGGCTGATACAATTGGGACATTCAAGATACTTAGATAGACACATGGATGCAGGAAAAATAGAAAGTCATGGATTATGTAGGAGGTATGAGCTAAATTGATTGTGGAGATGGTTTGTATAGGTTGGCGCAACTTCGGGGGCTGAAAGGCCTAGACACTAGAACTACTGTATTGTCCTATTCTATGCCCTATGTTCGATATAACTACTTTCAGATCCTGCAAAGTCACACTGACATACTTGATGGATAGAGCCACTTCCTCACAAATCTGCAGACTCAGTTTCAATCCTGACCTCAGATGCTGTCTGTGAGGAGTTTGCACATTCTTCCTGCTTCTACATGAGTTTCTTCAGGCTTGGAGCAGACTTGATGGAGCAAATGGCCTAATTCTGCTCTTATATCTTATGGTCTGTTCACTGGGTAACAGAACCTAGGAGCTCTTTACCTGAGGGAAAGTAGAAGGGCATTAAGACCATAAGATCACACAACACAGGAGCAGCATTAGGCAGTTTGGCCCTTCGAGTCTGCTTCACCATTCTTTCATGGGCAATTTATTATCACTCTCAACTTCATTTTCCTTCTTTCAGCCCTCAACCTTTGACACCCTTCCTCATCAAGAGAGTAGCAACCTCCACATTAAATGTACCCAATGACTTGGCCTCCAAACCTACATGACTTGGATTTCCACAACCCTATCTGTGCAGAATCTGAAACAAAATCATGCTCATTATAACTGACGTGAGCTTGTTTATGGAAACCATGCTGACTTTGGCCTTTTTTAATCATGAGCTTCCAACTATCCTGAAACCTCATCCTTAAGAATGGACCCCAATACCTTCCCGACCACTGAAGTCAGGCTACCGGCCTATAATTTCCTGTCTTTTGTCTCGCTCCCTTCCTAAAGAGCAAGTGGCACTTGCAATTTTTCTGTCCTCTGTAACCATTCCCGAATCTAGTGATTCTTGAATGATTACCACAATCCCTTCAACTACCTCTTTCATAACCACGGGCTGAAGTCCATCTAGTCCAGGTGATTTATCTACTTGCAGACTTTTCAGCTTCCCAAGCTCCTTCCCCTCAGTAATAGCTCAATCCTGATATCCTACTGGTGTGCCTCACAGCACAGAGATGAAGGGCCAAAAAGCCTCTCTCCTTACTGTGTTACTCTATGACAACTGCTGCCCACATTTTGAGGAGAGAATAAGAAAAAGGTAAACAATAACTTTACAGATAAACACAAACACGAGGAATTCTGCAGATGCTGGAAATTCAAGCCACACACATCAAAGTTGCTGGTGAACGCAGCAGGCAAGACAGCATCTCTAGGAAGAGGTGCAGTCGACGTTTCGTGCTGAGACCCTTCGTCAGAAAGGTTCTTGGCCCGAAACGTCGACTGTACCTCTTCCTAGAGATGCTGCCTGGCCTGCTGCATTCACCAGCAACTTTGATGTGTCTTTACAGATAAAGCCTGCTGGAGAGGTGATGCCTACAACCCATCCAAACAGCCTCACCCTTTCATCTCGATCACAGCTGATCTGAACTCCTCGTTCACCTGCCTTAATTCTGCAAACATGTCTGCTCCTGCCCAGTTTACAGTAAATCTCTACTCTAGCAGTTTCACTGGACTGTCAACATCAACAGACTCATATAGATATTACTGGATCCACAATCCCTTCTGTGCAGAATCAGGTTTATTATCACTGACATTAGTTGTGAAGTTTATTGTCTTGTGGCAGCAGTACAGTGTAAGACATTTTAAAAAATGCTATCGGTTACAATAAAAAATAAAAAACAATAAATAGTGCAAAAGAGGAATAGTGAGGCAGTGTTCACAGGTTCGTGGACCGTTTCGAGATCTGATGGTGGAGGAAGAAACTGTCTGTAAAACGTTGAGCGTGTGTCTTCATGCTCCTGTACCTCCTCCTCATTGGTAGTGATGAGAAGTGGGCACACCCCGGATGGCGAGAGTCCTTAATAATAGATATCTTCCTGAGGCATCCGTTTTTGATATCTCTCCAGCAGGCTTTATTTGTAAAGATATTATTTACCCTTTTCTTATTCTCTTATCAAAATGTGGGCAGCAGTGGTCAGAGTCAGGGAGAGTGACACAGCAAGGGAACAGGCCTTTTGGGCCTTCACATCTATGCTGGCCATCAACCAATAATTTATTCTAACCCTGTATTCAACACAATTCATTCTCCCCACAGTTTCATAGAGTCCATGAGATTCTAGCTCTTTCTTGACATATTTGGGGTAATTTGCAGTGACCATCTACAAGCCTGCGTGTTTTTGGAATGTGGGGGATACCAGGGACAGGATCGAACCTGGGTCTCTGGCACTGTGAGGCTGTCTCTGCTACCTGTGTCTCTAGTCAGTACTTGTTTTCTTGGTTTGCCCAGTGACAAGACTATCAAACCTTTTGCTTCGTATGTTCACTCCTGATCCGTGTGAGTGTGTGTGTGTGTGTGTGTGTGTGTGTGTGTGTGTGTGTGTGTGTGTATGTGTTTGTGTGTGTGTGTGTGTGTGTGTGTGTGTGTGTGTGGAATGTGTGTGTACGTATGTGTGTGTGTGTGAGTGTGAGTGTGTGTGTGTGTGTGTGTGTGTGTGTGTGTGTGGAATGTGTGTGTACGTATGTGTGTGTGTGTGAGTGTGAGTGTGTGTGTGTGTGTGTGTGTGTGTGTGTGTGTGTGTGTGTGTGTATGTATGTATGTGTGTGTGGAATGTGTGTGTGTATGTATGTGTGTGGAATGTGTGTGTACGTGTGTGTACGTGTGTGTGTGTGTGTGTGTGTGTGTGTGTGTGTGTGTGTGGAGTTTGCCCTGTAACTGTGTGACTTCTCTGGTTTCTTCCCACATCCCGAAAGCATGTAGGTTAAAGTTCAAAGTTCAATCACAAAGTAAATTTATTATCAAAGTACGTTTGTGTCACCATATACAACCCTGAGATTCATTTTTTGTGGGTATTCAAAGGACTACAAAGAAATACAACTGAAAAACTACCACAAAATCCAACAAACAATCTATGTGCAAAAAAAGAGAAACTGCAAATACAAATAAACAAATAATAATAATAAAATGCGGAGGAACTCAGCAAGTCAGGTGCATATATGGAAATGAATAAAATCAATGTTTCAAAGCCAGGTGGGTGGGGTGAGAGAAGGGGAATGAAGTAAGAAGCTAGGAGGTGGTAGGTGGAAAAGGCAATGAAGTAAAGAAGAAGGAATCCGATAGGAAAGGACAGTGAAGCATTGGAGAAAATGAAGGGGGGGGGTCATCAGGGGGAGGTGATAGGCAGGTGAGGAGAAGAGATAAGAAGCTAGAGCAGGGAATAGAAGAAGAGAGAAGGGGAAGAGCTAAAAATTACCAGGAGGCTACCTAGACGGAATGTGAAATGTTGCTCCTCCACCTCTTCATGGCCTCTTCATGGCAGAAGAGGAAGTCATGGACTGACATGTCAAAACAGAAATGAGAATAGGAATTAAAATGTTCAGCCATCAGGAAATCCTGCTCATTATGAATGAAACAAAGGTGTTGACAAAGCAGTTTCCCAGTCTACGTCAGGTCTCACCAATGTAGAAGAGGCTGCATCTGGAGCACCAAATACAGTAGACGACCCCAACAGATTCACAGGTGAAGTGTTGCCCCACTTGGAAGGACTGTTTGGGGCCCTGAATGGAGGTGAGGGAGGCGGTCAATGGGCAGGTGTCGGATTTCTGACACTTGCATGTATACGTGCTAGGAGGGAGATTAGTGCTGAGGGACGAGGGAGATTAGTGCTGATGGACAAGGGAAGCACGAAGGGAGGAATCTCGGTGAAAAGCATGGCAGTAAAGATGTGTTTGGTGGTAGGATCTAATTGAAGATGGTGGAAGTTGCGGAGAAATATACGTTGGATATGGCAGGTGAGGCCAATTATTTTAATTCCTATCCCAATTCCCATTCCAGCATGTCAGTCCATGGCCTCTTCTTCTACACTGATGAAGTCACTCTCAGGGTGGAGGTGCAACACCATGTTGTAACTGAACAAAGCCACGAGAAACAGGTATCTTATTGAGACACTCTTGTAAGAAGAGGCCTGCTCGGCCCAATATTACATGATGTTTTATATGCTAAACATCAAAAGTAATAGCAGGGCAATTCTATCGTTACAATGTATCTTCACTGCTTCCTTTGAACTGCATTTAGGTTTCAAAGACCTCCTTATTTGCACCCACACTCCAGACACCAAAATGAATGTTAATCAGGATTGTCTAGTGTGTAATCAACTTCAGTCTACAGCTTCAGGAATACTACTGTTCAGGGCTGTATTTCAAATTTAATTCACGATCCACATTCAGGTCTGACGATTGGTTGGTGGTAAGATTAATATTTACTATATACCCTAACTCCAGAATACACTCCAACTCACCTCATATTCTATCTATGAATTATTATGTACACCTGTACACGTGCTGGTTAATAACTAATCAGCCAATCAAGTGGCAGCAACTCAGAGTGTAAAAGCATGCAGACATGGTCAAGAGGTTCAGTTGTTGTTCAGACTAAACACCAGAATTGTGATCTAAGTGACCTTGACCATGGAATGATTGTTGGTGCCATATGTGGTGGTTTGAGTATCTCAGAAACTGTTGATTACCTGTCAAGTACAACAGTCTCTAGAGTTCAGAGAATGGTGCAAAGAAAACCCAACAACATAACCATCCAGTGAATGGCATCTTTGTGGGCGCGAACACCTTGTTAATGAGAGAGGTCAGTGGAGAATTGCTAGGCTGCTTCAAGCTGACAGTAATTCAATTAATCATGTGTTACAACCGTGGTGTGCAGAAGAGCATCTCTGAACACACAAAACATCAAACCTTGATGAGGATGGGCTACAGCAATAGCAGACCATGAATATACACTGAGTAGCCACTTTATTAGGTTCAGGAGATACCTAATAAAATGGCCACGGAGTGTATGTCAGTGACAATAAGCCTAAATCTGATTGTCTGTGATGGTCGGCAAGGACTCAATGGGCCGAAGGGCCTGTTTCCATGCATCATGGCTTCAGGACTCTCATTCTCCATATAACTCACACTGCAAGCAAATCATTCAAAGTCCAGCTCTATGATGCTGGATCCTACACAGATCCACTCCACAATAATAACTGGGTTTTGCATCACAACTCACATTAATCACTCCCTGAGCACCAGTTCATCGTGAATAGAAAACATCTTAACAATCATTAGCGCAGTGAAGCAGGGTAGTTGGAATTGATCCACTATGCCATTCATTCACCACTGTTTGGCATATGTCCATTGGTATAGCTGCCACCCTGATTGTCGTGCGCTGTGAAAGAGCCGCTAATGGCCAAGTGGACTTTTTCTGTGCTGCGTCACCACCTATTACAATGGGCGTTAAGAGGTAAAGATCACATCACCGGCTAGAATGTGCATAAACAGGGTGGGGTTCAGCTGCAGATGAAGAGCATTTGATGGCTCTGAACCTGTACTCACTGGAAGTCAGAGGAATCAGGGGTGACCTCATTGACACCTATCGAATTTCGAAAGGCTTCGATATATTGGATGTGGAGAGGATGTTTCCTATGGTGAAGGAGTCTAAGATCCGAGGACACAGCCTCAGAATAGGAGGGCGTCTTTTAGAATGGAGATTGTGAGAAATTTCTTTCGACAGAGAGTGGCGAATCTGTGGAATTTGTTGCCACAGGCAGCTGTGGAGGCCAAGTAATTGGGATGCCAAGTCATTGGGAGGCCAAGGCAGAGGTTGATAGATTCTTGATTAGTCGGGGCCTAAGGGTATACGGGGAGAAGGCAGGAGAATGGAACTGAGTGGGAAAATGGAGGAACCATGATGAAAGGGTGGAGCAGATTCAATATGCCAAATGGCCTAATTCTGCTCCTATATCTTACGGTCTTGTGGTCTAATATCAGACCGAAGGGATTGGAAGTAGGGGGGCAGATGGTGAGAAGGTATTCATTTAACAGTAATTGCATTTGTGGCAATCTTTGCGACTCTCCCAAGCGCACAATTTACAGGGAAAGCTATAATTAATTATTCTTGTTATGATAGACTTGGATTGGTGGGGGAGGGGAGTGAGGGGGGCGTGGCAAGGGATAAATGTGATTAGCCCCCCATGTAGTTACATTGCTGAAGAAAGAAAGTGAGTACACGTGCAGAGTATGTCGATGAGGCAGTGCAGAGAAAATGCAAGGGAGATGTGATGTGTGGTGCTGTGCTCCTACAAGCAGCCTGAATACTGATATCTCTCCAAGCACTGGCTCATCTGAAGAGGAATTTATGCAGATTAGTGGACTGGGAAAACACTTTGAGATTTCAGATTCTTTATGTGAATGAAAACCTCGTTGCCTTGAATTAACCAGACAGAAATTCTCACATAAATGGATTCTACCTTAAGACTTAAATCCATTGGAGCAGAATTAGGCCATTCGGCCCATCAAGTCTGCTCCACCATTCCATCATGGATGATTTATTATCCTTCTCAACCCCATTCGCCTGCCTTCGCCCCCTAACGTTTGATATCCTGACTAATTAAGAACCTATCAACCTCTGCTTTAAATATACCCAATGACTTGGCCTCTCAAGGTCCAACCCTCAAAGTTGTGAGAGGTGGAAATGGGTAAGGCTCGCCAACAGAGCTCTGGTGAGGCTGTATGGGCCAAACTCCTGCACTGCGGATACAGTGGATTACAGACACATTGATGAACTCCAACCACCCCACCAACTTTGGATGATGGAGATGGGAGGTCATCAATGGCCTATGCTCCACTGGGGCTAAGTGTTGAAGATGAAAAGGAAAGACTTGGCCTTCACAATCTTCTCTGGCAATTAATTTCACAGATTCACCACCCTCCGGCACAGGAAATTCCTCCTCATCTCTGCTCTAAATGAATGTTCCTCTAGTCTGAGTCTCTGCCCTCTGGTCCTAGACTCTCCCACTAGAAGAAACATCCTCTCCACATCCATATTATCGAGGCCTTTCAATATCTGTGATATAGGACCAATTGGGAAAATGAAGGCGATCTAGAACCAGTGTAGATACTAACAGGAATGCATAGAAGGTCTGCCCTATGTACAGAATCAGAATCAGGTTTATTATCACTGAGATATGTTGTGATATTTGTTGTTTTGTGGTATCAGTGCAGTGGAAGACGTAAAAAATTCCTCAAGTTGCAATAGGAAATAATAAATAAATAAATAAATAAGTAGCTAGATAGATAGATAGATAGTGTGAAAAAGGAGCTATTATAAAGGGGTATAATTGACTAAAGAAGGGGAGGATGAACAGCCATACATCTTGGTGCATATTGATTCAAAGATTCAAAGTACGTATGCAGAATACAACCCTGAGATTCGTCTGCCCACAGACAGCCACAAAACAAAGAAACACCTTGGAACCCGTTCAAACACAAGTGAGAAACACAAACCATAAAACATCAGGCTACAGAGTCATTGAAACAATCTCAGAATGCTTGGTTTCGTTAGTTATTGACACTAATAACAGAGGTAGGAAAAGGGGGGAGGTCTGGAAAAGAGAATTTAGCGAGTTAGGCTGAAAGCTGAAATGCGGGACCTCAAGGGTAGTAATCTCTGGATTGCTGCCTGTGCAATCCAGCGGGTGAGAATAGGATGATTTGACTGAGGAACTGGGGCAGGGGGCAGACCTTCAGGACTGCCAAAGGGTTTCGGTCCAAAGCGTCCATAGATGCTGCCTGGCCTGTTGAGTTCCTCCAGCATTTTGTGTGCGTTGCTCCAATCGTGAATCTATCAACTTGCGCCTTAAATATACATAAAGACTTGGCTCTTCAGCTGCCTGTGGCAAAGAATTCCACAGATTCGCTTCCCTCTAGTGAAAGATATTCCTCCTCATCTCCATTCTTAAAGAGCAGTGTCCTCTGGTCTTAGACTCTCCCACCATAAGAAACATTCTCTCCTCATCCACTCTACCAATGCCTTCCACCATTCAATAGGTTTCAATGACGTCACCCCTCATTCTTCTGAACTATAGCGAATACAGGCCCAGAGCCATCACATGCTCTTCAATCCTGGAATCATTTTCGTGAACTTCCACTGAACCCTCTCCAGTTTTAACACATCCTATATAAGATAAGGGGTGCTAACCTGCTCACAGTACTCCAAGTGTGGCCTCACCAGTGCCTTATAAAATCTCAACATTACACTCTTGCTTTTGTCTTCTAGTCCTCTTGAGAAGAATGCAAACATTGCATTTGCCTTCCTCACCACAGACTCGACCTGCAAATTAACCTTTAGGAAATGCTGCACTATGACGCACAAGTCCCTTTGCACTACAGTTGTTTTGTATTTTCTCCATTTAGAAAATAATCAAGCCTTTCATTTCTTCTACCAAAGTGCATGACTATACAGTGTATTCCATCTGCCATTTCTTTGCCCATTCTCCTAATCTAAGTCCTCCTATAGCCTCTCTACTTCCTCAAACAACCTGCTCTTCCACCTATCTTCATATCTCCTCCAAATTTTGCAACAAAGCCATCAATTCCATCATCCAAATCATTGACATATAACATAATAAGAATCAGTTCATCACAGACCACTGTGGAACACAATTAGTCACCGGCAGCCAGTTAGAAAAGGCTCCCTCATTGCTCCCTACCAATCTGCAATTGCTTTCTCAATGTTAAAATCTTTCCTGTAATACCATTGGCTCATAACTTGTTAAGCAGTCTCATGCGCGGCATCTTGTCAAAGGCCTTCTGAAAATCCAAATACACAACATCAACCGATTCTCCTTTATCTACCCTGTTTGTTATTTCTTTAAAGAATTATAACAGATTTGTCAGGAAAGATTTTCCCTTGAGGAATTCATGTTGGCTATGGCCTATTTTATCATGTGCCTCCAAGTACCCTGAGACCTCAGCCTTAATAATTGTCTCCAACATCTTCCCAACCACTGAGTTCAGAGCAACTGGGCTATATTTTCCTTTCATCTTCCTCTATCCCTTCCTGAAGAGTGGAGTGAATTTGCAATTTTCCAGTCTTCCAGAACCATTCCAGAATCTAGTGATTCTTGAAAGATCATTTCTAAAGCCTTCATGATCCCTTCAGCCACTTGAAGCGTAGTTGGAAATTGGCAGGAATTATGTTTTGGGTAACACTAAGTTAGAATCCAAATCAGGTTGACTATCACCGCATGTGTTGTGAAACTTGTTAACTTAGCAGCAGCAGTTCAATGCAATACATAATATAGAAGAAGAAGACACTACTCCTTAAAGATGTCCTGGGTACCTTGTAGGCTAATACCCAAGATGGAGCCGACTAAGTTTACGTCCGTCGCAGCTTCTTTCGGTCCTGTACATTAGCACCCCCCTCCCGATACCAGACAGTGATGCAGCCTGTCAGAATGTTCTCCCCAATACATCTATAGAAGTTTTTGAGTGTATTTATTGACATACCATATCTCTTCAAAATCCTAATGAAGTATAGTCGCTGTCTTGCCTTCTTTATAACTGCATTGATACATTGAGACCAGGTTAGATCCTCAGAGACCTTGACACCCAGGAACTTGAAACTGTTTACTCTCTCCACTGCTGATCCCTCTATGAGGATTGGTATGTTTTCCTTCATCTTGACCTGGACCCACTGTAATTTCCCTATCGCCATGAGAGACAATGAGATGGCATCTGCTGTGGATCCGTTGGTCCCATAGACAAATTGGAGCAGATCCAAGTTGCCACTCAGACAGGAGCTGATATGTTTCAACACCAGCCCCTCAGAACACTTCACTGAGGATGTAAGTGCCACTGGGCGATGGTCACTGAGGCAAGTTACTGTGCTCTTCTTGGGCAAAGAACAGCAGATGCCATCTCATTGTCTCTTCACACAACCCTGGAACATCTGGACAGGAAAGAGATGTGTACATCAGGATGCTCTCCATCAATTACAGCTCAGCATTTAATACCATCATACCCTCAAAATTAATTAATCACTAAACTCCATGGCCTGGGCCTCAATACCCCTTGTACAAATGGATCCTGGGATTTCCTCTCTCGCAAACCCCAGTCAGTACAGATTGGCAGAAATATCTCCTCCACGTTCTCCATCAGTACAGGGGCACCACAGGGATGTGTGCTTAGCCTCCTGTTCTACTTTCACTGCACCTGAGACTGTGTGGCTAATTACAGCTCCAACACCATATTCAAGTCTGCTGATAACACCACTGTTGTAAGCCGTGTCAAAGGTGGTGATGAATCAGCATACAGGAAGGAGACTGAAAATTTGTCTGAGTGGTGTCAAAATAACAACCTCTTACTCAATGTCGGCAAGACTATGGAACTAATCATAGACTTCAGGAGAGGGAAACCAGAGGTCCATGAGGTAATACTCATTGAGGATCAGAGGGGAAAGAGTCTGTAACTTTAAATTTCTGCATGTCACTATCTCAGAGGACCTGTACTGAACCAACACTATAAATGTAATTGCAAAGAAAGCACAACAGCGTCTCTATGGAAAATCCTACAAAAGTTAGTGGATTCAACCTAGGTCATCATGGTAAGGCCCTCCGAAACATTGAGCACATCTACATGGAACACAGTCGTAGGAAAGCCGCATGCATTATCGGCGATCCCCACCACATCGATTTCTCTGACTTACAGTAATTTCTCCCCCTTCCCCCTTCTTTTTCCATTCCCTATTCTTCCCCTTCTTCCTCTCAATCAGCTTCTTCCTCTGTTTCATCTCATCTCTGAATGGACAAAGACCTCAGGAATTCTACTTTGCTATTTTTGCTCTCTTTTTCGCACTACATATTTATTATTGCAATTTTACGTATTTTATGTGTTGCATTATACTATCTCCGTAAAACAACAAATCTCACAACATAAGTCAATAATAATAAATTTGATTCTGATTCTGAAGTTCATGTAAACTACAGCACTCACATTACCTCCTTGAACATTTATTACTTTTTCAGAAATAATAATTAAATCAGTGCAGATATTTTTCCGAGTTTAAATTGATCTCATAGAGTCATTGAGTCAGAGAAATACAGCACAAAAGCAGACCCTTCGGCCCATCTAGCCCATGTTGAAACAATTTAAACTGCCTACTCCCATTGACCTGCACCGGGGACATAGCCTTCCATACCCCTACCATCCATGTACTTATGGAAATATCTTTTAAACGTTGAAATTGAGCTCCCACGCACCACTTGTGCTGGCAGCTCATTCCACATTTTTATGACTCTCTGAGTGAAGAAGTTTCCCCTCATCCTCCCCTTGAATTTTTCACCTTTCACCCTTAACCCATGATCTGGTTGTAGTTCCATCCAACCTTAGTGGGAAAAGCCCACCTGCATTTACCCTATCTATACCTCTTATAATTTTGTATACATCTATCAAATCTCCTCTCAATCTTCTAAATTCTAAGGAGTAAGGTCCTAAACGGCAATATCCTTGTAATCTCCTTGTAATCGGCAACATTCTTGTAAATTTTCTTTGTACTCTTTCAACCTTGTTTACGTCTTTCCTGTAGGTAGGTGACCAAAACTGTACACAATGCATAGATTTATGAAGGCCAATGTGCCAAAAGCTTTCTTTACGACCCTATCTACCTGTTTCGCCACTTTCAATGAATCATTGCCTGTATTTCTTGATCACTTTGGTCTACCACGCTCCTCAGTGCCCTACCATTAACTGTAGAAGACCTAACCTGCTTGGTCCTACCAAAGTTGCAAAACCTCGCATTTGTCTGCATTAAATTCCATCTGCCATTTTTCAGCCCATTGTTCCAGCTGATGCAGATCCTTCTATGATAGCCTTCCTCGCTGTCCACTATATCGCCAAATTTGATGCCATCTGCAAATTTGCTGATCCAGTTAACCTCATTATAATCCAGATCATTGATATAGATGACAAACAAAAAAGACTCGGCACTGATCCCTGCGGCACACCACTAGTCACAGGACTCTAGTCAGAGAGGCAACCAACTACTACCGGTCTTTGGTTTCTCCCACAAAACCAATGTCTAATCCAATTTACTACCTCATCTAGAATGCTGAGTGACTGAACATTCTTGACCAACCTTCCAGGTGGGACCTTATCAGATGGCTCGCTAAAGTGCATGTCGACAACATCCACTGCCTTGCCTTCATAAACTTTCCTGGCACTTCCTCAAAAAACTCTATAAGATTGGTTAGATATGATCTACCATGCACAACGCCATACTGACTATCCTGAATCAGTCCATGTCTATCCAAATACTTATTTATCTGGTTCCTTAGAATACATTCCAACAACTTTCCCACAACAGATGTCAGACTCACTGGCCTATAATTTTCTGGTTTCTGTCTAAACAGTGGAACAACATTGGCTATCTTCCAATCCTCTGATACCTCTCCTGTCACTAAGGATGACGTAACTATCTCTGCTAGGGCCATGGCAATTTCTGTACTTGCTTTCCATAAGATCCAAGGGAAAATCTTGTCAGGCCCTAGGGACTTATCTAGAAACATAGAAAATAGGTACAGGAGTAGGCCATTCAGCCCTTCGAGCCTGCACCACCATTATGATCACGGCTGATCATCCAACTCAGAACCCTGTACCAGCCTTCCCTCCATACCCCCGGTCCCTTTAGCCACAAGGGCCATATCTAACTCCCTCTTAAATATAGCCAATGAACTGGCCTCAACTGTTTCCTGTGGCAGAGAATTCCACAGATTCACCACTCTCTGTATGAAGAAGTTTTTCCTCATCTCGGTCCTAAAAGGCTTCCCCTTTATCCTCAAACTGTGACCCCTCGTTCTGGACTTCCCCAACATCGGGAACAATCTTCCTGCATCTAGCCTATCAAATCCCTTTAGGATTTTATACGTTTCAATAAGATCCCCCCTCAATCTTCTAAATTCCAACGAATATAAGCCTAGTTCATCCAGTCTTTCATCATATGAAAGTCCTGCCATCCCAGGAGTCAATCTGGTGAACTTTCTTTGTACTCCCTCTATGACAAGGATGTCTACCCTGATTTGCCTCAGGACAGCAAACACTTCCGCCTCTGTAATCTTTACAGAGTCCGTGAAGTTGATGCCACTTTTCCTCAGTTCTAAAGACTCTGTATCAGTCTCCTGAGTAAATACAGATGCAAAAAAAAAATTGCTCCACACATGAATTACCATTTCGGTCTTCCAGAGGACCAATTTTGTCCCTTGCAATCCTTTTGCTTTTGACATATCTGCAGAATCCCTTAGTTTTCTTCTTCACCTTGCCTGCTAGAACAATTTCATGCCCCTTTTCTTTAGCCCTTTTGATTTCTTTCTTAAATGTTCACTTCCATTTCTCATTCTGCTTAAGCACCTCATTTGTTTCTACCTGCCCATACCTGCTATGCACCTCCACTTTTCTCTTCATCAGGGCCTCAATATCTCTTGAAAACCAAGGTTCGCTACACTTGTTATCTTTATCTTTTATTCTGACAGGGACATACAAGCTTTGTACTCTCAAAACCTTACTTTTGAAAGCCTCCCACTTCCCAGATACACCTTTATCAGAATACAGCCTGTCCCATCCACACTTGCCAGATCATTTCTGATACCATCAAAACTGGCCTTTCTCTAATTTAGAATCTCAACCAGACCTATCTCTTTGCATATTTACTTTGGCACTAATGGCATTATGGTCACTGGATACAAAATGTTCCTCTACACAAACATCCGTCCCCTGCCCTGTCTCATTGCCTAACAGCTGATCCACTATCACATGGTCTCTCATTGGGATATCTACCAACTGATGAAGGAAATTTTCCTGAACATATTAGACAAACTCTATCCCATCGAGTCCTTTTATAGTATGGGATTCCCAGTCAAAATATGAAAAGTTAAAGTCACCTATTATAAAAACCTTATATTTTACTGCAATATTCTGCATTCTCTTAACAAATTTGTTCCTTTAAATCTCTAGGACTGTTGGGTGGTCTGTAAATTTGCCCCATTAACGTGGTCATTCCTTTCTTATTTCTCAGTTCCACACATAGTTTCAGTTTCTCAGTTTTATCTCTCAGATTCTTCAAATACTTTTCTATCATTAATATTAGACTTAGTACTCTATAATTACCCGGCTTATTCAGATTCAGTATTATTTATCACACACACATTGAAACATACAATGAAATGTGCTGTTTGCATTATGAAACAACATGCCCAAGGATACGCTGGGGCACCCCAACAATGGGCTTAGACACGCTACCTTTTCAGTTAATCTTTTTTTTACAGTGATAATGACTAAGTAATCAATGTTAACCAAGATACCTGTAATGAGGAGTCTTGCTGAAGGACCTCCACCCAAAACATTGATGGTCCTTTTCTCTAAGCAGATGCTGCCTGACCCACTGAGTTCCTCTCGCATTTTGTTTTTTTTTTGCTCCAAGATTCAATATCTGCCATCTTTGGTGTCTACATGTGGTGGTTTCCCTGCTGATCTGCAAAGAGACACTACGTAACTCCCTATCACATGAAGGGAATGAGGCAAATTCAGTGAGTTGGGCAGGCACAAGAGAGAAGAAGAGAGTCAAGTTATCGGCAGGCACTGGAAATCTGAACTCAGAACAGAAAACGGCGGAAATGCCCAGCGAATCAGACAGCAATTGCAAACAATGAAACAGAGTTCACGTTCCAGGTTGACGAGCTGCTGAGTTTTCCCGGCATTTTCTGTCTTTACTTCAGATCTGCGGCATCTGTAATTTTTTCAGGTGATAGAATATATTGGTTTTAGGGTTATAGAACATTTAAGCACAGAAACAGGCTCTTTGGCCCATCTAGACCATGCTGAACACTTAATCTGCCTAGTCTCATCAGCCTGCTCCTGGACCATCGCCCTCCATACCCCTCTCATCCATGTACCTATCCAAACTTCTTGCAGGTGTCTGAGTGAAGAAGATCCCCCTCCTGTTCTCCTTAATCCTTTTACCTTTAACTTGTGACCTCTAGTTCTAGTCTCTCCCAACCTCAATGGAAAAAGCCTGCTTGCATTTACCCTATCTATACCCCTCTTAATCTTGTTTACCTTTATCACCCTCCCCTCATTCTCCTACACTCTAGGGAAAAATGCCTAACTGATTCAATCTTACCCTAAACTCAGGACCTCAAGATTTGGCAATATCCTTGTAAATTTTCTCTGCACTTTTACTAACATCTTTCTTGTAGGCAGGTGATCAAAACTGCACACAATACTCCAAATAAAACTCCAATTTTCCTTTCCTGGGATGAAGAAAAATGAGAAAATATTAAATCAGAAGATTAACATGCGGGACCTAGCAATTGGTTCCTGTTCTGCAAACTCTACAGGTTGTTTGATTTTATGGTCCCACTTCAGAGAGTAGACCATTTCTGTGAAAAGCAGCATGCCTCTATGTCCAGCGCTGGGACGGATGATCTGCTTCCTGCCCTGGGCTCTCTGGTGCAAAGTAGTGATCTAAATGTGTTGTGGTGTGGAAAATCAGAGTCAGAGGAGTCAAACGTTTCCCAGGGACTGCTTTCGTCACCAGGGGCTGCGTGTTGTGGATATTGGGGACTCGTGCGGCCTAGTGGTACACTGCACCCCTCAGCAGCTGGGCATATGAACATAGGGTCAGAAAAGGAAATGGTTAATTCAAGCATTTGAGACATACGGATACACACACACACACACACACACACACACAGATACCCATACACACACAGATACACACATAGATACACACGCATACAGATATATACACTCAGACACACCTATAGATACACACAGATACACATACACACCCGTGGGGAGATACACACACACACACACACACACACACACACACAGTTGTGCGCTCAACATACAGTACCTATAAAAATTATTCATCCCCTTGGGAGTTTTCATGTTCTATTGTTTTACAACATTGAATCACAGTCGACTTCTCTAACTTCCGCTAATGCCCCACCTCCCCCTCGTACCCCATCCGTTATTTATTTTTATACACACATTCTTTCTCTCACTCTCCTGTTTCTCCCCCTGTCCCTCTGACTATACCCCTTGCCCATCCTCTGGTTCCACCCACCCCCCCCTTGTCTCTCTCCCCGGACCTCCTGTCCCATGATCCTCTCATTTCCCCTTTGCCAATCACCTGTCCAGCTCTTGGCTCCATCCCTCCCCCTCCTGTCTTCTCCTATCATTTTGGATCTCCCCTCCCTCTCCCACTTTCAAATCTCTTACTAGCTCTTCCTTCAGTTAGTCCTGACCAAGGGTCTCGGGCTGAAACGTCGACTGTCCCTCTTCCTAGAGATGCTGCCTGGCCTGCTGCGTTCACCAGCAACTTTGATGTGTGTTGCTTGAATTTCCAGCATCTGCAGAATTCCTGTTGTTTACAGTGGATTTAATTTGTTTTTTTTGACACTGATCAACAGAAAAAGACAATTTTGTGTCAAAGTGAAAACAGATCTCTACAAAGTGATCTAAATTAATTACAAATATAAAACACAAAATAATTGCTTGAATAAGTATTCACCCCCTTTAATATGACACACCACATCATCACTGGTGCAGCCAAGTCACATAATTAGAGAAATGTAGATCACCTGTGTGCAGTCAAGGTGTTTCAATTGACTGTAGTGAAAATACAGCTGTATCTGAAATATCCAACTGCTGGTGAGTAATTATCTTAGCAAAAACTACACCATGAAGACAAAAGAACACTCCAAGCAACTGCACGAGAAGGTTACTGAAAAGCACGTCAAGAGATGGATTCAAGAAAATTTCCAAGTCACTGAATATCCCTCGGAGTACAGTTAATCAACAAGAAATGGAAAGAACATAGTACAGCTGTGAATCCACCTAGAGCAGGCCATCCTCAAAAGCTCAGTGACTGTGCAAGAAGGGGACTAGTGAGGGAGGCCACCACAGGGTGCTTCACCAGTCACAGCTTTATGGGAGAGTGGCAAAGAGAAAGCCACTGTTGAAAAAATACTCACATGAAATCTCGGCTAGAGTTTGCCAGAAGGCATGTGGGAGATTCTGAAGTCAACTGGAAGAAGGTTCTGTGGTCCGTTGAAACAAAAATGACCTTTTTGGCCATCAGACCAGACACTATGTTTGGCGTAAGCCAAACACCACACATCATCAAAAACACACCATCCCTACCGTGAAGGATGGTGGTGGCTGCATCATGCTGTGGGGATGCTTCACTGCAGCAGGCCCTGGAAAGCTTGTGAAGGTAGAGGGTAAAATGAATTCAGCAAAATACAGGGAAATCTTGGAGGAAAACATAATGCAGTCTGCAAGAGAACTGTGACTTGGGAGAAGATTTGTTTTCCACCAAGACGATAACCCCAAGCATAAAGCTGAAGCTACACAGGAATGGCTTAAAAACCACAAAGTTTTTATGTTCCTGGAATGGCCAAGTCAGAGTCCAGACCTCAATGCAATTGAGTGTTTGTGGCTGGACTTGAAAAGGTCTGTTCACTCATGATTCCCATGCAATCTGACAGAGCTTGAGCAGTTTTGTAAAGAAGAATGGAGGAAAAATTGCAGTGGCCAGATGGGCAAAGCTGATAGAGACCTATCCATATAACCATATAACAATTACAGCACGGAAACAGGCCATCACGGCACTTCTAGTCCATGCTGAACACTTACTCTCACCTAGTCCCACTGACCTGCACTCAGCCCATAACCCTCCATTCCTTTCCTGTCCATATATCTGTCCAATTTAACTTTAAATGACAACATCGAACCTGCCTCAACCACTTCTGTTGGAAGCTCGTTCCACACAGCTACCACTCTCTGAGTAAAGAAGTTCCCCCTCATGTTACCCCTAAACTTTTGCCCTTTAACTCTGAACTCATATCCTCTTGTTTGAATCTCCCCCACTCTCAATGGAAAAAGCCTATCCACGTCAACTCTATCTATCCCCCTCATAACTTTAAACACCTCTATCAAGTCCCCCCTGAACATAGAAACATAGAAACATAGAAACATAGAAAATAGGTGCAGGAGTAGGCCATTCGGCCCTTCGAGCCTGCACCGCCATTTATTATGATCATGGCTGATCATCCAACTCAGAACCCCGCCCCAGCCTTCCCTCCATACCCCCTGACCCCTGTAGCCACAAGGGCCATATCTAACTCCCTCTTAAACATAGCCAATGAACTGGCCTCAACAGTTTGCTGTGGCAGAGAATTCCACAGATTCACCACTCTCTGTGTGAAGAAGTTTTTCCTAATCTCGGTCCTAAAAGGCTTCCCCTCTATCCTCAAACTGTGACCCCTCGTTCTGGACTTCCCCAACATCGGGAACAATCTTCCTGCATCTAGCCTGTCCAATCCCTTTAGGATCTTATACGTTTCAATCAGATCCCCCCTCAATCTTCTAAATTCCAACGAGTACAAGCCCAGTTCATCCAGTCTTTCTTCATATGAAAGTCCTGCCATCCCAGGAATCAATCTGGTGAACTTTCTTTGTACTCCCTCTATGGCAAAGATGTCTTTCCTCAGATTAGGGGACCAAAACTGCACACAAGAACCTTCTACACTCCAAAGAATAAAGACCCAACTTGTTCAACCTTTCTCTGTAACTTAGGTGATGAAACCCAGGTAACATTCTCGTAAATCTTCTCTGTCCTCTCTCTATTTTGTTGACATCTTTCCTATAATTCGGTGACCAGAACTGTACACAATACTCCAAATTTGGCCTCACCAATGCCTTGTACAATTTCAACATTACATCCCAACTCTGATTAATAAAGGCCAGCATACCAAAAGCTTTCTTCACCACCCTATCCACATGAGATTCCACCTTCAGGGAACTATGGACCATTATTCCTAGATCACTCTGTTCTACTGCATTCTTCAATGCCCTACCATTTACCATATATGTTATGTCCACACAGACTCAAGGCTGTAATTGCTGCCAAAGGTGCATCTACTGAATACTGACTTGAAGGGGGTAAATACTTAGGCAATCAATTATTTTGCGTTGTATATTTGTAATTAATTTAAATCACCTTGTAAAGATCTGTTTTCACTTTGACACGAAAGGGTCATTATCTGTTGATCAGTGTCAATAAAACAAATTAAATCCACTGTGATTCAATGTTGTAAAACAATAAAACATCAAAACCTCTGGGGGAGGTGAATACTTTTTATAGGCTCTGTAAATACACTCATACACAGGTACACACACAAATACAGACATAGAACATTGCAGACAGTACAAGGCCTTAGTCCCATAACATTGTGCTGACAATTTAACCTACACTAAGTTCAATTTAACCCCTTCCTCCTGCATTGCCCTTCATTTTTCTATCATCCATGTACATAACTAAATGTCTCTCATGTATCTGCCTCGACCACCACACCAGTGTAAGGAACTTACCTTTGACACCCCCCTATACTTTCCTCCAATCACCTTAAAATTATGCTTCCTGCTGTTAGCCATACAGATACACACACAAACACACACACACACACACACACTTTTTAACCATGAAATAAATTAAAAGCATAGACGCAATGGGCTGAATGGCCTCCCTCTGTACCTGTCACATAAATAAGAGGTGGAGCAGTCCATGAATTGGGAGTGTGACCAACTACTAACAGAACCACTGAGATCGAGCCCCTGTTCCGCAGGGAGCACTGGGTGTTTCTGTGGGATAGGGGAGGACCTGACCCTTATGAAGCACTTCACCCTGTGCAGACGGTTCGCATGAATGCTGATCTGGCAGATTATTTGAAAAAAGACACATACCAGAAGTCAGTGATTGCATTATCATCTTTCGGAAACCACAAGCAGAGTCATGGGATGTTCACCCTGAAGGCACTTTGCAATCTTTGAAAGAGAGACTGCACACAATAGCCAGCTTGTGTTTAGTATCTAGTTGACACTGAACTATGAATGCATTAAAAAATTTTAAAAATCATCACATATCATTAAATAAACAGCTTTATTCATCACTGGGATAAACTCCATGAGGGTTGAGATAAGCAGAACTATTATGGTAATATACACAAAGACTGAAACTGTGCTAGATATCGCCACACATTGCGATGTGGAAGGGAGATATAAATACCAAATTCTACAAAATCACATCCAACATGCTGTAGGAACTCAGCAGGTCAGGCAGATTCTGTGGAGGGGAATAAACAGTCAAAGTTTCGGGTCGAGGACCTTCACCAGGCCTGAATAGGCATGGGAAAAAGCCAGAATAAGATGGTGGGGAGAGGAGAAGGAGTTCAGCTGGAAGGTGATAGGTGCGGGGGGAAGGGAAGTAGATTTGAAACAGTTAATATATGAGGAGCATTTGATGACTCTGGTCCTGTACCCACCGGAGTTTAAAAGATCTAAGAGGAAGGATCTAATTGAATATTGAAAGGCCGAGATCGAGTGGATGTACAGAAAATGTTTCCTATGGTAGGGAAGTCTGGAATACAAGGATGTTTCTTTAGAACAGACACAAGAAGGAATTTCTTTAGTCAGGGAGGGAATGTCGACTCAGACCACGAGAGGCCTGCGTCAGGCATTTTCATGCCTTACAAGGCGCAGATTGGAAGTCTGTGTGGGGCGCCACTCCTCGCACAGACTAGAGCAATGTGTGATTAAGTGCCTTGCTCAAGGGCACAAACACGTTGCCACAGCTGAGGCTCAAACTAGCAAGCTTGAGGTAACTAGACGAACGCCTTAACCATTTGGCCACGTGCCCAACACTCTTTAGCCAGAGTGCGGAGAATTTGTGAATTTATTGCCACAGGTGGCTGTGGAGGCCAAGTCATTGGGCACATTTACAGCAGAAGTGATAGGTTCTTGATTAGTCAGGGCATCAAACGTTACAGGGAGAAGGCAGGAGAATGGGGCTGAGAGGGATAATAAATCGGCCATGATGGAATGATGAAACAGACTTGACTTCTTATGGTATTATTATTTCTCATGTTTTCTTACAATTCAACTATTCGGCCCATTGTTAATCTGTCAGCTCTCAAGTGTCCCATGCATCCAACCATTTTCCTGTAGTAATTGAGGACAACAAAATAGTTGACGCACTGAAGAAGTATTGTGCATCAGTCTCTACTGTCGAAGACTCTAGCAGCATGGTGGAAGTTCCAGGTGTAAAAGGACATGAAGTGTGTGAAGTTACCATAACTAGTGAGGCATTATTAATGATCTTCAAGAATCAATAGATTTTGGAATGGTTCCACAAGACTGGAAAATTTCAAATGTCACTCTGGTCTTCAAGAAGGGAGAGAGGCAGAAGAAGGGAAACTATAGGCCGGTTAGTCTGACCTCAGTGGCTGGGAAGATGTTGGAGTCGATTATTAAGGATGAGGCCTCAAGGTATTAGAGACACATGATAAAAGAAGCCAGAGTCAGCATGGTTTCCTCAAGAGAAAATCTTGCCTGACAAATCTGTTGGAATTCTTTGAAGAAGTAACAAACAGGATAGACAAAGGAGAAACAGTTGATGTTCTGTACTTGGACTTTCAGAAGGCATTTGACATGGTGCAATATATGAGGCTGCTTAACAAGCCACAAGCCCGTAGTATTACAGTAAAGATTCTAACATTGAGAAAGCAGTGGCTGATTGGTGGGGGTGGGGTGGTGCAAAGAGTGGGAATAAAGGAAGCCTTTTTTGGCTGGCTGCCAATGTTCCACAGGAGTCTGTATTGGAACCATTTCTTATTACGTTCTATGTCAATGATTTGGATGATGGAATTGATGGCTTTGTTGTAAAATTTGTAGACGATATGAAGATAGGTGGAGGGACAGGTAGTTTTGAAGAAGTAAAGTGGCTACAGAAGGACTTAGATTAGGAGAATGGGCAAAGAAATGGCAGATGGAATACGGTATCAGGAAGTGTATGCTCATGCACTTTGGTAGAAGAAATGAAAGAGTTGACTATTTTCTAAATGGAGAGAAAATACAAAAAAAAAAGATGAGGTGCAAAGGGACTTGGGACTCCTTGTGCAGGATTCCCTAAAGGTTAATTTTCAGGTTGAGTCTGTGGTGAGAAAGGCAAATGCAGTGTTAGCATTCATTTCAAGAAGACTAGGGTTCAAAAGAGGTTCACAAAAATGATTCAGAATTCAGAAGAACGATGGGTGACCTCATTGAAATGTATTGAATGGTGAAAGGCCTTGATAGAGTGGATGTGGAAAGGATGCTTCTATGGTAGTAGAGTCTAAGACCAGAGGACACAGCCTCAGAATAGAGCGGCATCCCTTTAGAACAGAGATGAGGTGGAATTTCTTTAGCTAGAGAGTGGTGAATCTGTGGAATTCACCAGCCTAGATGCAGTAGACATTGGATTGGTTCTAGAGGTTCATGAAAATGATTCCAGGAATGTAAGGGTTAACAAAAGAAGAGTGATCAATGGGTCTTGCTTGTACTTGCTAGAGTTTAGAAGAATGAGGAGGGGTCTAATTGAAACCTAGTGTATATTGAAAAGCCTAGATTGAGTAGATGTAGTACACGTCTACTCTATTAATGAAGGTTCTTACAGCAGAGGAGTCTGTGACCAGAGCGCAGAGCCTCAGAATAGAAGAGTGTTCCTTTTGCGCAGAGATGAGGAGGAATTTCTTTAGCTAGTGGGTCTGAACTATGTGGAAATTCATTGCCACTGATGGTTCTGGAAGCCAAGAAATTGGGTGTACTTACAGTGAAGGTTGATTTTTAGGCATCCGTTAGTCTTGCGACACCATGGATCTGTGCCTGGAAAGTCTTCAATCTCCAGGACGCAGGCCTGGGCAAGGTTGTGTGGAAGAGTGAAGGTAGGACCGATTAGAGATAAAGGTGGGAAGATGTGCCTGGAGGCTGTGGAAGTGAGTGAGGTCCTCAATGAATACTTCTCTTCGGTATTCACCAATGAGAGAGAACTTAATGATGGTGAGGGCAATATCAGTGAGGTTGATGCTCTGGAGCATGTTGATATTAAGGGAGAGGAGGTGTTGGAGTTGTTAAAATACATTAGGACGGATCAGTCACCGGGGCCTGAAGGAATATTCCCCAGGCTGCTCCACGAGGCGAGGGAAGAGATTGCTGAGCCTCTGGCTAGAATTTTTATGTCCTGAGGCTTGTGTACCTTCTACCTGATGGCAGTAGTGAGAAAAGAGCATGGGCTGGATGGTGAGGACTTTTAATGATGGATGTTGTTTTGCTACAGCAAAGTTCCATGTAGATGCGCTGAATGTTTACCACGCTCCTGCTCCTTCTGACTTTCATAACCGATCTGAATGGGGCAGTGGAATTCTGTGTTAGTAATTTTGCAGATGATACAAAGGGTGGTGGTGTTGTAGATAGTGTCACAGGTTGTCATATGTTACAACAGGACATTGATAGGATGCAGAGCTCGGCTGAGAATTGGCAGAAGGAATTCAATTCAGAATAGAGTGAGTGATTTGAACTTGAAGGCTGAAGACAACGTTAATGGCAGGATTCTTAGCAGTGTGGGTTTGACATCCAAAGATCCTTCAAAGTTGCTGAGCAAGTTGATAGGGTGATGAAGAAGGCATATGAAGAGTTGGCCTTCGTTAGTTGGGAGACTGAGTTCAAGAACCACAAGGTAATGTTGGAGGTCTGTAAAACCTTGGTTACACCACACTCAGAATATTGTGTTCAGTTCTCGCCGCCTCATTATAGGAAGGATGTGGAAGCATCAGAGAAGGTGCAGGGAAGATTTACCAGGATGCTGTCTGGATTAAAGATCATGTCTTTAGCAGACAGAAAGAGCACCTCAGGCAGAGATTTGTTCTTAGGGTGGAAATGGCTGATACGAGATGGCATGACTTTAAGGTGATTGTAGGAAAGTATTGGGGGGATGTCAGAGGTAGTTTTTTTTAATAACGCACAGGGTGGTAGAAGTGTGGAATGAGCTACTGGGAGAATTGGTAAAGGTAGATACATTAGTGACATACACATACCACTCTGGAAAGTGCTATAGGGCTATTAACAAAAAACTTCACACCAATTTGAAAGTTTCTTCCCATAGGTAGTTAATCTGGTCAACCATTCTAATTATGCATCACACCCCCCCCTCTATCTATTACTTGTAACTGCACTGTATTGTAAACACTTAAAATTGTTTTTTATAATACAGTTTACATTGTAAATACATGCTGGCATTTAGGCACATTATATTCCATATCTGTACCTTTAAATTTATATTTTATAAAATTCTTTATTTGTTGAACATATAGAACATCGAATATTCAATCAGCTCAGTAAGATCTGGATGGCATTCAAGGCTAGGGATGAATAGAAGGACGTGGTTTGCATGGAGTATTCTCTGCCAGCCTAGATAAATACTAGTCAAGTTAAACTGAGTTCATTGTCGTGTGTACACAGTATGGTGAGATAAAGTTACAATGAAAAATTTGCTTGCGGCAACTTCATAGACATGTAGGTACTGATAACCCACAGAACATAACTTACACGAAACTGAATAAAAAGTCAAAAGAAAACATTAATGCAAAAACAATTCATGACAATTCCATGATAGAGCAAGAGCTGGCCAGTCGTGCTTTGTTGCCAAGGTAAGAGTTAGTGCGGTGCAGGTCTGTTCAAGAACTTGACGGTTGCAGATAAGTAGCTGTTCCTGAACCCGCTGGTGTGGGTGTCAGTTGTGACACACCGCTGGACTAAAGTGATGAGAGGAAATAAAAAAGAAAGAGGAAGTATTTTATGTAGATTAAGCAGTATTGGTATGTACCCCTTTAAGAGATGTTGCATGTGATCAATGTCTTCTTGTCACTGCTCGGGATTGGTCCCACCCCAGAGGAAATGCCATCAGCCAGCTCTGTTTCTGAATGAGTTGTGCCATTAGGAACAGAGGTCGACCAATCAACCCTTTGAGTGTCTGATCATGGCTTATTCAGAAAAAATCTTTTATTTTATTAAGAGTAGAGTGCAGAACAGGCCTGCAGGCCCAACGAGTCACACCGGCCATCAACCCTCCAATTTAACACTAGCCAATTTACAATGCCCAATGAATCTATTAAACGGTACGTCTTTGGAATATGGGAGGAAACCGGAGCACCCAGAGGAAACTCACGCAGTTCATGGGGAGGCTGTACAAATTCCCTACGGACAGCTGCAGAAACCAACTACAAACTCCCACACCTGGGCTGCAATAGCATCACGCTAAACACTACCCTATCATGGCTACCCCAGTCTCTCATCTTCTAACAAACAACCAGGCTTTCATTTAGTAACAAAATAAGCCCTTTCACATGTCGGATAGCCCTAGCATCATATGCATCATCGCCTTTGAAATGTACCGTTTTATTATTTAGAGGTAAAGCTTAATGAACCTTCTCTGCCCACGTGACCAATTAAACTTTGGAATGTGGGAAGGAACCAGAACTTCCAGAGAAAACCCATGCAGTCATGGGGAGAACATGCAAACTCCTCATAGACAGTGACTGGAATTGGACCTGGGTTGTTGACACTGTAAAGTGTTCCAGAACCACTAATACAATACAAAAGAAATTATATCTCCATTGTACAGGTCAAAAAATGAGGAAAAAATCTCAAATGAGAATGGGTTGAGAGATTACTGAAAAAACATACACATCAACTGCCCTCTTCCCATAAGAATAGAGAATGAAATATATTTTTAAAAATAGGACAATTTGACGATAAGTCACTACAAAGAAAACCCCAGTTTGGTATGTACAGTACATTCATCATCAAGGAAATAGTGATTCGGAGAGATTGGCTCAAGCTAACGTACCTGGTGTGAGTGCCAAGTCCTTACTGAAATAAAGGTCTAAGACACATAACAAAAAACCGACAGTCTCTGTCTTCAAAACTCCGATTAACTCACAATATCCATAGAGGGAACAGCCTTAGAATATAAAGATGTCCCTTTTGAACAGAGAAGAGGAGGGATTTCTTTATCCAAACAGTGGCGAATCTGTGGAATTCATTGCCAAGAATGGCCGTGGAGACCAAGACATTGGATATATTTAAAGCGGAAGTTGGTAGGTTCTTGATTAGTAAGTGTGCTTAAGATTGGGGGAGAAGGCAGGAGAATGAGGTTGAGAGAGAAGATAAATCAACCATGATCACATTGTGGAGTAAACTTGATGAGCTGACTGGCCTAATTCTGCTCCTATAGCTTGTAGCTTATGGTCCCTCAGGAGGGGGAGTTCCAAATCCCTTCTACTCCTGTGTGAAAAGTGTCCTTGTTTGGAAGGAAGTTCCAAAGACACTTTAGGTTAGGATTTTTTTCTCATTTCTCTCTTGAGTGGATGACCCCTCGTTTGAGATTGGGGGGAATATGTCTCCTTTTGTGGGACCTTCATCTTGCCAAATCTCCTTGGCATAATACAGGTTTTAAACATCTGCCCTTGCTCTTTAACCACCTGTGGATAGAGATCTGACCTTTCCTAATGGAACAACTACCCTGTTCATGTCATGGATCTAACTATCAGAGAGGCAGCGCGCGCAGCCTCTCCGGTGAATGATATCTGTATTTGTTAAGTAGGGTGCCGTGCACAATTCTGATTTGATGGAGACAGACGTGAGAAGCACAGAGGAACATCTGGAGAAACTTCTGAAATGCCTGGTTCGCTGCCACTGCTACTGTGCGATCAAGAATCTCCGGAGGGGAAGGCCCCAAATCCTCGACTTTGCCTGTTGCTTGGCGGCCGGAGCTGGGGTCGAAGCTCTCGGCAGAGATGGTGCTCGGTGTCGGAGGGCTGGTCGGACGCTCAAAGTTTTCGGACAGACTCAGAGTCGGACTGCGGTCGGGTGCTTCCAGGATACTGCATTGGCAAGTTTGTGGTGCTGGAAGCTCATGGCAGGGAGGGTTTTTTTCCTTCTACCGTCTGCGTGAGATGATGGGACTTTCGGGAGACTTTGAGACTTTTTTTTTTACCGTCCCCATGGTCTGTTCTTCATTAAATTACGGTATTGCTTGCACTGTTGTAACTGTATGTTATAATTATGTGATTTTTGTCAGTTTTTCAGTCTTGGTCTGTCTTGTGTTTCTGTGATATCACACTGGAGGGACATTATATCATTTCTTAATGCATGCATTACTAAATGACAAAAGAGGACTGTGTGTCCTCATAATCTAATCTAATCTAAACACACACAAAGTGCAGGAGGAACTCAGCAGGTTAGGCAGCGTCTATACAGGGAAATAAACAGTTAACATTCTGGACCAAGATCCTTCATCAAAATCTAGTAAATCTTCTGTGACTGCTTCCTATATCATCACAACTTTCCTTAAATACAGAGAATAATATTGCACAATGTTCTCTAGGTGAGGTGACTCACAGTGGCCAGCACTTGGGTTAGAGTCATGGAGTCGGAGAGCCACAGAACACTAGAGTACAGAAACAGCTCCCTCGGCTCATTTAGTCCATGTCATTCTGCCTAGTCCAATTGACCTGCACTTAGACCATAGCCCTCCATACACCTCCCATCCATGTACCCATCCAAAAGTCCCATAAGTGTTGAAATTGAACCCAAATCCACCACTTCTGCTGGCAGCTTGTTCCACACTCTCACCACCTGAGTGAAGAAGTTCCTCCTTAGGTTCCCCTTAAACATTTCACCTTTCACTCTTAACCCTTGACCTCCAGTCCTGGTTTCACTCAACCACAGAGGGAAAAGCCTGCATTCATTTACCCTATCTATACCCCTCTTAATTTTACATACCTCTATCAGATATCACCTCATTCTCCTACACACCAGTGAGGTCCTAACCTGTTCAACCTTTCCCTATAACTCAGCTCTTCAAGTCCCGGGAACATCCTCGTAAATTTTTTCTGTATTATTTCAATCTTATTGGTTTCTTTCCTGTATGTAGGTGACCAGAACTACATACAATCTTTCATATTTGGACTCACCACTGTCTTATACAAGTTCAACACAACACCCCAACTTCTGTCCTCTGACTTATGAAGGCCAACATGCCAAAGGCTCTCTTTGTGTCTGTATTTACCTGTGATACCACTCTCGAGGAACTATGGGTCTGTATTCCCAGAGCTCTCTATTCTACCGCACTCCTCAGTGCCCTACTATTCACTGTGTCAGCCCTGTGAGTTCTACGGGCATTTGTTAATTGGGGATTGTGCAGGTAATTTTTTTTTGTCATCAGAATGAAGTTCACCCTGACATCTTTTAACAGGGTTATTCAGCAATCTTTTGAGTTTTTGAATGTGATTTGATTTGACACTGACATTTATATCACAAGGGATCAACACTAACATCTATTGGTATTGGTTTATTATTGTCACAGGCACCACGATGCAGTGGAAAACTTGTCTATCACCCCATGATAGAGTCCCTCTCGCCCTTACCTACCACCTCATGAGCCTCCACATCCAACAAATCATCCCCTGCATCTTCCATCATCTCCGAGGGGATCTGACTGCCAAACATCTCGTTACCTCCCCCCTATCTCCACTTTCCACAAGGATTGCTCCCTCCATGATTCCCTTGTCAATTCATCCGTCCCGGCACTTATCCCTGAAAGCAGCCAAAGTGCTACACGTGCCTATTCGTCTCCTCTCTCACCTCTGTTCAAGGCCCCAAACAGTCCTTCCAGTTGAGGCAACGCTTCACCTACAAATTTGCTGGGGTCTTTTATCTTGTCCAGTGCTCCCAATGCAGCCTCCTCTTTATTGGTGCAACCCATTGTAAATTGGGGGACCACTTCATTCAGCACCTCCACTCTAACTGCCAACAGTGGAACTTCTCGGTGGCCAAACATTTTAATTCTGATTCCCATTCCTGGTCCAACATGTTGGTCCATGGACTCCTCTTGTGGTACAATGAGGCCACCCTCAAGGTGGAGGAGCAACACCTTATATTCCGTCTGGGTAGCCTCCAACCTGATGGTATGAATATCGATTTCTCCTCCTGGTAAAAAAAAATTCCATCTTCCCCTTCTTCTATTCCTCACTCTGGCCTCTTATCTTTTCTCCCTGCCTATCAACTCCCCTCCATGTCTCTTAGTCCTACCCTTTCTCTTATGGTCCACTTTCCTCTCCTCTTAGATTCCTTCACCTATCACCTTCCAGCTTTCCTCCTTTTCCTCCCCTCAGCTTTTAATTCTAGCATCTTCCCCCTTCTTTTCCAGTCCTGAAGAAGGATCTCAGTCTGAAATGGTGACTGTTTATTCATTTCCACAGATGTTGCCTGACCTGCTGAGTTCCTCCAGCATTTTGTATGTGATACAGTAAAAAGTTTGTCTTGCATACTGTTCATACGGATTAAATCATTACACAGTTCATTGAGGTAGAAAAAATATCAAACAATGATGATGTAGAATAAAGTGGAACAGTTACAGAGAAAGTGAAGTGCAGGGAGACAATAAAGAGCAAGATCATAACAAGGTAGATTGTGAGGTCAAGAATCCACTTTATTTTATCTACGTAGAAGTTTCCAGTGATAGCCACTATGACTGACTGCTCTCATACAGCAATGGAGACTGATCCATCCCAGCAGTAACTGCATCAAGGAAACACCCTTATTGGCTGAATCAGCAGGGTGATTTGCCAAATTATTAGTTTGCACGTAATGCCAGCAAGATTGTAGAATGACGCAGAAGGCCATTCAGCCCTTTGTACCTGGGCTGTTTACCTCTGCTCTGAAGTTAAACTTGAAATTCTTGCAAAAGCTTTTCTTGTGAAATTCTTGCAACAGCTTTTCTTGTGAAATACCTTTTACGGAAATCGGGCCCATATCCAAGGACGTGTGAATCACCTCCTCTCCCCAAAATGGGGAGGAATTGGGATGGTAGGATGAAAGAGGTAGATGGGGGGGAGGGTGAGTGGAGCGAGAATGAGAGAGAGTGTGTGTGAGAGAGAGAGAGAAAGAGAGTGAGAGTGAGAGAGAGAGAGAGAGAGAGAACAAATGAACTACATGAGTGAGAAGAGGCAGTGGGGTAGAGAGAGAGAGACATACATATCAGAATAGAGAGCTTACTTTTCAGATCTGCACACTGACAACCATGATCAATGACCCAGGTTGTGTGACATCGAATTATGCTGACTGCAGAGGAGGAGGGTTTCACTTCTAAAAGAAAATGCAAAGAACACAGCATGAAATGAGGCTTTTATTGCCGCACCACATCATAAAGTCTGACCCTAAATCAATCATTGGCTGAGCACACAGTCCAGACAGAACGGAGATGCTGCCCTTTGACACGACTTCAGTTTAAAGTCAGCTGTAAACACTGGGCCGGCCCTGTGATCTGCGGCGGCTGGTTCTCCCCACCCCCATCCTATCACCCTCCCAAACAGCCAAGCGCCCGCCACTTGCTCATTGTACGCAGTCCGCGAGTGAGTGCGCACACAAGAATGGTCATTTGTATGGTGCTTGCTGGCGTCCCGCATGTCAAGTAGATGATGAAAAGAAGACTGTGTTGGGACATCCCAAATCACTCTACAGCCAATGAAATGCTTTTGAGGTGTAGGCACTGTGGCAAAGCAGGAGCCAGTCAGCACACAGCAAGGTCCAAAGTGATGAGATAAGTAACCACATCTGTATCTGGAAATACAGATCCATAATCCCTTGAAGGTGGCATCACAGGTAGACAGGTTTGTAAAGAAAGCTTTTGGCACATCGACCTTCATAAATCAACGTACTAAATACAACAGTTGAGATGTTATGTTGAAGTTGCATAAGACGTTGGTGAGGCCCAATTTGAAGTATTTTTCTGCAGTTCTGGTCATCTCTTGCAGGAAAGATATCAATAAGGTTGAAAGAATGCAGAAAAAAAATCTACAAAGATGTTGCCAGGACTTGAGAGCCTGAGATATGGGGAAAGGTTGAACAGGTTAGGACTTTGTTCCCTGCCGAATGAGGGGAAATTTCATAGAAGTATACCAAATCGGGTGGCAGGGTGGAGATACATCTCTACCAAAGGAGGTGTAAGGTGCTCCTTCCCTCTTCACACCTGAAGGCCACCTTTGGGAAAGGTGTAGCATCTGCTTTGCCCACTGATCATGGTCATGTGAAGCCGTGGGAGCATGTGGAGGATGGTGGTTAGGGCAGCTGGTTCACCTCACAGGTCCTGGTTATGCCAGGCAGACAATCTCTGAAGAGTATTGATTCTCGCTGGGGTCACCTGTCTTGTAAAGACACTGCCCAGAAGAAGGCAATGGCAATCCCCACTTCTGTAGAAAAATTCGCCAAAACCATGATCACTTATGTCATACGTCATTGCACATAATGATGATGATACAGAATTATGGGGGCAATAAGTAGGGTAAATGCAGGCAGGCTTTTTCCCACTGAGGTTCAGAGGAACCACAGGTTATGGGTTAAGGTTAAAAAAATAAAAAGTTTAAGGGGAATGAGGGGGAACTTCTTCACTCAGAGGGTGGTGAGAGTGTGGAACGAGCTGCCAGTGGAGATGGTGGATGCAGGTTCAATTGCTACATTGAAGAGATCTGGATAGGAATACAGATACAGAGGGCTATGGTCTGGGTGTGGGTAGGCAAAATAAAACAGGTCAGCATGGACTGAATGGGCCAAAGGGCCTGGTGCTGTGCTGTGGCATTCTGTGGAATGTGAAAGTGAAAAGCCTTTACATATGCCGACCACACAGATCATTTCATTCAATGAGGCAGTGCAAAACTAAAACAAAAGTGATACAGAATGCGAAAATGTATAGTGTAGGTAGCCAAATAAAATAGCATACACTCAGTGGCCACTTTATTAGCTACCTCCTGTACTTAATTCAGAGGTCACTGAGTGAATGAACATGGTCTTCTGCTGCTGTAGCCCATCCACTTCAAAGTTCGACATGTTGAACAGAAATGCTGTTCTGCACGTGACTATTGTAACACGTGGTTATTAGAGTTACTGTCACCTTCCTGTCAGCTTGAACCAGTCTGGCCCTTCTCCTCTGACCTCTCTCAGTAACAAGGTGTTTTCACCCACAGAACTGCCACTCATTATATTTTTTTTTGCTTTTTCGCACCATTCTCTGTGAACTCTAGATACTATTGTGCATGAAAATCCCAGGCGAGCTGCAGTTTCTGAAATACTCAACCCCGTCTGGCATCAACAATCATTCCACACCACAGTCAACGTCACTTATATCACAATTCTTCCCACTCAGATGCTTGTTCTGAGCAATAAATGAGCCTCTTGACCATGGGTTGAGTTGCTGCCAAATGATTGGCCAATTACACTTTTTTATTAACGAGCAGGTGTACAGGTGTACCTAATTAAGTAGTCACTGAGCGTACTTTATTCTGAATTGCTATTGTTTTATCCTGCCCTGCCTTAATACACCATTTAATGGTTTGATCTGGTTGAACAGGAATGCAAAACAAACGTATCTTGGTACAAAAGACAACAATAAACCAAACCAATACCAAAACCAATGCCAATGTTCTGCCTTTATTGATTCATACTGTATGGTTTCATCTCCGAACATCTTGTCACAGTAGAGGAGGCCAGTGGGTCCCTCTGGTCCTGAGAGTAATGCCACCTAGTGCTTAGCTCCTGGTGGGGTCACCCATGGTGGTAAGACCAAGGAGGATATTCTAGATAAAGATCAATCCAACCAACACCTCAGACGTGGAGCTGGCAGAAGATGATGACACATCAAGGTGACAGTGAAGGTGGAGGAAGGCTGCAAAAGTGAAGTGTCTCCAGTCATCTTGCATTCCATGTCACTGGACACTGACCCTGATCTGTCAGCAATCATGTAGTAGTTGCCTGTGCAACAGCTTCCCAATGCTAAACAAAGTCACGCACAGGTGTTCTCCATAAAGGGAATCCACCCTAACAGCCTGGATCATCTGAATCCTAGACCGCCCTCTGCAGCCACTTGAGTACCCCCCAATTGACAACCCCTTCAAAGAGCTTCATACTCACCTCAATTAATTGCACTGCTAATACTGTATGGAAATAAGCAGTCTGACTCTGCTCAAGACCACAAGCAACTGCAGAAAGGCACGGACACAGCCAGTCTATGATGAAGACCAGCCTCCGATCCATTGACTTAATCTACACTCCTGCTGCCATTAGGACAAAGAAGAAGTAGATCACCCCATATCCAGGGACGATCTGCAGCAGGAAAAGAAAATGTTTATGGAAACAATAACTGAGATCTGCCTTTGGCAACAAAAGACAGTCTATTTGTTATGCCATTGCTCATACAGAGAAATGAGTGGTTCAGGGCCTTGCAGATTTCACTTCATGGCCATATCAACAGGTTTGAAGAAGATTTGAGGAGGTACAGAATCTTAAGGACGAAGGGTCCTAACAAAGGGTCTCGGCCCGAAACTTCGACTGTACCTCTTCCTAGAGATGCTGCCTGGCCTGCTGCGTTCACCAGCACCTTTGATGTGTGTTGCTTGAATTTCCAGCATCTGCAGAATTCCTTGTGTTTACAGTATTATATAACTACTTTACAATTATTTACACAATTAGTCTTCTTTTGCACTTTGGATGTTTGTCAGTCTTTATTATCTATAGTTTGTCATAAGTTCTAAGGATTTCTTTATTTTGCTGTAAATGCTTGAAAGAAAACTAATCTCAATGTGGGTTATGGTGATATACACGTTCTTGGATAATAAATTTACTTTGAACTTTGACTAAGCCATGAACTTGGAATCTTCAATATACAATGGAAAGAGACGAACAGTACTGGTAGCCCCTTGATCATGAACTAGAAATTAATCTTGCTTTCTGATCCTTTTAAAGCAGGGGTTCCCAACCTGGGGTCCACAGAACTCTCAGGTAATGGTCAGGGTCCATGGTATAAAGAACATTGTGAACCCTGTTTCAAAGGATCTTTTAAATATCTGAAGCATGGACTAGATGGGCCAAAGGGCCTACTTCTGTGATGCGCTTTTCTATGACTCTGATTCTACCCTGCAAGCTCTAATAAACTCGGGTCTCTGAACATCCACTCTTTGGATCTGGTATGATCACCCGTACCATGGAAATCTGAGGAGGTGTTATCACATGGAACAGCCATCTTGGTCCTCCAGACTGGGCTTAGACACAGGACTAACAAAGGAGCTGAAGAGGAACATCATAACCCTTTCACCAATTGACAACATCACCAACACTAGCAGAACATGTCCCTTGAAGCTCCCTGTATGGCCACTATCATGTATAGTTCTGCCTCTATGTTCATCCCATTGGCTGTTCAGTGAGTCCATCTCACAGGAATCAGTGACAAGCTTGTCTTGCATACTGTTTTCACAGATCTAATCATTACACAGTGCACTGAGCTGGAACTAGGTAAAAGAATAACAGGATAAAATGTGAAGACAGTACAAGTAAGCAATAAAGGGCGAGATCTGAATGAGGTAGAATGTGAGGTCAAGAGTCTGTTTTATCTTCCAAGAGATCTGTTGAAGATTGTGATAACAGTGTGGTAGAAGTACCAATCCTGCTAATTGGGAAGGAATTCCATCCTCTGAGAGAGGCAAATGTGCAGTCTGTTGGACCTAAACTCCAATTTCAAGGTTCAAGGTTCAAGGTAAATTTGTTATCAAAGTATGTATATGTCACCATATACATCTCTGAAATTCACTTTCTTGCAGGCATTCACAGTAGAACAAAGAAATACAACAGAATCAATGAAAAACTACACACAAAGACTGACACAATCAATTTGAGTTAATATAAATGAACACAGGTGTTGAAAGGTTGTTTTTCTTACCGTCCCTGTGATCTTTCTCCTTGCTTTTTTGTGGATGTTGTTAAACTTCAATAAATGGAGACTCCCAGGCATTCCTGGGACAGCACTATTCCTACATCTGTGTGATGTTAATCAGATACAGATCCAATTTTACTCAGCAATTTTATAGGCCTGTCCCCTGCTGAGTGTGCCTTGATTTGCAGGAACAGCCTGCAGATTCCAGTGAACTTAGGTCTCTGCAGAGCAGATCTTTGTATCTGGAAAGTTCACCAATGCTCATGTTAGTCTGAGGAGGAGTTATCACACTGGACAATCAACTTGGTCCATTGGGAGAAACTTGTGAGTGAGTGAAACTCTATAGAAAGTTTCCTATCCGGATGCATCATAGCTGCACTCTGTTGAAGACAAACTGGATTGAGCGTGCCTGAACCAGCTCGAGAGAAGCTGATTTGCTTCCATCTGCAGCTGAACCAGTGTGAGCTGAGGTACTGCTGTGTACTTGTTCTTGCAGAAACATGACTCCAGGACAACATTCCACGCACCATCAATTTTCATGCCATGTCTGCTTAGTCGAAAGATTGGAGCGACTGGGTTTGTATACTCTGGAATTTAGAAGGCTGAGAGGGGATCTTATTGAAACATATAAAATTATTAAGGGATTGGACACGCTGAAGGCAGGAAGCATGTTCCCGCTGATGGGTGAGTCCAGAACCAGAGGCCACAGTTTAAGAATAGGGGATAGGCCATTTAGAACGGAGTTGAGGAAAAACTTTTTCACCCAGAGAGTGGTGGATGTATGGAATGCTATGCCCCAGAAGGCTGTGGAGGCCAAGTCTCTGGATGCTTTCAAGAAAGAGATGGATAAAGCTCTTAAAGATAGCGGAATCAAAGGTTATGGGGATAAGGCAGGAACTGGATACTGATTGTGGATGATCAGCCATGATCACAGTGAATGGCGGTGCTGGCTCGAAGGGCTGAATGGCCTACTCCTGCACCTATTGTCTATTATTGTCTATTGGTCTGTCTGTCTACTCTATCTATGCCTCTCATAATCTTATAAACATCTATTAGATCTCCCCTCAGCCTCCACCACTCCAGAAAAAAGCATCTCAAGTTTGTCCAACCTTACATTATAGCACATGCCCTCTAATCCAAGCAGCATCCTGGTAAAACTCTTTTGCACCCTCTCTAAAGCCTCAACATCCTTCCTATAATCAGGTGACCAGAACAGTATGCAATTCTCCAGATGTGGCCTAACTGGAGTTTTATTAAAGCTGCAACATGATTTACTGACTTTTGAACTCAATACCTTGACTAATAAAGCAAGCATGGCATGTGCCTTCCTAGCCACCCTGACAACCTGTATAGCCACGTTCAGGGGTGCTATGAACTTGAACCCCAAGATCACTCTGCTTATCAACATTGTTAAGGGTCTTGCCCTTAACAGTGTATTTTGTCTTTAAATTTGACCCACCAAGGTGCAACACTTCACATTAGTCTGGGTTGAAGTCCATCTGCCATTCCTCTGCCCATATCTGCATCTGATCTATATCCCGTTGTATTCTTTGCCAGTATTCTACACTATCCACAACACCACCAAGCTTCATATCATCTGCAAACAGACAAACCCATCAACTACATTTTCATCCAGGTCATTTATATACATCATAAACAGCAGAGGTCCCAGTACAGATCCCTGCAGAACACCACTAATCACAGGACCCCTGTTAGAATAAATCCCTTTGACCACTATTCCTTGCTTCTACGGACAAACCGGTTCTGAATGCAAACAGCCAATTCACCATTGATCCCATACATCTTAATCTTCTGGATGAGCCTCCCATGAGGGGCTTGTCAAGCACCTTACTAAAATCCATGTAGACACTGTCCTACCCTCATCAATTATCCTCATCACCTTATCAAAAATCTCTATCTAGTTAGTAAAACACAAGTTGTCTTGCACAAAGCAATGCTGGGTCTCTCTGGTTAGGCCAGGTTTTTCCAAATGCTCATAAATTCTATCCCTAAGAACCTGGTAACTTCCTTACCATTAATATGAGACTTACCCATCGAGGATCATCCCTGGTTCTCTTCTTGAATAGTGGAGCAACATTAACTACTTACTAATACTCCTGGATCTTGCCCATAGCTAGAGAGGACACAGAGATATTGGCATCATTGAAGGTCACGGCATCAAGTAAAACATAAGCAGAAAATCTCCTGATTACCACCTACTGCCCTCCCTCAGCTCTCAAAGCAGCACTCCTTCATGATAAATTATTCTTAGAAAAGGCACTCATGGATTTCCGAAGAAGAGCTCTTTATTTTGTGTTCTCCCAAGGGAAATTGTCATTGCTCCAAAGGGTGGCACATAACTACCATCGCAGCATTCTTGAGAAGGACGGAATTGGAAAGGGAGGGTGTGATTTTGAAAGAAGCTACAGAGAGAAAAGAAAATGGGTGGTGGATGGGTTACCTTAAATTGAAAAGAAAGATCATACCATTGGATTTTCCAAGAGAAATACATGGCTCAGTTTGTGCTTGGCCTCATCCTAGCTATAGAATATAACATAGAAAACCTACAGCGCAATACAGGTCCTTCGGCCCACAAAGCAACACATATACAACATTACAGCATAGTACAGACCCTTTGGCCCATGATGTTATTCTGATCTTTTATCCAACTGTAAAATCAACTTAGACTCTCCCATTTCTCCCTTCATTCTCCCAATTTTCTTTCACCTCAAAGGCTCCTAAATGTTCACAATGTGTCTGCCTCTACCATCACTGCTGAGAACCTACTGTTTTAAAAATCTACCTCAGACATTCAGCAGTCCTGACGAAGGGTCTCGGCCTGAAACGTCGACTGCGCCTCTTCCTATAGATGCTGCCTGGCCTGCTGCGTTCACCAGCAACTTTGATGTGTGTTGCTCAGACATTCAGACATACTCCCTGTACTTTACTCCAAGTTATGCTCCATCCAATTAGCCACTTCACCCTGAAAAAGAGTTTCTGGCTGTCTGCTCTATCTATGCCTCTTATCATCTTGTACACCTCCATCAAGTCACCTCTCATACATCTTCAGTCCCAAGAGAAAAGTTCTAGTTTGCTCGGTCTATCCTCAGAAGTCACGTTCCCTAATCCAGACAGCATCCTGGTAAGTTTCCTCTGCACCCTCTCTAAATCGTCCACATTCTTCCCATCATGAGGCTGAGGATGGCCAGATCGGTGAAGGGATGGGAAGGTGAGTCACAACTTGGAACTCAAAGTGACAATTGTGGACAGAGTGCATGTGCTTAATAAAACAATCACCTGGTCAGTGGTTTGTCTCACCAGCGTAGAGGAGGCCACACTCGAGTACTGAATTCAATAGCTGAAAACAGAGGAGGTGCACATGAACAGCCTTGCCTTGGAAAGCCTTACAATGTCCATTGATGGTGCTGAGGAGGGATGTGTGGGGGCAAGTGTTTCTCCTCCTACATCTGGGGTTGGGCTTAAAGTGCTGGGGACAGAGTGGGATGGGTGGGTAACAATGAGGGTATCAGGGGGAATGGTCCCTAAAGAAAGCAGAAAGGGGAAGATGAGACTGGCAGTGAGATTATGGCACAGCTGGCAGATGTGACAACAAGTCAAGTTTAATCTGTGCACAATATTCAGAGTCAATTTAATCAGCAAGCAACAAACTGAGTCTATTTAATCAGCAAGCTACAAACAGTGTCTATTTAATCAGAACATAACAGAGTCTATTTAAACTAATTCACTGCAACAAACTGGACTATACTCCAATGGCATCCAGTTAGTCTCCTGGAGATGGCTTTCTGTATGATGATAGATCTCCTGAACTTCAATAGATGCACAGTGGAGAGCATCCTGACTTGCTGCATCACAGTGCAGTATGGAAACACCAATACCTAGCAACGGAAAAGTCTACAGGAAGTGGTGGATAGAGCCCAGTCCATCACAGGAAAAGCCGTGTCTACCATTAACAAAGAGCACCACCACAAGGAAGCAGCATCCATCTTCAAGGACCTCCCACTATCCAGGCCATCCCCTCATCAGGCAGGAGGTACAGGAGCCTCAGGTCTCACACCACCAGCTTCAGGAACAGTTATTAACCCACAGCCAACAGACTCCTGAACCAGCGTGGATAACTTCACTCAACTCAACACTAAGCTGATTCCACAACCTACAGACTCACTTTCAAGGACTCTGCAACTCATTTTCACAGTATTTATGTATTTATTCTGCACAATTTGTCTTCCTTTGCACATTGCCTATTCGTCAGCCTTTGATTTCTGTATAGTTTTCATAAATTCTACCGTATTTCTCTATTTCCCTGTAAACGCCGGCAAGGAAATTAATCTCAAGGTAGCATATGGTGACGTATACATACTTTGATGATAAATTTACTTCGACTTTAACATGAGAAGACACTGCAGAGTGAGTGTAGGGAATATACTGACAGAGAAAGAATCTGTCACTGCCATGTGACAACTAAGGAAATAGAGAGAGGAAGGGAAGCCCCTGACGACGAGAGTGGCAGATGCAAGAACCAGAAATGTTATCAATGCAGAATTAAAATCACAACAGGCAAATGTCTGTATGAAAACCTTCCACCCAAGCTATCAGCAAATGAGATCTTCCTTTCACCAAAATAATCCCTTCTTTGTTCTTGTGCTTATTTTGTAACTAAAATTTAGCAGCGAGCTGAATCAATGCGTTTGGCCATGGCCCAGTTGGATGTGCTGAACTTGGCTGGGTTCAGTGGTTAGCTGGTGCCAGCCTCCAGCTCGATGGGCCTGTTCAGACACCTCAGCCTCCTGCGTCCAAATCACTCGGTGTCATTGGCTGGCAGAGATTTGCATTTAAAAATGTTTGGAGCTGACAGCCTCATTAGCATGCGCTGCTGCCTGCTTATTCGTACATCCCCTGTTTTGTTACTGGGACTTAAAAAGCAGGCATGAATCAATAAAAAAAATCCAGAAAATGCAAATGAAATCCTACTTAGAATATCAGTGTACTTTACCGCAGATAAAATTCCATGCCGGCAGTATATGTCAGCCACACAGACTGACATTTTCAATCACTGCTCTTTAAGAAATACTGTTTGTTGGTTTTCACCATGAAGATAGAGATGATTGTCCACAACATTTGTGTTGTTTAGGATGCACACTCAGTAGTGGTTACTCGCTGCTTGGTACACAGAGGCATGAACGCAGTGGCCACTTTATTAGGTACAGGACTGTACCTAATAAAGTGGCCACAGGAGTGGAGCCCGGTGAGATCTCCTACAGCTGTAGCCCAGCCGCTTCAAGGTTCGACGTGCTGTGTATTCAGAGATGCTCATGTTCACACCACTGTTGTAACGTGGGTTTTTTTTAAGTTACTGTCACCTTCCTGTCAGCTTGAACCAGTTTGGCCATTCTCCTCTAACCTCTTTCATTAACAAGACATTTTTACCCACAGATCTACAGCTCACTGGATGTGCTATGTTTTCTGCACTATTCTCTGTAAACTCTAGAGACTGTGGTGCATGAAAATCACAGTGGATGACCAGTTCCTGAGATATTCAATCCACCCCATCTGGCACCAACATAACTCGCTTAGATAATATTTCTTCCCCTTTCTTATTTTTGGTTTGAATAAGTACTGAACCTTTTGACCATGTCTGCATGCTTTTATGCATTGAGTTACTGCCACGTGATTGGCTGATTAGATATTTGCATCAATGAGCAGGCGTACCTAATAAAGTTATCACTGAGTGTATTTTAATAGATTAATAACTTTGCATGCAGGTGTGTTCTTATTACTAGTTTCACTTTAGTTCCACTTTATAGAAACAGAGAGTCAATGCTTCCCTTAAGTGAGATATTTTTAATAACTGAAAGTACACAGTTTCTTACTGATCACAATGAAATTACAGAAAACTTTCCAAACAGAACATAGAGTAAAACTGGGTTAACACACAAAATGATAGAGAAACTCAGCAGGTCAGGGAGCATATGTGGAGGAAAATAAACAGTTGATGTTTTGAGCGGAGGCTCTTCATCAGGACTAGAAGGGAAGGGGTAAGAAGCCAGACTAAGAAGGTTGGGGAAGGGGAAGGAGTACAGGTTAGAAGATGACAGGTGAAGACAGTTACCTACTCTAGAAACTGCCTAGGATTTCCCTAATTCATAGCCCTCTATTTTTCTGAGCTCCATGTACCTATCTAAGAGTCTCTTAAAAGACCCTATTGTATCTGTTTCCACCACCAACACCGTCAGTGCATTCCACACACCCACCACTCTCTGTGGAAAAAGTTATCCCTGATATCCCCTCTGTACTTACTTTCACGCATCTTAAAACTTGCTTCCAAACATCTAACCATTTTAGCCTTGGGAAAAAGCCTCTGGCTATCCACACGATCAATGCCTCTCATCATCTTATACACCTCTATCAGGTCACCTCATCCTCCATCGCTCCAAGGAGAAAAGGCCGAGTTCACTCAACCTATTTTCATAAGGCATGCTCCCCAATCCAGGCAACATCCTTGTAAATCTCCTCTGCACTTTTATAGTATCCACATCCTTCCTGTAGTGAGATGACCAGAACTGTGCACAGTACTCGAATGGGGTCTGATCAAGGTCTTATATAGCTGTAACATTACCTCACGGCTCTTGAACTCAATCCCACGGTTGATAAATGCAACACACCATATGCCTTCTTAACAACACTGTCAACCTGTGCAGCAGCTTTGAGTGTCCTATGGACATGGGCCCCAAGATATCGCTGATCCTCCACACAGCCAAGAGTCTTACCATTAATATTATATTCTGTCTTCAAATTTGACCTACCAAAATGAACCATTTCTCACTTATCTGTGTTGAATTCTATCTGCCACCTCTCAGCCCAGTTCTGTATTCTATCGATGTCCCGCTGTAACCTTGGACAACCCTCCGGACAATCCACAACACCTCAACCTTTTGTGTCATCAGCAAACTTACTAACCCACCCTTCTACTTCCTCATCCCGGTCATTTTTACAAAGAGGAGGGATCCCAGAACAGATCCCAGTGGAACAGCACTGGTCACTGACCACCATCTACAACCATCCTTTGCCTTCTGTAGGCAAGCCAATGCTGGATCCATGAAGCAAGGTCTCCTTGGATCCCATGCCTCATTGCTTTCTGAATGAGCCTTGCATGGGGAACCTTATCGAGTGCCTTGCCGAAATCCATATACACTATATCCACTGCTCTATCTTCAACAATGTGTTTTGTTACATCCTCAGTATGTGTAGGAGAGAAGAGATCAGAAGAGAGCTGGAGTGTGGAATTGAAGAAGAAGGCGGGGGGAGAGGGAAAAATTTCTGAAAGTTAGAGAAGTTAATGTTCATTCTGTCAGGATGAAGGGAACCTGGACAGAAAATGACTTGTTGCTCCTCCAGTTTCATTGTGACAGCAGAAGAGGCCACGGACCGACAAATGAGAACGTCAACGCGAAGTGGAATTCAAATGGGAATTCCTGCCTTATATACAATGCACAAAATTGCTCTCAGTATTCCAAGTACAATTTGACCAGCTCCTTAACACCTAGCAGTACGTTATTAACTTATTAATGTCCTCTCAAAATGAATCCTGACGTTGCATTTGCCTTCTTTACTTGCAGCTCAACTTATACATTAACTTTAAGGGAATCCTTCACCAGGTCTGGCAAATCACTTTGCAACTCCAATTTTTGAATTCTCTCTTCACTTAGAAATTAGTCTGCACCTTTATTTTTCCTTACAAAATGCATAACCTTACACTTCTGGTTGCTGTAGTTCCAGTGGCTGCAGCAAACGGCCCCTGGAGTGTGGTGTGTGCTGAAATCTGACAGCGGGGGTGGGGGTCGGAGGGTGGAGCTGATGGGAATGAATGGAGAATAAAAGGAGTTGAGTAAAGATTGGAGCTTTTGCAGCCCATTCACTTCAAGTTTTGGCATGTTGTTTGTTCAGAGATGCTTTTCTGCAGACCAGTAATGTGAGGTTATTTGAGCCTTTCTGTCAGTGTGAACCAGTCTGGCCATTCTCCTCTGACCTCTGACAAGCCACTTTTATTCACAGAACTGCTGCTCACTGGATGTTTTGTTTTTGTTTCTCACGCCATTCTCTCTAAACCCTATTTTGGAGGACAAGTCCAGGGCCCAGCACGTACATGCAATTAGATTATGAAGGCACGTAGTCCTCTTTTATTGTCATTTAGTAATGCATGCATTAAGAAATGATACATTATTTCCTCCGGCGTGATATCACAAAACACAGGACAGACCAAGACAGAAAAAACTGACAAACCCACATAATTATAACATATAGTTACAACAGTGCACAATACCATAACTTGATGAAGAAAGTCCGTGAGCACAGTAAAGTTCAAAGTCACTCAAATGTCCCACATCTCACGCAGTCAGGAGAGGGAAGAAAAACTCTCCCTGCCATGCCGACCACAATCCGACTGAGTCATCCGAAAACTTTGAGCTCTGATCAACTCTCCGACACCGAGTACTGAGCACCATCTCTGTCCGAGCTATTCGACCTCTTTCTCAGTCACCAAAAGCAGGCAAGGACGGGGATTTTGAGGCCTACCCTCCGAAAGATTCCCGAACACACAGTAACAACAGCAGCGAACGGGTGTTTCAGAAGTTTCTCCAGATGTTCCTCTGAGATTTCACATCCATTCTCCATCAAATCAGAATTGTCCATGGCCCCTATTTAACAGATACGACATCATTTTTCACCGGAGAATTATAAGAAAGCAAGGCACTGCCTCTCCTTCCTCAGGAGTTTGCAGAGACTTGACATGACATCTAAAACTTTTACAAACTTCTGTAGATATGTAGTAGAGAGTGTATTGACTGGCTGCATCACAGCCTGGTTGGAAACACCAATACCTTGGAATGGAAAATCCGCCAAGAAGTAGTGGATACGGCCCAGTACATCACAGGTAAAGCCCTCACAACCATTAAGCACATCTATGTGAAAGGCTGTTGCAAGGAAGCAGCATCCATCATCAGAGACCCCCGCCAGGACATGCTTTCTTCTGGCTGCTGCCATCAGGAAGAAGGTACAGGAGCCTCAGGACTCACACCACCAGGTTCAGGAGCAGTCACTGAACCTCAACCATCAGGCTCTTCAACAAAAGGGGATAACTTCACTCAACTTCACTTGCCCCATCATTGAAATGTTCCCACAACCAATGGATTCACTTTCAAGGATTCTTCATCTCTTGTTCTTGGTATTTGTTGGTTATTTATTTATTTATTTGATTTCTTTCCCTTTGTATTTGCATTGTTTGTTGTTTTCTGTGCTCTGGTTGAATGTCTATGTAGGGCAATCTTTCATCAATTCTGTTATGGCTGTTATTCTATACAGTATTGAGTATGCCCGCAAGAAAATGAATCTCAGGCTTGTATATGGTGACATATATGTACTTTGATAACAAATTTACTTTGAACTTTGAACTGCTGTGTGTGAAAATTGCAGGAGATGAGCAGTTTCTGAGATAATTAAACTATCCCATCTGGCACCAACAATCATTCTGCAGTCAAAGTTACTGATCACATATCTTCCCCACTCTGATATTTGGTCAGAACAACAACTAACATCTTGCCATGTCTGTATATTTTTATGCGTTGAGTTGCTGCCACATGATTGGCTGTACAGGTGTACCTAATAACGATGCAAACACGAGGAAAGCTGCAGATGCTGGAAATTCAAGCAACACGCACAAAATGCAGGTGGAACGCAGCAGGCCAGGTAGTATCTATAGGGAGAAGTATAGTCGACGTTTCGGGCCGAGACCCTTTGTCAGGACTAACTGAAAGAAGAGATAGTAAGAGATTTGAAAGTGGGAGGGGGAGGACGAGATCCGAAATGATAGGAGAAGACAGGAGAGGGAGGGATGGAGCCAAGAACTGGAAGGTTGATTGGCAAAAGGGATATGAGAGGATCATGGGACCGTCAGGAGGCCCAGGGAGAAAGAAAGGGGGAGGGGAGCACCAGAGGAAGATGGAGAGTAGGCAAGGAGTTATTGTGAGAGGGACAGAGAGAGAGAGAAAAAAAAAAAAACAGAAATAAATAAATAAATGATCGGGTAAGAAGGGAAGGAGGGGCATTAACTGAAGTTAGAGAAGTCAATGTTCATGCCATCAGGTTGGAGGCTACCCAGACGGAATATAAGGTGTTGTTCCTCCAACCTGAGTGTGGCTTCATCTTCACGATAGAGGAGGCCATGAATAGATATATCAGAATGGGAATGGGATGTGGAATTAAAATGTGTGGCCACTGGGAGATCCTGCTTTCTCTGGCAGACAGAGTGTAGGTGTTCAGCGAAACGGTCTCCCAGTCTGCATCGGATCTCGCCAATATATAGAAGGCAGCATCGGGAGCACCAGACGCCAGTATATCACACCAGCTGACTCTCAGGTGAAGTGTCGCCTCACCTGGATGGACTGTCTGGGGCTCTGAATGGTGGTGAGGGAGGAAGTGTAAGGGCATGTGTAGCACTTGTTCTGCTTACAAGGATAAGTGCTGGGAGGGAGATCGGTGGAAATGGATGGGGGGGGGACGAATGGACAAGGGAGTCGCATAGGGAGTGATCCCTGCGGAAAGCAGAAGGGGGAAGGAGGGAAAGACGTGCTTGGTGGTGGGATCCCATTGGAGGTGGCGGAAGCTACAGAGAATTATATGTTGAACCCAGAGTCTGGTGGGGTGGTAGGTGAGGACACTCCACTGCATCTGCTCTCAGAATGAGGCTTTTCATTCCAGTACGAAGGAGACATCTTCCTTTTTTAAAGAAAGGGGCTTCCCTTCCTCCACCATCAATTCTGCTCTCAAAAGCATCTCCCCCATTTTACGCACATCTGCTCTCACCCCATCCTCCCGCCACCCCACTAAGGGATAGGGCTCCCCTTGTCCTCACCTACCACCCCACCAGCCTCCAAGTCCAACATATAATTCTCCATAACTTCCACCACCTCCAACGGGATCCCACCACTAAACACCTTTCATAGTCATAGTCATATTCATACTTTATTGATCCCGGGGGGAAATTGGTTTTTGTTACAGTTGCACCATAAATAATAAATAGTAAGAAAACCATAAATAGTTAAATAGTAATATGTAAATTATGCCAGTAAATTATGAAATAAGTCCAGGACCAACCTATTGGCTCAGGGTGTCTGACCCTCCAAGGGAGGAGTTGTAAAGTTTGATGGCCACAGGCAGGAATGACTTCCTATGACGCTCTGTGTTGCATCTTGGTGGAATGAGTCTCTGGCTGAATGTACTCCTGTGCCCAACCAGCAGTGGATGGGAGACATTGTTCAAGATGGCATGCAACTTGGACAGCATCCTCTTTTCAGACACCACCGTGAGAGAGTCCAGTTCCATCCCCACAACATCACTGGCCTTTCCCTCCCACCGCTTTCTGCTTTCCGCAGGGATCACTCCCTACATGGCTCCCTTGTCCATTCGTCCCCCCCATTCCTTCCCACCGATCTCCCTCCCGGCACTTATCCTTGTAAGTGGAACAAGTGCTACACATGCCCTTACACTTCCTCCCTTACCACCATTCAGGGCCCCAGACAGTCCTTCCAGGTGAGGCGACACTTCACCTGTGAGTCGGCTGGTGTGATATACTGCACCTGGTGCTCCCGATGTGGCCTTCTATATATTGGTGAGACCCGACGCAGACTGGGAGACCGTTTCGCTGAACACCTACACGCTGTCCGCCAGAGAAAGCAGGATCTCCCAATGGCCACACATATTAATTCCACGTCCCATTCCCATTCTGATATGTCTATCCTCGGCCTCCTCTACTGTCAAGGTGAAGCCACACTCAGGTTGGAGGAACAACACCTTACATTCCGTCTGGGTAGCCTCCAACCTGATGGCATGAACATTGACTTCTCTAACTTCCCTTAATGCCCCACCTCCCCCTCGTACCCCATCCGTTATTTATTTACTTATTTTTTTTTCCCCTTTTTCTCTATCGGTCCCCTGCTCTCCATCTTCCTCTGGTGCTCCCCTCCCCCCTTCTTTCTCCCCAGGCCTCCCATCCCATGATCCTCTCCCTTCTCCAGCCTTGTATCCCTTTTGCCAATCAACTTTCCAGCTCTTAGCTCCATCCCTCCCCCTCCTGTCTTCTCCTGTCATTTCGGTTCTCCCCCTCCCCCTCCCACTTTCAAATCTCTTACTATCTCTTCTTTCAGTTAGTCCTGATGAAGGGTCTTGGCCCAAAACGTTGACTCTTCTTCTTCCTATAGATGCTGCCTGGCCTGCTGTGTTCCACTGAGTATACGACGGCTGAGCATCGTATCGGACGATGACACGAAACCTGCACAGGAGCGTTTTTAAAGTGGAAAGGCTGTTGCACGGGGGCAGTTCTACTTTCTCAACTTTGAATATCCGAGTCCACTGGTATGAGTAGTTGCTACAGCAGGAGTCTTCCTGGGTTGCTATGAACGACCATGTCTTCTACTGTGTCTTGTCTTTCTCTTCACTCTCCGTGGAGCATTGCAGAGCCACCTTCCTGCCTCCAAGTGAATTTTAGTCAGAATCATTATCACCGTCATGAGGTAGTTATTTTCTGATAGCAGCACTGTGCAAGACATAAAATTACATAAATTACGTAAGTCATGCAAATGAGAAATTTTGATAGAGGTGATGTTCTCTGGTTCATGGACCAGTCAGTAAACTGATAGTGGAGGGGAAGAAGCTGTATCTCAAAAGATCTCTCTCTAGTTTCCATGGGGCCTAACCTTTCAGGCCAGTTAACAATGAAAAGTCCTGTCAAAGACCAATAGACAACATCCACTGCACTAACCTCATTTACTTTTTTGATTACCTCCTTAAAAAAAACTTTGTGTAAGCGCACCTTTTCATGTTCAAAGCCACACTGTCACTTCATAATTAGACTCTGTTTATCCAAATGTTGATAGAATCTGTCTGTCAGAATCCCTTCCAGTAACTTCCCCCCACTGATATCAGGCTGACCATCCTGTAGTTAAATACAGTAACTGCCGCATGGACTTCCTTGTTTTTATGATTTGCTAGTCCACGCAAAGACCCTTTGAGGTACAATATGTCCAGCCAAGAAGGAATTTAAATCTTCTCTGAGCTCCTCCAGCATTTTGTGTGTGTTTCTCTGGGTTTCCAGCATCTGCAGAATATTTTGTGTTCTTATCATTCTTGTTGTCAAGTGGAGAGCAGCAGACTTTTGCCTTTTGTAATATGGCTCTGTCCTCAATCATAGGCCACTAATGACCCTACTCTACACGATGGTACCAACCATAATTTAGATCTGCATTCAGGAACGCACAGCAGCTCAGCTCTGCTCAGCTCCGGAGACCTAGGTTGGATCCTGACCTCTAGTGCTGTCTATATAGACTGTGCACATTCACCCAACTACTGGCTGCTCCACTTTCACCCCATAACCTTAAGACAATAAAATCTTCTTATATAGAGCAGAATTCGGCCACTCAGCTCATTGAGTTTGCTCTGACCATATGTCCACCCTGAAGAAGTGTAAATTTTCTCTGAGTTCCTCCAGCATTTTTGTGTTGGTATGGATTTCCAGCAACTGCAGAATTTCTTGGGTTTATGTTCTTCTGTAGACCTTGTCCTACTCCTCTTAAACCAAAGGAATACATCAGCTACCTTCCAGACTGGTCACATGATTACCTTGTCAAGGCAGTGAGAAGTGTAGACAGAATCTATGGAGGTGAGACTAGTTTCTGTGATGTGATGAGCTGTGTCACAACTCTCAGGGTCTCGGGCAGAGCAGCTACTATACCAAACCGTGATGCATCTGCATAGGATGTTTTCCATGTTGCATCTGTAAACGTTAGTGAGGGTCAAAAGGGGATTTGCGAAATTTCTTTAGCCTTCCATTTTGGGAAAGATATCAAAGCTTTGGAGAGGGCGCAGAAGAGGTTTTACCAGGATTTTCAGCATCTGCAGACTTTCTGAGTTCCTTCGGCATGTTGTATGTGTTATTAGGATGCTGCCTGGATCAGAGAGCATGTGCTATAAATAGAAATTGGACCAACTTAGTAGGCTTTCTCTGGAGCAGCGGAAACTGGGAGAAGATCTGATAGAGGTTTATAAGATTATGAAGGGCATGGTGTGGGCAGACAATATTCTTTTCCCAGTGTTGAAATGTCTAATATCAGAGGGCATGCATCTAAGGTGAGAGGGGTTAAGTTCAAAGGAGCTGTGAGAGGAAAACATTTTACACAGAGTGGTGGGTGCCTGGAATGCGCCTGGGGTGGTAATAGAGGCAAAGACATTAGTAACTTTAACAGATGTTTAGATAGGCACATGAATGTGAAGAAAATGGAAAGACATGGGCATTGTGTAGGCAGAAGGGATTAGTTTAGTTGGCCACTTATTTGGTTCAGTAGAACATTGCAGGCTGAAGGGCCTGTTCCTGTTGTGTGTTCTACGTAGATGTATTAGGAACATAAATGAATATTTAATGCTTTGAACAGAAATGCAGATTGATTCACTTCACAGAATTTGCCTTCCTGGAGGTCTGGCTTTCAAAAGTGAAACTGCAAGCTGTCTATTTCCCCTCAGACAAAGCGAATTCCGGTGACTCACCCAGTTATTCACTCACATGCCTACTTGTTCTGCAACTCTGAGCCATGCAGGAAGGACAGCAAGCTGCTAAGACCAAAACTCACATGACCAAAAAAGAAACTGTAAAAAAGATTGTGTCAAATCATTCCTGGCTATCTCATCTTTATCCTGAACTTGGTTAAACATTAAAGTGTATCTGTGTGGAGAAGTCAGAACCAGTTATACTGTTGTGTTAATGCTCAATCAGTATCAGAATCAGGCTTATCATTTAGTGTTTGCTCATGGTCTTCTGCTTCTGTAGCCCATCCACGTCAAGGTTCGATGTGTTGTGCATTCAGAGATGCTCTTCTGCACACCACTGTTGTAACACATGGTTATTTGAGTTGTTGTCATCTTTCTATCAGCTTGAACCAGTCTGGCCATTCTCCTCTGACCTCTCTCATTAACAAGGTATTTCGCCCATTGAACTGCCGTTCATTGGGTGGATTTTTGTTTTTCACACCACTATCTGTAAACTCTGGAGCAGGGGTTCCCAGCCCTTTTTATGCCACTGCCCAAAGGCATTGAGGAAGGGGGGCGTGCTTCCCAGGTTGGGAACGCCTGGTCTAGAGACTGTTGTGTGTAAAAATTCTAGGGATCAGCAATTTCTGAGATACTCATACCACCCCATCTGGCACCAACAATCATTCCACAGTCAATGTAAATTAAATCACATTTCTTCCCTGTTCTGATGTTTGGTCTGAACAACATCGGAACCTCTTAACAATGCCTGCATGCATGTTTGCTAGATAGGGTGGTCGTGGAGATGATATTTCCTATGGTGGGGGTATTCAGAACTAGAGAGCACAGCCTCAAAATCGAGGGGCAACCCTTTAGAACAGAGGTTAGGAGGAATTTTTTTTAGCCAGAGAGTAGTGAATCTGTGGAATGCCCTCCACAGACTGCCATGGAGGCCAAATCATGCGGATATTTAAGGCGGAAGTTGATTGTTCCCTGATCGGTCAGGGCATCAAAGGATATGGTGAGAAGGCAAGTGTATGGGGTTGAGTGGCATCCGGGATCGGCCATGATGGAATGACAAAGCAGACTCGATGGACTGAATGGCCTAATTCTGCTCCTATGTCTTTTGGTCTACTGGTCTTATGCATTGTTGTTGACACATAATGGGCTAATTAGATATTTGCATTAACAAGCAGGTGCAGGTGTGTCTAATCAAGTGGCGACTGAGTGTGTGTTATAAAATTTGTGCTTTAGTGGCAGCAGGACAGTGCTAGACATAAAAGTTAAGATAAGTTGCATATAGAAATAAACTGTGTAAAAGACAAATAACGAGGTGCTGTTGATAGATTCAAAGGCTATTCCGAACTCAGATGGTGGAAGGAAAGAAACTGTTCCTAAATCAGAATCAAATCGGAATCATAAGAACACAAGACCATAAAACCATAACATATAGGAGCAGAATTAGGCGATTACAATTATCAAGTCTGCTCCACTATTCCATTATGGCTACTGTAATTTATTTTCTATCTCAATCCCATTCTCCTGCCTTCTCCCCATAACCTTTGCTGCCCTAATTAACTAAGAACCTATTAACCTGTGGGAATGAATTCCACAAATTCACTACCCCCTGTCTCTGACAAATTTCTCTGTCCCTCCATTTTGAGGCTGTGCCTCTGGTCCTAGACTTCCCCACTGGAGGTAACATCCTCTCCACATCCACTCCATCAAGAGCTTTCAATATTTATTAGATTTCAATGAGATCCGCCCTCATTCTTCTGAACTCTAGTAAGTGCAGGCCAGAACCATCAAAAATCCCCGTATGTTAACCCTTTCACCCTCAGATCATTCTCATAAACCTCAGGAATCAGGTTTATTATCGTTGACATATATCATGAAATATGTTGCTTTGTGGCAGCAATGCAGTCCAAAGCATGAGAAAATTACTACAAGGTACAATAAATATCAATAACTCAATCGTGCACAAGAGGAAGATCGAGGTAGTGCTCATGAGTTGAGAGTTCAGGCTCCTGTATCTCTTCACCAAGGGCAGTAATGAGGAGAGGGTATTGCCAAATAGTCAGCGTCTTTAAGATTGAATGCTGCCTGCTTGTGGCATGTTCCTTCTTTCCCTTCACTTGTTCGCAGGTGAAGTCTTTAGTGCTGGTCAGCATTTCTGGCCACCAGATAAGCCTCAGAAGTGGGTGATCTGGCGGCCATTTCACCAGGCAGGTCAACGGAAATGGACTGTACCAAGGTCATAAGTAGGTCAAAGCAGGTCAGGTCAGCAGATTCACTTCCCTGAATGTCAGCCGCGAGCCAGATACGTTTTTTACCCCCAAGCAATAAGTCATTTTGCGGTTATTATTGCTGATTTTGGTCCTTTACTTCCAGACGTAAATTGAATTTCTTTCTGTATCTGCTATCGTGAAAGGGGAATATCTTCAGCCAGAGAGTGGTGTGGAATTCATTGCCTCAGACTGCTGTGGAGGCCAAGTCACTGGGTATATTTAAAGCAGAGGTTGATATGTTCTTTATTAGTCAGGGCTTCAAATGGGGAAAAGACAGGTGAATGGGATTGAGAGGGATAATAGATTAACCATAATGGAAAGGCAAATGACTCGATGGGCTGAATAGCCTAATTTTGCTCCTATGCTTTATAATCTTCATGATTTGAACTCATGAGGGGTACCAGCCCAAAAAAATCACCTCTCCATAGATGCTGCCAGACCTGCTGAGAAGTGTTGAAGAGGCATTTTAAACAAGAACATGAATATACTGGGAATAGAGAGATATGGATCATAACCAGGCAAAAGGGATGTTTAAATTGGGATCATGTTCAGCACAGACATTGTGGGCCAAGGGGCCTGTTCCTGTGCTGTACTTTTCTGTATTCCATGTTAGCCAAACCAAAGCGGGAATGCGCTGAGGCTAAGAGTTGGCAAGTAAAGGTGATACAAAAGACTGAATGTATGAGGAGGGCTGCTTTGTCAATTGGTGATGAGATTGAGCAGAGGGGGCTTTGTTCCCTAGAGACTAGAAGGATGAAAAGTAATTTGAAGCAGTGGATTTGACGTGGTAGATGCCAAGTTGATATTACCTATTGGCTGGGGGTTTCAGAGCAAGTGGCTCTGGCCAAATGGGCTAAAGAGGCTGTTTCTGTTCTAAAGTGCTCCATGATTCTATTACACTAGGGAAAGCCTACACAGTCACAGGAAAAATCCATAAACTCCACACAATCACAGTGCACAGTGCTGTTGGATTAGAGTGTAAAATTGTTGTTTTTCTCCTTTACTCTGCTCACTTGTATTTTTATATAATCACCTATAAGGTGTAATTGTTCACTGAATTTTCAGTAATTGTAGTACAGCTCAGTCTGTTTTTTTCCAGAAGCTTCTTAGTTTTTTTGCAGCAGGTGTCACACCACTTAAATGTATTTCATAGGTTACTTCTTATCACTGGAATGTGGCTTGTCTCACCAGTGAGCTACGTTCAGTATAAGATGATCACAAATTTGCTATTTTCTTTGTTCTCCTCCACCTATCCCATCTTATAGCTCATTACTGTTACTTTTTTTTATTGCTAGAACATCAAATTAAATGGCTGTAATTACTTACAAGACCAAGTTACCATAAGACATGGGACCAGAATTAGGACATTCAGCCCTTTAAATTTGTTCCACCATTCCATCATGGCAGATTTATTATCCCTCTCAATCCCATTCTCCTATCTTTTCCCCCGTAACCTTCGACGCCCTGATTAATCAAGTACTTATCGACCTCTGTTTTAAATATAAACCCAATGGTCCCCACAGCTGTCTTTGGCAATCAATTCCACAGATTCACCATCTTCTGGCTGAAGAAATCCCTCCTCATCTCACTTTTAAAGGGATATCACTCTAATCCAACAGCAGTGACCGTGTAGAGTTTCTACACTATTCTGCTGACTGCGCGGGTTTTCCCTCTGGTGTCATAGTCATACAGCACTTTAGCACAGCAGCAGTCCCATCTAGCCCACGATGAAAGGCTATTCTACTTAGTTTTATTGAGGTAACACACATCAAAGTTGCTGGTGAACGCAGCAGGCCAGGCAGCATCTCTCGGAAGAGGTACAGTCGACGTTTCGGGCCGAGACCCTTCGTCAGGACTAACTGAAGGAAGAGTGAGTAAGGGATTTGAAAGTGGGAGGGGGAGGGGGAGATCCAAAATGATAGGAGAAGACAGGAGGGGGCGGGATAGAGCCAAGAGCTGGACAGGTGATAGGCAAAAGGGGTATGAGAGGATCATGGGACAGGAGGCCCAGGGAGAAGGCGACGAGCAAGGCAACAAATCTCAGGGTTGTATATGGTGACACATATGTGTACTTTGATAATAAATTTATTTTGAACTTTGAGATGATAGGAAGTTTTGACCCAGGTTTGGACCATAGACCCCCAAATGACTCACATCCATGTACTTATCCAGTGTTCTCTTACGTGTTGCAATTGAGCCCGTATCCACAACTTCTGCTGGCAGCTCATTGCACACTCGCACCACCCTCTGATGGAAGATGCTCGCCCGCATGTTTCCCTTAAATATTTCACCTTTCACCCTTATCCCATAATCTTTAGTTCTAGTCCCACCCAACTTCAGTGGAAAAAGCCTTATTGCATTTACTCTGTCTATACCATTCATAATTTTCTATACCTCTATTAAATCTCCTCTCGTTCTCCGACGCTCACCTATAATAAAGTCCTCACCTATTCAACCTTCCCTATAACTTAGGTCCTCAAGTCCTGGCAACATCCTTGTAAGTTTTCTCTCTTCTCTTTCAATCTTACTGATACTGTATCTTTCCCGCAGGCTGTGGCCCAGAACTGCACCCAGTACTCCAGATACGTAGTCTGCTTTCCTCCGCAGTCCCAAAGACGCGTTGTTCGGTTGGGTAAATGGCCACTGCAAATCACCTTTGATGCAGGTGAGTGACAGGGGAACCAGGACAGAAATGATGGGAATGTGAGAGAGAATAAGTTACTATGAAATAAGTGCGATTAGTGAATTGACAAGAACCCGAGAGGTCGCAGGGGAATCTTCTCGGACAATCATCACCTTGTCGTGAGTTCCCTAGACTCTGAGAATGATGCCGTCCGGTGCTTAGCTCCTGGTAAGGTCACTCCTAGTGGCAAGGTCAAGGGGGAGGTTCTAGATCACGAGTTCCCAACTATTTTTATGCCATGGACCAATATCATTAAGCAAAGGGTCCGGGGAACCCCCATTCTAGAGAAAGAGCAATCCAACCAAGACCTCAATGGTGGAGCTGTCAGAAAGTGATGCCACTTTCACAACGGCAGTGAAGGAGGAGGAAAGAAGCAGCTGTGAAGGGTCCCCAGTCATCTTGCACTCCAAGCCAGCAGACCCCGACCCTGATCATATGGTGCCTGCTCGTGCATCAGCCACCCCTCATTAAATAAAGTCACACATATGCGTCCTCCATACTCAACTCTAGTTACCTGGGTTTCATCACCTAAGTTACAGAGAAAGGTTGAACAAGTTGGGTCTTTATTCTTTGGAGCGTAGAAGGTTCAGGGGGGACTTGATAGAGGTATTTAAAATTATGAGGGGGATAGATAGAGTTGACGTGGATAGGCTTTTTCCATTGAGAGTGGGGGAGATTCAAACAAGAGGACATGAGTTGAGAGTTAAAGGGCAAAAGTTTAGGGGTAACATGAGGGGGAACTTCTTTACTTGGAGAGTGGTAGCTGTGTGGAGCGAGCTTCCAACAGAAGTGGTTGAAGCAGGTTCGATGTTGTCATTTAAAGTTAAATTGGACAGCTATATGGACAGGAAAGAAATGCAGGGTTATGGGCTGAGTGCAGGTCGGTGGGACTAGGTGAGAGTAAGTGTTCGGCATGGACTAGAAGGGCCGAGATGGCCTGTTTCTGTGCTGTAATTGTTATATGGTTATATAGTGATAGCATTGCTGCTACGCATAGGGGAATATGGATTTAAAATCAGCCGCAATCTCATTGAATGACAGAGAAGACATGAGACCCAAATGGCCTACCTTCTGCATCAATTTCTTTTCAAATTCTGTGGGCATGATTGTAATCCATTTCTGCTTGTCAAAAACTGGGAAGTTAAAATGAGGAATGTGGCTAAGATTTTCTTACAATTTCCCAATTTTAACTTGTTCTATGGAGCAAGCCAATAGTATATTCTTAGTGTTAATCCTCATGGGTGCATATAGAAAATCAGTGCCAAGAAGCCATAGAACATGGAACAGTATATCACACGTCCTTCTGACCACAACGATGCTCCAAGCTTTTAACTTACTCCAAGATCAAGCCTTCCCACATAACACTCCATTTTTCTTTCATCCATGCGCCTACCTAAGGATCTTTTAAATATCCTTAATGTATCTGACTCTACCACCACCCCAGCAGGACATTTCACACACATGCCACTCTCTGTGTAAAAATCCTACCCGGACATCCCCCCATAACTTCCTCCAATCACCTTAAATGTATGTTCTTTTGCGTTGGTCATTTGCACACTGGGAAAAAGTCTCTGGCTGTTTCTCTCTCTATGCCTCTTAATATCTTCTATGCTTCCATCAAGTCACTTCTCATTCTGCTTCATTCCAAAGAGAAGAACCCTTGCTTGCTCAACCTTTTCACATAAGAGATGCCCTCTAATCTAGGCAGCACCCTGGTAAATCTCCTCTGCAAAGTTAGAACATAGAACATATAACAGAAAACTGGCCCTTCAGTCTAGAATGGGAACTGAAAGATGAGAGAAGATCTCACAGCAATCTACAAAATCCCGTCAGGACTAGACAGACTAGTTAAAGGGAGAGTGTTCTCAATAGCTTGAGTTTGAACCAGGTGTCATGCCAATTATAACTGAGATCAGGGGAAATCTTTCCATCCATAGGACAGTGAACCTTTGGGATTCTTTAGTAGTGGAGGCCAAATTGTTACATATATTCAAGGAGGAGGTAGATAAATTTCTAAAAGCAGGGATGTAATGCTGAGGCTTTATAAGGCAATGGTCGGATCACATTTGGAGTATTGTGAGCAGTTTTAGGCCTTTTATCTATTTAAGGATATGCTGGCATTGGAGAGGATATAGAGGAGGTTCGCAAGGTATCAGGAGAGTTTGATGATCTAGGCCTGTACTCACTGGAGTTTAGAAGAATGAGGGGGGATCTCATTGAAACTTACTGAATATTAAAAGATAGAGTGGACATGGAGAGGATGTTTCCAGTAGGTGAGAGATTCTGAAGGAACATCCTACGATGGAAGGAAGTTGTTTAACCAGCAGATGGCTAGGCCTCATACGCTTCCTTAAGGAACTTCTTCAGTGACGTCCAAGGATAGGATGCTTGACTTCATCATCTACAATGCTCTTCCTCCGTACAAGGCATGACTCCAACCATTGGAGTGTTTCTCCCTTAATGACCATAGGTCACAGTTTTACTGAGCTTTTTGTCATGCTCAGTCACTGCTGCCTTGATGTCAAGTGGATTTAATGGAGTTTGGCTCTTTATCTCAGCTTTCAACCAAAGCTGTGATGAAGTGCGGAACAGAGCGAGTCTTGGCAAAAGGCAAACTGGTCACCGGTGAGTGGGTTTTTGGTGAATAAGTGCCACTTGATAGCATTGTACATGGCACTTTTCCACAGTTTAATGTTGATTGAGGGGGGACTGATTGGGCAGTAATTAATGGACTGGATTTGTTCTGCTTTTTTTGCTTGTGTCAAAGCAGCTGCACAGCCAAACCATTCGCAGTGTGTGAAGCACTTTGAAAAGGTTCATTCAGAATCAGAATCAGGTTTAGTATCATGATATGTGTTGTGAAATTGTTCTTTTGTGGCAGTAGTACAGTGCATCATCATCATCATCATCATCATCATCATCATTATGTGCTGTGTCGTATGATGTGGGTGACCATGGCCTTGGCCATGATTGTTCTTGGCAAATTTCTCAACAGAAGTGGTTGCCATTGCCTTCTTCTCAGTGGTGAATTTACAAGATGGGTGACCTCAGTCATTATCAATACTCCTTAGAGATTGCCTGCCTGACACATAACTAGGACATGTAAAAATGCACCAGCTGCTCGTACGACCATCCACCACCTGCTCCCATGGCTTCACCTGATCCAGACCTGGGGGATGAAGCAGATGCTACAACTTGCCCAAAGGTGACTTGCAAGCTAGTGGAGGGAAGGAGTACCTTATACCTCCTTTGGTAGAGATGTATCTCCACCCCTGTACCCCAGTACAGCGCAAGTCATAATCAATGAGCTTCAAGACCTAGGCTTCAATACCTCCTTGTGCAACTAGATTTTTGGTTTCCTCACTTGCAGACCCCACTCAGTTTGCATTGGCAACAACATCTCTTCCACAATCACCATCAGCACAGGTGCACCATAAGGCTTGGTGCTTAGCCCCCTGCTCTACTCACCTTAAACTTATGACTGAGACGAAGCACAGTGCCAATGACATACTAGTTTTCTGATGACACCATTGTCATTGGCCGAATCAAAGTTGGTGATGAATCATCATACGTAAATGAGGCAGATTGAAAATCTGGCTGAATGGTGCCATAATCACAACTTCTCACTCAACTTCTGCAAAACCAAAGAATTGATTATTGACTACAGGAGGAAGAAACTAGAGGTCCCTGAACCAGTCCTCATCAGGGAATCAGAGGTGGAGAAGGTCAATGACTTTAATTCCCTTGTTTAATGGTATTGACTCAGGGCAGATGCATGGCAGGTGCAGTTTAATGTGGATAAGTGTGAGGTTATCCACTTTGGTGGCAAAAACAGGAAGGCAGATAACTATTTGAATGGTGTCAAGTTAGGAAAAGGGGAAGTACAACGAGATCTAGGTGTTCTTGTTCATCAGTCACTGAAAGTAAACATGCAGGTACAGCAGAAAGTGAAGAAAGCTAATAGTATGTTGGCCTTCATAACAAGGGGAGTTGAGTATAGGAGCAGAGGTCCTTCTGTAGTTGTACAGGGCCCTGGTGAGACCACACCTGGAGTATTGTGTACAGTTTTGGTTTCCAAATTTGGGGAAGGACATTCTTGCTATTGAGGGAGTGCAGCGGAGGTTCACGAGGTTAATTCCCGAGATGGTGGGACCGTCATATGTTGAAAGATTGGAGCGACTGGGCTCGTATACACTGGAATTTAGAATGATGAGAGGGGTCCCATTGAAACATATAAGATTATTAAGAGATTGGACACGCTAGAGGCAGGAAATATGTTCCCGCAGTTGGGGGAGTCTAGAACCAGAGGCCACAATTTGAGAATAAGGGGCAGGCCATTTAGAATGGAGTTGAGGAAAAACTTTTTCACCCAGAGAGTTGTGGTTCTGTGGAATGCTCTGTCTCAGAAGGCAGTGGAGGCCAATTCTCTGGATGCTTTCAAGAGAGAGTTAGATAGAACTCTTAATGATAGTGGAGTCAAGGGATATAGGGAGAAGGCAGGAACGGGGTACTGACTGTGGATGATCAGCCATGATCACATTGAATGGTGGTGCTGGCTCGAAGGGCCAAATGGCCTACTCCTGCACCTATTGTCTATTTTCTATTGGCATAAAAAAAGTCTGGACCACCAGACCTAGAACCTTTCCCTTGACCTTACAGCCATGGGTGACCTTACCAGAAGCAAAGCACCAAAACAACATCATTCACATAAAATCAGGAAGTCACAAGCCTCTCCACCACGACAAGGTGACAATCCTCAGAGAAGATTCCCCTACATCCCCACTGATGATTGTCAGAGCGTTCTTGACAATTCCCTAATTGTACTTATTTCAGCGTAACTTATTCTGCTTCACATTCACGTTATTTCTGTCTTGACTTCCCTGTTATTCATCTGTAAATGGTTCACCTATCACCTGCCATCATATAGAAACATAGAAACATAGAAAATAGGTGCAGGAGTAGGCCATTCGGCCCTTCGAGCCTGCACCGCCATTTATTATGATCATGGCTGATCATCCAACTCAGAACCCAGCCTTCCCTCCATACCCCCTGACCCCTGTAGCCACAAGGGCCATATCTAACTTCCTTTTAAACATAGCTAATGAACTGGCCTCAACAGTTTGCTGTGGCAGAGAATTCCACAGATTCACCACTCTCTGTGTGAAGAAGTTTTTCCTAACCTCGGTCCTAAAAGGCTTCCCCTCTATCCTCAAACTGTGACCCCTTGTTCTAGACCTCCCCAACATCGGGAACAATCTTCCCGCATCTAGCCTGTCCAATCCCTTTAGGATCTTATACGTTTCAATCAGATCCCCCCTCAATCTTCTAAATTCCAACGAGTACAAGCCCAGTTCATCCAGTCTTTCTTCATATGAAAGACCTGCCATCCCAGGAATCAATCTGGTGAACCTTCTTTGTACTCCCTCTATGGCAAAGATGTCTTTCCTCAGATTAGGGGACCAAAACTGCACACAATACTCCAGGTGTGGTCTCACCAAGGCCTTGTACAACTGCAGTAGTACCTCCCTGCTCCTGTACTCGAATCCTCTCGCTATAAATGCCAGCATACCGTTCGCCTTTTTCACCGCCTGCTGTACCTGCATGCCCACTTTCAATGACTGGTGTATAATGACACCCAGGTCTCGTTGCACCTCCCCTTTTCCTAATCAGCCACCATTCAGATAATAATCTGTTTTCCTATTTTTGCCACCAAAGTGGATAACTTCACATTTATCCACATTAAATTGCATCTGCCATGAGTTTGCCCACTCACCCAACCTATCCAAGTCACCCTGCATCCTCTTAGCATCCTCCTCACTGCTAACACTGCCACCCAGCTTTGTGTCATCCGCAAACTTGGAGATGCTGCATTTAATTCCCTCATCCAAGTCATTAATATATATTGTAAACAACTGGGGTCCCAGCACTGAGCCTTGCGGTACCCCACTAGTCACCGCCTGCCATTCTGAAAAGGTCCCGTTTATTCCCACTCTTTGCTTCCTGTCTGCTAACCAATTCTCCACCCACACCAATACCTTACCCCCAATACCGTGTGCTTTAAGTTTGCACACTAATCTCCTATGTGGGACCTTGTCAAAAGCCTTTTGAAAATCCAAATATACCACATCCACTGGTTCTCCCCTATCCACTCTACTAGTTACATCCTCAAAAAATTCTATGAGATTCGTCAGACATGATTTTCCTTTCACAAATCCATGCTGACTTTGTCCGATCATTTCACCGCTTTCCAAATGTGCTGTTATCACATCCTTGATATATTCCTCCCCCTCCTATCACCTTCTAATTCTGATTTCTGCCTCTTTCCTTTCCAGTCCTGATAAAGGGTCTCGGCCTGAGACATCAAATGCTTATTCCCCTCCATTGATGCTGCCTAACCTGCAGTGTTTTGTGCATGCTGCCCTGGATTTCCAGCATCTGCAGAATCCCTTGAGTTTATTATTGCTTTCACTGTCTGTCATCATCCTGCCTCTCAATTTCCTCTCCTGTGCTTATAATAGTATAAAGAAGCGGATATAAGTGGAGCGGCCATTGTTGGAGTGGACAGTGTTTGAGTGGTCAGGCTTTGGCATAGCAGTCTTGGGCATGAACAGGCCATAGGCTTGAACTTGAGAAGTTAAAGGTATAGCAAGTGTAGACAGGTTGGTAGTTCAGGCAATGGAATGCTCTTCCTCTGAAAGGTGGGACTTCAGAGTACCTGGTGGTCTCCCTGTTGACTACATCTGCAGGAAGTTCACCCAATTTCAGCTCCGGAATGACAATGTCAAGGAACTGGAGATGGAGCTGGATGGACTCCGGACAATCCGGGAGGCTGTAAACCTCATCGATGAGACCCTTACTGAGGTGGTCATCCCCAGAGTGCAGGCTTCAGATAGTAGATGGGGGACCAGCAGGAGAAGTAAAGGAAGTAAGCAGTTAGTGCAGGGTTCCGCTGTGACCATTCTCCTCGGCAACAGGTATAAACCTTTGCGGGGTAACCTATCAGGGCACAGCAGCAGTAGCCAAGCCGGTGGCACTAAGGTCCGCTCTGAGGCTCAGCAGGGAAGGGTTAAGTCAGGCAGCATGATAGAGACAGGAGACTTGATAACTAGGAGGATGGACAGGGTGGTATGTTGCCTCCCAAGTGCTAAGGTCCGGAATGCCTCAGAGCAGCTGCAGGAGATTTTCAAGAGGAATGCTGAGCAGCTCGATATTATGGTGCACATTGGCACTAATGACATACAGAGAAAGGTGGAAGAGGTCCTGCGTAGTGAGTATAGGGAGTTGGGCAAGTGGCTGAAGAGCAGGATCTCCAAGGTAATCATCTCTGGATTACTCCCAGTACCACATGCTAGTCAGGGTTGGAGTGGGATGATAGCACAATGAATGACTGGCTGGGGAAGTGGTGAAGGGGACAGGGTTTCAGATTTCTGGATCATTGGGATCTCTCCAGGGGAAGGTACAACCGGTACAAAAAGGATTTGAACCTGAGGGGGAATCAATCATCTTATTGTCCTTCCTCACAGTCTCACTACACACTGCATCTATTTCTGTACCTGCTGTCCCATCCTCAGCCCTATCGTTCCAGGTCTCATCGGCCTGCGAAACTAGTTCAAACCCTCCCCAACAGCTCCAGTAAACCTGTCCACAAGGATATTGATCCCCTCACAGACAAGAGAAAATCTGCAGATGCTGGAAATCCAAGCAACACACACAAAATGCTGGAGGAACTCAGCAGGCCAGGCAGTATCTATGGAAAAAAGTACAGTTGACATTTCGAGCCGAGACCCTTCAGCATGACCATAAGGCCATCAGACATGGGAGCAGAGTTAAGCCATTTCGCTCATTGAGTACGTTTTGCCATTCAATCATGGCTGCTCCATTTATTCCCCTCCTCAGCCCCACTCCTCGACCTCCTCCTGGTAACCTTTGATGCCATGTCCAATCAGGAACCAATCAATCTCTGGCTTAAATACACCCAATGACCTGGCCTCCACAGCTGCCTGTGGTATCAAATTTCACCCTCTGGCTGAAGAAATTTCTCCACATCTCAGTTTTAAAGAATGCCCCACTATCCTGAGGTTGTGCCGCCTTGTCCTAGACTTTCCAACTATGGGAAATATCCTTTCCACATCTTCTCTGTCTAGGCCTTTCAAAATTTGAAAAGTTTCAATTAGATCCTCCCTCATCCTTCTGAACTCCAGGGAGTACAGACTCAGAGCTATCAAATGCTCTTCATATGGTAACTCTTCCATTTCCAGAATCATTGTATAAACTTCCTCTGAACCCTCTCCAATGCCAGAACATACTTTCTTAGATAAGGAACCCAAAACTGTTCACAAAACTCAAGGTGAGGCCTCACCAGTGCCTTATAAAGCCTCAGAATCACATCCCTGCTCTTGCATTCTAGACCTCTTGAAATTAATGAAAACATTGCATTTGCCTTCCTCATCACTGACACAACTTGCAAATTAACCTTTACGATGTTCTGCATAAGGATTCCCAAGCCCTTCTGCTTCTTAGACGTTTGGATTTTCTCCCCGTTCAGAAAATAGTCTGCACATTCATTTTTTCTACCAAAGTGCATGACCATGTATTTTCCAACATTGCATTTCATTTGGTACTTTCTTGTCCATGCAACTGATCTGTCTTAAGTCCTTCTGCAGCTTACCTATTTCCTCAACCCTACCTGGCCCTCCACCAATCTTCATATCATCTGCAAACTTTGCAACAAAGACATCTATTCCATCGACTAAATCATTGATATACAGCATAAAGAGAAGCTGTCCCAAAACCGACCCCTACAGAACACTACTAGTCACTGGCAACCAATCAGAAAAGGATCTTTTTATTCCCATTCACTACCACCTACCAATCAGCCAATGCTCAAACCATGCTAGAAACTTTACTGTAATACCATGAGCTCTTAATTTGGTAAACAGCCTCAAAGGCGTTGTCAAAGGCCTTCTGAAAATCCAAATGTATAACTTCCACTAAATCCCCTCTATCTACCCTATTTGTAATCTCCTTAAAGAATTCCAACAGGTTCATCAGGCAATATTTTCCCTTAAGGAAACCATGCTGACTTTGTCCTATCTTGTCCTGTGTCACCAAGTACTCCATAAACTCATCCTTAACAATTGACTCCAACATCTTCCCAACCACTGAGGTCAGGCTAACTAGTCTATAATTTACTTTCTGCTGCCTCCCTCCTTTCTAAAGAGTAGAGTGACATTTCCAATTTTCCAGTCCTCTGGAACCATACCAGAGTCCAATGATTCTTGAAGGATCATTACTAATGCCTCCACTATCTCTACAGTTACCTCTTTCAGAATCCTGATGTGCAGTTCATCTGCGCTGAGTGACTTAGGTCTTTCAGTTTTTTGAGCACCTTCTCCCTTCTTATAGTAGCTGAACTCACTTCTCTTCCCTCACACCCTTCAACATCTGGCACACTGCTAGTATCTTCCACAGTGAAGACTGATGCAAATTACTCATTTAGTTCACCTGCCATCTCCTTGTCCCCCATTATCATTTCTCCAGCCTCATTTTCTTACAGGTTGAGCTGGTGGAAATACAATATTAGCATTCCATTTGGAAGGATGAAAATATCAGAGCAAAGATGAGGGCTTCTAAGGCATTGATCAGACCAGACTAAGAGCATTGTGAGCAGTTTTTGGCCCCTTATGTGAGGAAAGATGTGCTGGGATTGGACAGGGTCCAGAGGTGGTTCACGAGAATGATTGAAAGGTTTAATACATGAGGAGCATTTGATGGTTCTGGGCCTGTACTCATTGGATTTTAGAAGAATGAGAGGGGACCTCATTGAAACCTATTGAATACTGAAAGACCTAAATAGAGTGGATTGGAGAGGATATTTCCTCTGGTGGGAGAGTCTAGACCAGGAGGCACAGACTCAAAATAGAGGGATGTCCATTTAGAATAGAGATGGAAGAATTTCTTTAGCCAGAGGATGTTGAATCTGTGGAATTCATTGCCACTGATGGCTCTGGAGGCCAAGTCATTGAGTATATTCAAAGAGGAGTTTGTATGCTCTCGGTTACTCAGGGCATCAAAGGTTACATTGAGAAGGCAGCAGAATGGTGTTGAGAGGGACAATAAATTGGCCATGATGCAATGGTGGAGCAGACTTCATGGGCTGAGGGGCCTATCCCACTCCCATGTCTAATGGTCTTACCTAACGTCTGGGTAATTAGGATTGAGTAATAAATGCTGAACTCTGCCTGGCTGTGAAAGGAGGAGGCTTGGATATGGGGCTAGTAATCCCACTCCGTGAAAACCCTGAACTACAGAATGGCAATCGAAGCTCCAAAGCCTCCTCCCTAGATGAGGAAGGATCTTCAAAGATGGGCTACACCTGGGGTCAACTTGACAGACTGGACCAGGACAATTGCTGAGCTGCTGTCAGCAGCCTATCCCCCGGTAGATGTAATTGGCTTAAATGAGAAAAGAAGTAATAATACTTCTTACCCTGCAACAGCATGCATAAAAAAACATTCATTCAATATTATTCCTGACAATGATTACCTAATGTTCTAAACTGCACGGTTGCGCTCTAACAGGGCACTTAAACTGAAACAATTAGACAAAGGTGAAAAAAATTAAGTTGTTAACCATGGTCTACCGAGGCTGAGTAGAACAGCCAATGCCTCCTGGAGCCGTGAAGAAAGCTCCTTCCTAATGAATACTCTTTTGATTTCACTGCACTCTCAGTGGAACTGGCAAGAGATAATGAATGCCAATGTGTTTGAAAATTACTATAAGATGTTTTCATTCTGATCCCTGCCTGTTTTATTTATTTTTTCTTGGCGTTCTCTCCTGATTGTCGAATTGCAACAAATTCTCTTCTGGTTTGCCTTTTTAAGAAGAACGCTAATTTCACTTCCTTTTGTCAAGTCAAAGCGTCAAGAGAGTCTGCAGCAGTCCATCAATCAGTGCACCATTTAGGAATAAACAGGCACTCGGTGTTCGAGGTCAAATAACAGACACGCAGAACCGATTACATTCGGTGCATTCTAAGCAGCCCTATCCATTAATGTGTGCCTGGATACGTAAAGGTGATCTGCATGTAAATAACGAAAGGGCAGTTAGTTCATTAAACATCCCTCACTTTCTGCTGGAATTATTTTTATCTCAAATGGTCAGCATTTATTGTCCGACAAAAGGTCTCACAACCGAAATGTTGACTGTTTCTTTCTCCTCAGGTGCTAACCGACCAGCTGAGATTTTTTTTCCCACCATCTTGTTTATATTTCAGATTTCCGGTGTAGTTTATTTAATTTTATTTCCACGTTTTAATATCACCAGTAATTACCAGGTAAAACTGCAAGCAGGAGAGCATTCTGGCATCTCTACTTCCTCAGAAGACTAAGGAAATTGGGCATGTCCCTGAAGACCCCCAGCAATTTTTACAGATGCACTATAGAAAGCATCCTATCTGGATGCATCAAAGATTCAAAGTACATTTATTATCAAATTATGTATACAGAATGTAACCCTGAGATTTGTCCTGAGCATCACAGCTTGGTATGAGTACTACTCTCCCTCCAGTTAAAAAAAAAAAATTCCCTTCCCCTGCCTTCTTCTTCTGTTCCCACTCTGGCCTCTTACCTCTTCTCACCTGCCTAACACCTCCTCCTGGGTCCTCTCCTCCTTCCCTTTCTCCTATGGTCCACTCTCCTCTCCTATCAGATTCCTTCCGCTTCAGCCCCTGACCTTTCCTACCCACTTTCTTCAGCTATCACCTTCTAGCCATCCTCCTTTCCCCCCTCCCCCCATCCACCCACCTTTTTATTCTGGCATCCTCCAGTCCTGAAGAAGGGTGTCAGCCAGAAACGTCGGCAGTTTATTCATTTTCATAAATTCTGCCTGACTTCCTGAGTTCGTCCAGCATTTTGTGTGTGTTGCTTTGGGTCATATATTGACCAGGGGAGAACAGTAAATTTTCTGTTATTAAGGAAAATTGTACACCAGTTAAGCTTTTCAAAATGGTCTGGTGGTTTCTTTGAATATGGATGAGCATTTGAATTGTTGAGGCATAGAAGTCTACAGACACTGTGCCCTCTGGTGCTAGGCTCCTCCACTACTGGAAACATCTTCTTCACATCCACTCTATCTAGGCCTTTCAATATTCAATCCCCCCCAACCGTCATCCTGAACTCCAGCAAATACAGCCTCAGAGCCACAAAACTCTCCTCATGCGTTAACCTTTTCATTCCTGGAACATTATTGTGAACCTCCTCTGGACTCTCACTAGACTTCCGTAACCGAACCAATGCTCTCAGTAACTCTCATCCTTAATCCAATGCAAGCAAGAGGGGACAGAGGTGCACAAAATTATAGGGGGTCTAGATAGGGTTACTGGTTACTGCAAACAGGCTTTTTCCACTGAGTTTGGGTGAGACCAGAACTGGAGGTCATGGGTTGAGGGTGAAAGGTGGAATTCTTCAGGGGAACCATAGAAACCATAGAACTATAGAAACTACAGCACAGAAACAGGCCCTTTGGCCCTTCTTGGCTGTGCCGAACCATTTTCTGCCTAGTCCCACTGACCTGCACACGGACCATATCCCTCCATACACCTCCCATCCATGTATCTGTCCAATTTATTCTTAAATGTTAAAAAAGAACCCGCATTTACCACCTTGTCTGGCAGCTCATTCCATACTCCCACCACTCTCTGTGTGAAGAAGCCCCCCCCAATGTTCCCTTTAAACTTTTCCCCCCTCACCCTTAACCCATGTCCTCTGGTTTTTTTCTCCCCTTGCCTCAGTGGAAAAAGCCTGCTTGCATTCACTCTATCTATACCCATCATAATTTTATATACCTCTATCAAATCTCCCCTCATTCTTCTGCGCTCCAGGGAATAAAGTCCTAACCTATTCAACCTTTCTCTGTAACTGAGTTTCTCAAGTCCCAGCAACATCCTTGTAAACCTTCTCTGCACTCTTTCAACCTTATTTATATCCTTCCTGTAATTTGGTGACCAAAACTGAACACAATACTCCAGATTTGGCCTCACCAATGCCTTATACAACCTCATCATAACATTCCAGCTCTTATACTCAATACTTCGATTAATAAAGGCCAATGTACCAAAAGCTCTCTTTACGACCCTATCTACCTGTGACGACACTTTTAGGGAATTTTGTATCTGTATTCCCAGATCCCTCTGTTCCACTGCACTCCTCAGTGCCTTACCATTAACCCTGTATGTTCTACGTTGGTTTGTCCTTCCAACGTGCAATACCTCACACTTGTCAGTATTAAACTCCATCTGCCATTTTTCAGCCCATTTTTCCAGCTGGTCCAAGTCCCTCTGCAGGCTCTGAAAACCTTCCTCACTGTCTACTACACCTCCAATCTTTGTATCATCAGCAAACTTGCTGATCCAATTTACCACATTATCATCCAGATCATTGATATAGATGACAAATAACAATGGACCCAGCACTGATCCCTGTGGCACACCACTAGTCACAGGCCTCCACTCAGAGAAGCAATTCTCTACCACCACTCTCTGGTTTCTTCCATCGAGCCAATGTCTAATCCAATTTACCACCTCTCCATGTATACCTAGCGACTGAATTTTCCTAACTAACCTCCCATGAGGGACCTTGTCAAAGGCCTTACTAAAGTCCATGTAGACAATATCCACTGCCTTCCCTTCATCCACTTTCCTGGTAACCTCCTCAAAAAACTCCAACAGATTGGTCAAACATGACCTAACACGCACAAAGCCATGTTGACTCTCCCTAATAAGCCCCTGTCTATCCAAATGCTTGTAGATTCTGTCTCTTAGTACTCCCTCCAATAACTTACCTACTACTGACGTTAAACTCCCCGGCCTATAATTTCCCAGATTACTTTTCGATCCTTTTTTAAACAACGGAACAACATGAGCCACTCTCCAATCGTCCGGCACTTCACCCGTAGACAGCGACATTTTAAATATTTCTGCCAGGGCCCCCGCAATTTCAACACTAGTCTCCTTCAAGGTCCGAGGGAACACTCTGTCAGGTCCCGGGGATTTATCCACTTTAATTTTCCTCAAGACAGCAAGCACCTCCTCCTTTTCAATCTGTACAGTTTCCATGGTCTCACTACTTGATTCCCTCAATTCCATAGATTTTATGCCAGCTTCCTTAGTAAATACAGACGCAAAAAACTTATTTAAGATCTCCCCCATTTCCTTTGGTTCCGCACAAAGCCGACCATCCTGATCTTCAAGAGGACCAATTTTATCCCTTACAATCCTTTTGCTCTTAATATACTTGTAAAAGCTCTTTGGATTATCCTTCACTTTGACTGCCAAGGCAACCTCATGTCTTCTTTTAGCCCTCCTGATTTCTTTCTTAAGTATTTTCTTGCGCTTCTTATACTCCTCAAGCAGCTGATTTACCCCCTGTTTCCTATACATTTCATACAACTCCTTCTTCTTCTTTATCAGAGTTGCAATATCCCTTGAGAACCAAGGTTCCTTATTCCTATTCAATTTGCCTTTAATCCTGACAGGAACATACAAACTCTGCACTCTCAAAATTTCCCCTTTGAAGGCTTCCCACCTACCAATCACATCTTTGCCAGAGAACAACCTGTCCCAATCCACGCTTTTTAGATCCTTTCTCATTTCTTCAAATTTGGCCTTCTTCCAGTTCAGAACCTCAACCCTAGGACCAGATCTATCCTTGTCCATGACCAAATTGAAACTAATGGTGTTACGATCACTGGAACCAAAGTGCTCCCCTACACAGACTTCTGTCACTTGCCCTAATTCGTTTCCTAACAGGAGATCCAATATTGCATCCCCTCTAGTTGGTCCCTCTATATACTGATTTAGAAAACTTTCCTGAACACATTTTACAAACTCTAAACCATCTAGACCCCTAACGGTATGGGAGTCCCAATCAATGTATGGAAAATTAAAATCCCCTACCACCACAACTTTATGTTTCCTGCAGTTGCCTTCTATCTCTCTGCAGATTTGCTCTTCCAAGTCTCGTTGACTATTGGGTGGTCTGTAATACAATCCCACTAATGTGGCCATACCTTTCCTGTTTCTCAGCTCCACCCATAAGGACTCAGTAGACAAGCCCTCTAATCTGTCCTGCCTGAGCACTGCTGTAATATTTTCCCTAACAAGCAATGCTACTCCCCCACCTTTCATTCCTCTGCCTCGATCACATCTGAAACATTGGAACCCTGGAATATTAAGCTGCCAGTCCTGCCCCTCCTGTAGCCAAGTTTCACTAATTGCTACAACATCATAATTCCACGCGTCAATCCACACCCTCAACTCATTCGCCTTCCCCGCAATGCTCCTAGCATTGAAATATATACACCTCAGAAGATTTTTACCACCACTCATAACCTTTCTATCAGCGGATTTGCTTAAACTTTCAACATCATTTATTTTCACCCCAGCCACACTGTCAGCTCTGGCACTTTGGTTCCCATCCCCCTGCAAATCTAGTTTAAAGCCTCCCCAATAGCACTAACAAACCTCCCTGAAAGGATATTTGTCCCCCTGTGGTTCAAGTGTAACCTGTCTCTCTTGTGCAGGTCCCACCTGCCCCAGAAGAGGTCCCAATGATCCTGAAATCTGAAACCCTGCCCCCTACACCAGTTCCTCAGCCACTTGTTCCTCCTCCAGAGCATCCTATTCCTACCCTCACTGGCACCTAGCACAGGTAGCAATCCTGAGATTACCACCCTTGAGGTCCTGCTTTTCAACTTCCTACCAAGCTCTCTATACTCACTGTCCAGGACCTCTTCACTCTTCCTTGCTATGTCATTGGTACCGATGTGCACCACGACATCTGGCTGGTCACCCTCCCACTTCAGAATGTCATGCAATTGATCAGAGGCATCCTTGACCCTGGCACCTGGGAGGCAACAAACCATCCTGGATTCTCTGTCATGACCACAGAACCTCCTATCTGTACCTCTAACTATCGATTCCCCTATCACTACCGCTCTCCCCTTTCTCCCCCCTCCCTTCTGCACTGTAGAGCCAGACTCAGTGCCAGAGATCCGGCTACTGCAGCTAGTCCCAGGTAAGTCATCCCCCCCAACAGTATCCAATGCGGTATACTTGTTGTTGAGGGGAGTAGCCACAGGGGAACCCTGCTCTGCCTGCCCTTTCCTCTTCCCTCACCTGACAGTGACCCAATTTCCTGTCCTCTGCTCCTTTGGCGTAACTACCTCCCTGTAGCTACAAACATCAGGGAGAACTTCTTCACTCAGAGGGTGGTGAGAGTGTGGCACGAGCTGCCAGTGGAAGTAGTAGATGTGGGTTCAATTGCAACATTTAAGGGAATCTTGGATAAGTACATAGCTGGGAGGGGTAATGGAGGGCTATGGTCCAGGTGCATGTCAATGGGACTAGGCAGAATAATAGTTTAGCTGGATTAGATGGGCCAAAAGTCCTATTTCTGTGTTTTAGTGCGATTTCTAGCATCCACACTGATCCCATTTTACTTTCTCCACCTTCATACCAACTCTCCGCTGCTCACCGGCAAATTCTTAGTGACCACCTAACCTACCTGGGTATATTTAACTGGCTTGCTCTCTTTGTCAAGCACCTGGATCACTCAGCCACATTTTAACAGGAGGCACCACGAGCCTCACCCAGGGGCGGTACACTTGGCAGCATAACCAAGTTCTCAGACAGCTGGCATCAATCTTGGAACAGAGATGAATCACCACAAATGCTCTCCCACAAACATCGGCAGGAAATGTCCACATCACACGATTTGTACCAGCAGGCCAACCTCCACAGCACCAAACAACATCAAAAGATGTAAGCATTCTGCAGGTAGCTCGGGATTGGAAAATGGACGTGAACTTGGAAGAAATGTTTGTGTTTCCCCCAGACATTGCGGCTACAACACTCCAGCCAGACATGGTCCTGTGGTCCATAACAGCCAAGCTGCCGTATGTTGTGGAATTGACAGTACCATGGGAAGATGGTGTCGAAGAAGCTTATGAGAGGAAAAAGACCAAGTACTCTGAACTGGCAACTGAAGTTGCCTAGAATGGCTGGAAGAACAAGATTTTCCCTGTAGAAGTGGGATGCAGGGGATTCGTTGCTACATCTACGACCAGTCTATTGAAGAAGATGGGGGTGAGGGGTCACTCCCTCCAACAAGCAATCAAGTCCTTGTCAAATGCAGCAGAAGAAAGCAGCAATTGGATTAAAAGGAAAGACAACAACTGGGCTGCAAGATGAAGGTAGGAGGGTATGGAACTGAGGGGGGTGAATCTGGGATGCCAGGTAGCACCGTTGAGCCCTCTGGAGACGTCGTGGGCTTATCAACGAAACGTCAAAGAAGGAGGGTGCCCACCTGATGACCCCGATGATGTACCTACCCTCCCTCCTTGTCACCACTCCAAGCCCACTACCAAATCGAGAGTGCCAACTTACCATAGGGATTGAAACATCAAGTCCCAGTAGCTCTACTGGCTATATAACCAGGGTATGTTTAAAACAGACCTTGAAATGTTCTTGATTAGTAAGGGTGTCAAAGAGCATGAGGAGAAGACCGGGAGAACAGGTCTGAGGGAAAATGGAATTGATGGCTTTGTGGCAAAGTTTGTAAATGATACAAAGATAGGTGGAGGGGTAGGTAGTGCTGAGAAAGAAAGAGATTGCAGAAGGACAAAAAAGTGGCAGGTGGAATACTGTACAGTATTGGGAAATGCATGTTGGTAAAAGGAACAATAGTGTAGACTATTATCTAAATGGGGAGAAGGGTCAAATATCAGAAGTGCAGAAGGACTTGGGAGTCCTCGTGCAAGACTCCCAGAAGGTTTCTTTACAGGTTGAGTCTGTGGTAAAGAAGGTAAATTCAATGTTGGCATTCATTTCAAGGGGAATAGAATATAAAAACAAGGAAATAATGCTGGGGCTTTATAAGACACTAGTTAGGCCACACTTGGAGTATTGTCAACAATTTTGGGCTCTATGTCAGAAAGGATGTGTTGTCATTGGAGAGAGTCCAGAGGAGGTTTACGAGGATGATTTCGGGAATGGAGGGTTTAACATATGAGGAGCATTTGGCAGCTTTGTGTTGTATTCACTGGAATTTAGAAGAATGTGGGGTGAGGGGGGGATCTCATTGACACCTACTGAATATTGGAAGGTCTAGATAGGGTGGATGTGGTGAGGATGTTTCCTATGGTGGGGGTGTCCAGAACTAGAGGGCACAACCTTTCAAACAGAGGTATGGAGGAATATTTTTAGTCAGAGAGTAGTGAATCTGTGGAATGCTCTGCCACAAACTGCGGTGGAAGCCATGTCCGTGCGTACATTGAAAGTGCAAGTTGATAGTTTCCTGATCAGTCAGGGCATCAAAGGATATGCTGAGAAGGCAGGTGTATCGAGCTGAGTGGGATCCCGGATCAGCCATGATGGAATGGCGGAGCAGACTCAATGGGCTGAATGGCCTGATTCTGCTCCTGTCTTATGGTCTTATGGTCTTATAATAAATCATCTATAATGAAATACGGAACAGACTCGATGAACCAAATGGCCTAATTCTCCTCCTGTGCCTTGTGGTATCATGACCCTATGATCATCTTAATTCTGTGCTTTTGTGTTGTCAATATTATGCAGGCTGTGAAGAATTAAACATGGAAAAACAAGAAAGACAAAGTTCTTGTATTGAAGTTCATGATGGTCTACAACTATGCAAGTTATAGTTCAGTTTACACACGGCAACTTCCCACATAAAATAATGACCAAATGATTATTGATCATAACATAATCAAAGACCCCATAAACATGAGAAATTCTGGAGATGCTGGAAATCCAGAGCAAAACACGCACAACACTGGAGGAACTCAGCAGGTCAGTCAGCATCTACGGAAATGAATAAGCAGTCGACGTTTCCAGCCAAGTACCCCGAAGAAGGATCTCTGCCTGAAAGAGTGCATGCTTAGACCTTTCCATTGATGCTGCCTGACCTGCTGTGTGCTTCCAGTGTTTTGTGTGCATTGCAAAGACCCCAACTATCCCGGACATTCACTTTTCTCCCCCTTCCCACCAGGCAGAAGATACAGAAAACAAAAAGCAGATACCACCAGGCTCAAGGACAGCTTCTTATCCTGTTTGTTATAATTCTATTGAACAGACCTCATGAATGATAACATCTATAACACCTTGCTCTCACAATCTTCCCTGTCATGGGCTTGCACCTTATTATCTCTCTGCATTGCACTTCCTCTGTAACTGTTACACTTTGTTCCACATTCTCTTATTGTTTTACCTTGTACCACCTCAATGCACTGTTATAATGAAACAATCTGTATGATTGGCACCCAAAACAAAGTTCTCCACTGTACCCCGATTAAATGTGACAACAAACAAACAGTTCACTTGTTTAGTTTACTAATGAGATAACCTGGTTTAATGATGTTTGGCAACGAAAGTAGGTCAGAATCAGATTTAGAATCAGAATCAGGTTTAATATCATCGACATGTGTCGTGAAATTTGTTAACTTTGTGACAGCAGTACAATGCAATACATCATAATAGAGAAAAAACTGTGAATTACGGTAAGTAATTTAAAATATTACTACTGGTTTATAAAGCACTGAATGGTCTGGTGCCAAAGTACATCTCTGATCTCTTGCTGAATTATGAACCTTCCCTAGCTCTCAGGTCTTCTGGGACGGGTCTGCTTACCGTCTCCAGGGTCAAAACTAAATATGGTGAAGCAGCTTCTAGTTACTATACTCCACATATCTGGAATAACCTTCCAGAGGATCTGAAATCTGCCCCAACTTTAAGCTCTTTCACTTCGAGGCTTAAAACTTTTCTTTTTGCTGTAGCTTTTCATTAGAATCTCCTGCAGTGCAACTTCTATTTATCATATCTATTTTTTCTGTGATTTTATTGTAAGGGTTATTTTCTTTTATGTTACTGCTAAGGCTAATAAAATGGCTTCTTTGTTATGTTATAATAAAATGGCTTCTCTGTACTCTAACTGCTGAGACGGTTCTCTATAGCGGCAAGTTTGGGTGATAATTACTGATAACGAGAATTGTATTCATTTGCTAACCGATTGGGATAGATGTTATTCTTTCTTAAGTGTCTGTAAGCTATTGTTTTCATGGGCTTTGGGCAGAAGGCGCGATGGGGACAGAGAGAGGAGACGTGATGCTGTAAGCTGGGCGACGGAATGGACCCCGAGTGGGAGTCCGAGGCCCAGAGTTTTTCAGGAGGGGAACCGAAGAGGAAGGACGTGCTGGACGCGCTCTGGTCGACCACCGTGGTCGGTCCCAGGCGGCGGGTCGAGGAGGTCGGCGGAGATCGAATAGTAGAACGAAGACCCTGTTAATTGAGCTCCAATGGCGGTGCATGAAGTGGTTGAACTTTGATAAGTTGGACGCTTTTTACTTTCCTTTTATATTGTATCTCTATTAATTACATAGTTCCAGTAAGATCTATAAAGTGTAATCATTTAATTGCATATGATGTACTGACTGTTATTTGGCGTGGTGGGGTACCTCACACAGCATCCACACCAACTTGATTACCCAGTTTGGCAGGGCCGAAGGCTGCTCCTCCGAGACGAAAGCCAGCTGAGCCAGCCTGAGGCCTACCAGGAGGCTACATTATTTTTTATATATCATCTGAAATTTGACGTTTGATTTTTATGTCTTGTTCTATGTAAAGCACTTTGAACTGCCTTGCGTTTGAAAAGTGTTGTACAAATAAATTTTCTTGCTTTCTAAGAACATAAATAGTAAATAGCTAAATTAAATAAGTGGTGCAAAAAATAAAAATAAAAATAGGTTCAATGTCCATTCAGAAATCTGATGGCAGAGAGGAAGAAGATGTTCCTGAATCAATGAGTGTGTGCCTTCTGGCTTCTGTACCTCCTTCCTGGTGGTAACACTGAAAAGAGGGCATGTCCTGGGTGATGGGAGTCCTTAATATTAGATGCTGCCTCACTTCTAGACTCTGTTGTATAAGGCATTTGTGGGGTCTAATTTGGAGTGTTGTGTGCAGATTTGATAAAACTATGCAAAATTATGACAGATAAACAAGTAGACTTTTTCTACTGAGGTTGGTTAGGACAACAATCAGAGGTCATGGGTTAAGAGTGAAAGGTGAAAAGCTTAAGGGGAACACGAGAAGAAATGTCTTCACTCAGAGAGTCATGAGAGTGTGGAATGTCCTGCCAGCGCAAGTGGTATAAACAAGCTTGATTTTAATGTTTAACAGAAGTTTGGATAGGTACATTGATGTCATGGGTATGGAGGGCTATGGTCTCGGTGTAGGTCAAAGGGAGTAGGTAGTTTAAATGGTTTGGCATGGACTAGATGGGCCAAATGGCCTGTTTCTGTGCTGTACTTTTGTCTGACTCTATTCTCCTCTAGCCTTTCTCATTAATGAGGCACTTTCACCCACAGAACTGCTGCTCACTGGATGTTTTTTCTTTCCCACACCATTCTCTATAAAGTCTAGAGTCTGTTGTGCATGAAAATCCCAGGAGATCAGCAGTTTCTGAGATACTCAAGCCACCCTGTCTAGCAAAAATAATTATTCCATGGTAAAAGTCACGGAGATCACATTTGTTCCCCATTCTGGTATTAGGTCTGAACAAGAACTGAACCTCTTGACCATGTCTGCATGCTTTTATACATCGACTTGCTGCCACATGATTGATTGATTAGCTATTTGCATTAACGAACAGGTGTATGGGTGTACCCAATAAAGTGGCCACTGAGTGGATAAAGCAATGATCAATTAATCCAATCCTGATCAAAGAATGATGGACTATTTCTTTGGTGAAGTGTCAAGGGACAGGGAATACCAGGAGGAAAATTTTTACGATTCAGACCAAGCATATCAAACTGAATTATAGAACAGCTACTTCAATCTGATGACAGCTAACAAGTCAGAAGTGTGAATGAGTGTGAGTGAGAGTGTGACAAATACTGAAAACAAATAACAGGTCAGGTGGCATCTATAGAGAGAGAAACTGTTTTCAGCACCAATGACCTTCATCAGTGTTGGTGCCAAAATGATCAAACGCACAGTGTAGATCCAGTGATCAGAAACACTGTGTAAATCCAGTGATCAGAAACACTGTGTAAATCCAGTGATCAGACACACAGTGTGGGTCCAGTGATCAGACACACCGTGTAGATCCAGTGATCAGACGCACAGTGTAGATCCAGTGATCAGAAACACTGTGTAAATCCAGTGATCAGAAACACTGTGTAAATCCAGTGATCAGACACACAGTGTGGGTCCAGTGATCAGACACACCGTGTAGATCCAGTGATCAGACGCACAGTGTAGATCCAGTGATCAGACACACAGTATGGGTCCAGTGATCAGACACACAGTGTGGGTCCAGTGATCTGACAGTGCAGTGCCAGTGATTAGACATGCAGCACAGTGCTAGCAATCAGACACAAAGTGTGGCTCCGGTGATCAGACACAGTATAGAGCCAGTGATCAGACATACAATGCCATCAGACACACTGTTTGCCTCCAGAGATCAGATGCACAGTGCGGAGCCAGAGATGACTTTTGTGCTGATCTCCCTGAGGTCTGTGTGCTCTCTCCACCTGCAGTCAGTACATTGCTCCCTCCCGCCCACACAATGCAAATACATCCACTTTGTGAGAAGGATTTAGCTCAGTCAAACGCCCACTGAGCTGTCTCCACACTTCACAGTTCCAAGCAGCAACAAATATAAATGTTAATGTGAAGCCCCATGTATATTCAGAATAAACTCTCATCAGCAACTGGAGGCTCTGTGTCCTGAAACATCGCACATCTCTCTTATTGTCCTTGCTTGCAGCAAACATTCAGGCAGAGTTTTCCACTGCTGTCGGTTCTGTGTTAGGTTGCTCATTTCCTGACTGTGATGGTCAGCATGCCATTCTCCTCTAGTACAGGAAAGAGTTGCCTCCACCGTCAAGATCCTGACAGAACCTCAGAGAGAGGCCGCATGTAAACAAGTCCTTCAAACCAATGAGGTCATGCTGACCATCAAGCACCTAATTTTACTAATCCCTTTTTACCCTTTTCATATTTCCAACACCCACATATTCCTCCTCTCTCCTACACACCGGAGGGAATTTACAGTATTATAGAAACAGGCCCGACCAAGATTCCAGTATGTTGATAGAAATCGCCTATCAAATCCCTTCTTCTTCAGCGCTTCGCCTCTTCTACCAATCACCTGCCAGCTTCTTGTTTCATCCCCTACCCACACCTTCCCTCTCAAATGGTCTCACCAATCACCTACAAGCTTGTACTCCTTCCTCTTTCCCCCACCATATCATTCCCCCTTCCTTTCCAGTCCTCGGCCCAAAATGTCAACTCTTCATTCCTTTCCACAGATGCTGAGTTCCTCCAGCATTTTGTGTGTGTTGCTCAAGACTTCCAGTATCTGCAGAATCCCTTGTGCTTATCGTCTGCCCATCCAAGCTCGTCCAATTTGCCTGCACTTGGTAATATCCCTCTCATTGCCTCCTATCCATGCACTGGTCCAAATCTCTTTTAAATGTTGCTACTGCACCCACCTAAACTACTTCTTCAAGCAACCCATTCCACACCTGCATCATCCTTCCGTGAAACATATGCCTCCCAGGTTCCAGTTAAATCTTTCCCTCTTATCTTAGTTTGTCGATGATACAAAGATAGGTGGAGGGACAGATGGTGTTGAGGAAGCACGGAGGCTGCAGAAAGACTGAGACAGATTAGGAGAATGGACAAAGAAGTGGCAGATGGAACACAATGTCGGGAAGTGTATGGCTTTCATAGGAGGAAAAAAAGCATAGGGAAGATAATTCAAAAATCCGAGGTGCAGAGGGACTTGGGAGCCCTCATGCAGGATTCTCTAAAAGTTAATTTACAGGTTGAGTTGGCAGTGAGAAAGGCAAATATGATGTTAGGATTCATTTTGAGAGGACAAGACCATAAAATCAAGGAAGTAATGCCGATATTTTATAAGGTACTGGTAAAACTTTCAGTTGAATTATTGTGGGCAGTTTTGAGCCCCTTTTGTAAGAAAGAATGTGCTAATATTGGAGAGGGTTCAAAGGAGACTCCCGGAAGTGATTCGGGCATTGAAAGGCTTATCATATGAGGAGTGTTTGATGGCTCTGGGCCTGCACTCGCTGGAACGTAAAAGAATGAGGGGAGATCTCATTGAAGCCGATTGAATGTTGAAAGGCCTTGATAGAGTGGATGTGGAGAGGATGTTTCCTGTAGTGGGGGAGTCTAGCACCAGAGGGCACAACCTCAGAAATGAGGGACATCCACTTGGAACAGAGATGAGGAAGTATTTCTTTAATCAGAGAGTGGTGAATCTGTGAAATGCATTGCCACAGGCAGCTGTGGAGGCCAGGTTATTGAGTGTATTTAAGCTGGAGGTTGATAGATTCTTGGTAAGTCCAGGTGTGAAAGGTTACAGGGAGAAGACAGAAGAATGGAGTTGAGAGGGAAACGGATCAGCCTTGATCAAACGATGGATCAGACTCGATGGGCTGAATGGCCTAATTCTGCTCCAGTGTCTTAAGGTTTTATGGTCTTAAACCCATTGTTGTGAACTTTGTTGTAAAAACTGTATACAACTTATTGAACATAGAGCATAGACCACTTGCACAGTACGGGCCTTTCAGCCCATTATGTTGTACCAACCTTTTAATCTACACCAAGATCAATTTAAGGCTTCACTCCAACATATCCCTCCATTTTCTTTCATCCATGTGCCTATTTAAGAGACCATGAAATGTCTCTAATGTAACTGCCCCCACCTCCACCTCTGACAGGGTGTCTCATGCACCTACCACCCTCTGTGTAAAATAACTTACCTCCGACATCCCGCCCATACTTTCCTCCAATCACCTTAAAGTTAAGCCCCCTCCTATTAGCTATTTCTGCCCTGAAACAAAAGCACTGACTGTCCACTCTATCTGTGCCTCTTGTCATCTTGTGCATCTCTATCAAGTTACCTTATATCCTCCTTCACTCCAAATAGAAAAGCCTTTGCTCACTCAGCCTTTCAAGTGCTCTCTAATCCAGGCAGCATCCTGGTAAATCTCCCCTGCATCCTCTCTAAAGCTTCTATATCTTTCCTACTTAGAGGCAACCAGAACTGAACACAGTACTCCAAGTGTGCTCTAACCAGAGTTTCAGAGAGCTGCAATATTGCCTTGCAGCTCTTGATCTCAATCCTCCAACTAACGAAGGCTAACACACCATACACCTTCACAACCACCTTATCAACTTGTGCGGCAACTTCTAGAGATCTATAGGTGCGGACTCCAAGATCCCTCTGTCTCTCCACACCCGAACATCTGCAGAAATTTGCAGAAGTCTTTTGTGACAGACCAAAATCTCCAAATGCTTGTTTGTCTTTTGCAGGTGAACAATAAAAAAAGGGGAAGCTTCTTCCTGATCTAATTAAGAAAATGAAGCAAAAAATCCTGAAGCTGGAGAAATTAGTTCTGTCTGACAAGCAGGGAGATGGTAGAAGAAGATATTGAGCAGATGTGTCTTGTGCCCTGGTGATTGATGCAATAATTGTTCTGTTTATGCACGGTTAGTCACCAGGAAATCGTTTGCTCATTTCACTTGAGATGCTAGGACTTTCCTGCTGACTCAGATGGTTTGTTCACTGACAGTTGTTCTTGGCCATCATCACTACAGCTGCCTCTCTTCTTGCCACGCACTGAAGCACTTTCGAGCGAGAGTTTTCAGTGACTGCACCATTTATTTGGAAAGTTAGTCATTTCACATCAGCAGGTTTCCTGTGGGGCCAACTACATGTGACGGCAAGATGGACAGGAAACAGGAAGAACAATTGGTACACTTCATCGAGGAATGAATAGGCACATTTTCTTGATAATTTTCTGTGCTGTGCCATATCTGGGAGTATGCTGACCATCTCCAATCATTGTGGGGGGCTATTTATCTCTTTTCCATCGGTGCAGGAAAAAGTCCAACTCTGAAGCCGATAAAATGTCCAACATACGATTACCAAACACAGAAGGTACTGTAGATACTGGAAATCTAGAGCAATACACACAATGTGCTGGAGGAACTCAGCAGGTCAGGCAGCATCTATAGATGGGAATAAACTGTCCTGATAAAGGGTCCCGGCCTGAAACATTGACAGTTTACTCTTTTCCACAGATGCTGCCTGGACAGCTGGCTTCCTCCAGCATTTTGTGTGTGTTGCTTTATGCTTCCATCATCTGCAGACTTTTTTGTGTGTATGGTTATCAGGGTGACGCGGTAGAAAAGCGGTTAGCATAATGGTATTACAGCGCAGAAATCATCGGTCAGGGTTCTGTTCCACTGCTGTCTGTAAGGAGTTTGTGAACATTCTCCCATTGACTGCATGGGTTTCCTCCGGGTGCCCCATATTCTAAAGAGGTTGGGGTTAGGTTTAGTAACTTGTGGGCATGCTACGTTGGCGCTGGAAGCAGGGCGACACTTGCAGGCTGCCCCCAGCACAGCCTCGGACTGTGTTGGTCGTCGACTCAAATGACACAGTTCACTGTACGTTTTGATGTTTCAATATATGTGGCAAATAATGCTAATCCTTAAAATCTTTGACTCTGGACTTTACAATCTACAGCACCTTGCACCTTATTGCCTCCCTGCACTCCCCTTTCTCTGTAAAGGTAACACTTTATTCTGCATGCTGTTAGTGCTTTATCTTCTACTACCTCAACGTAGTGTGTAACAAATTGATCTATATGCTTAGTAAGCAAGATAACTTTTTCACTGTCCCTCGGTACACGTGACAATAATAAACCATTTTACCTGTTTACTGGAGAACAGGACCAGATGTGGTTGCTGGAATTGTGTGGCAGCAACCTGGATCACTGAACAGTGCCACACTCTACCTATACTCCATTTATCTGACACCTCCAAATAGCAAGCTCAAGCTCAGCTTTACCGTCATCGGACCGTACATATATACAACCAAACAAAACAACGTTCCTCTGAACCTTGGTTCACCTACACAACATATCACGCACAGCACATAAATCAAAATATGACCACAAATAAGTTAATAAATTAGAATTCAAAGTGCATGTATTGCAGAGCACAGGTAAACAGTAAACGGCTCGCTGTCCTAGTGACGAGACCTTGGTGGTGGTAGGGTATCCATTCGTCTCACAGCTTTTGGCTAGTCTGGCAGTCCTAGTCCTGATGTTTCTGTACTTCCTTCCTGATGATAATATGTCGAAGAGAGTGTGGGATGGGTGGTAGGGATCCTCAATAATGCTTTGGGCCCTTTGTGTACAACGCTCCAGGAAAATGTCAGAAATAGGGAGGAGGGGGAGGCCAATGATACTCTCGGCAGTTTTTACTGTCCTCTGTCGGGTCTTTCAGTCCGAAGCCTTGCAGCTTCCGTACCACACAATGATGCAGCCAGACAGGACACTCTCCTGTAGAAAGTTGTTAGAATGGGGTCTCAATCTCCACAGAAAGTGTAGATGCTGCTGTGCCTTCTTGACTACTGAGAAGGCGTTGTGGGTCCAGGTTAGATCTATCGATCGCCCAACAAACATTTGACAACATCAATCCTGGGAGTTCCGGTTGTCCCTCTTTTATAGAAAGAGTTCTCAGTCTATCCTACCACCATTCCCATTCTGACACGTCAATCTATTGCCTCCTCTACTGCCATGATAAAGCTACTGTCAATCTGGAGGAGCAGCACCACACATTCCATCTCAGTACCCTCCAACCAGATGTCATGAACATAGGTTTTTCTAATTTCTGATCATTTCTTTCCCCTCTCCCTTCTCTCTTTTTCAATTCCCCATTTTTGCTCACTTTTACACCTTCTCTTCCCCTCACCTGCCCATCACCTCCCTCTGGTGCCCCTCCTCCTTCCTTATGTCCCATAGTCCACTCTTCTCTCGCATCAGATGGCATCTTCTTCAGCCTTTTACTTCTTCCACCTACCACATCCCAGCTTCTCACTTCATCCTCTCTCCTCCACCCATTTATCTAGCCCTCACCTATCACCTTGTAGCTTGTACTCCTGCTCCCCCCACCTTCTTATTCTGGCTTCTTCCCCTTCCTTTCTAGTCCTGATAAAGGGTTTCGGCCCCAAATTCCTCTCCGCAGATGCTGCCTGACCTGCTGACTTCCTTCAGTATTTTGTGTGTGTGTGTGTGTGTGTGTGTGTGTGAGACTCTCATTAATATGGTAGGAGAGAATTTTCTCTTTTCCTTCTCAAATTGACTGATTTTACTTTTAGGCAGATGAATGGTAGCGCTATATCATAGTGATTAAAATCACATTCTACAGTGCCAATGATTGGGGTTCAATCCCCATCACTCACTGTAAAGTGTTGGTACTTTCTCTCCGTGTCCGCCTGGGATTCCCCTGGTTGCTCCACTTTGCACCCATATTCCGAAGACTTACAGGTTAGTAAGTTGTGGGCATCCTACGTTGGTGCAGAAAGCATGTCCACACTTGCGGGCTGTCCGAGCATGTCCTCGGACTATACTGGATGTTGACAAAACACCACATTTCACTGGATGTTTCACATACAAAATGCTGCAGGAACTTAGCGGGTCAGACAGCACCTAGGGACAGGAATAAATAGTCAACATTTCGGGCTGAGACCCTTCATGAGTTCACTCACCACTTTCTGTGTAAAAAAAAAAGCTTACCTCTGACATCCCCCTTTACTTCCCGCCAATCACCTTAAAATTATGCCCCCTCTATATTAGCCATTTCCACACTGGGAAAAAGTCTCTGGTTATCCACTCAACCTATGCCTCTCATCATCTAGTACACCTCAATCAAATCTTGATGAAGGTTCTCCATAATCACCATCAGCACAGCTGCACCGCAAAGCTGTGTGCCTTTGTTATATTTTTACTATTGAACTCTGCTTAGCGGATTTTCTTAAATCTTGAAGTAAGTTCTGGCAAACGTTTTCCCTTATTCACACTATGATTGATTTTCTTTGCTTGTTGATATCCCAGATGCTAATATGTTTCATGTTCATCCATTGGTTGTATTGTATCTTGCTGCTCTGTTTTGTATTCTAGTAATTCAATTGCATCTTTCTTTATATTTACTGTTCTGCATTTATCCAGTCCAAAATTCATATTTATTTCTTCAGAAAATAGTTCTACTATTTGAAATAATTGCTTTAGCTTTACTGATGAAGGAGCGTATAATTTCAGATCATCCATGTGCAGGTGTGAAAAAGGTGGAATTGATTTTGTTGTTTCTGATTTGACACCCAAATTTCATCCGATTCAGCAAATTTAATGCATTTTAAGCTAAACTGAACCATAGTGGGCCGAGTGTTGCCCCGGAAAAATGCCTCGGTTTATTTAGATAATGGTGGTTGTTCTTTTTTATTGTTAATAGAGAGGGTGATTATAGTATGCCAATGCTTCATCAGATGTATTAAGAATTTCACAAGTATTGGATGGAGTTTATATATATATTAAGAGTTTGCATTAACCATGTGTGGGACAAGATCAACTGCTTTTTGGTAATCAATATAACAGCTTGAAAGATTTCTGCTTTCCGCCAGGCTTGATTTAGAATTACAGAATCTATTATCAGTAGTTCTTTACATCCTTTCCTACCCTTACAGCATCCTCCCTGCTCTTCTGTAAGCACGTTGTGGTTAACTAGGTGAGTGGTGATTAGTTGTGAGATGCATGATGTTACAATTGTATATATAGATTGTAAACGAGTAATAGGACAATATGTTGATGGGCCATTTGTGATTTCTCCTTTAGATATGAGATATGTTTTATGTTCTGTCAAAAATTTGAGCATTTTTAAGAAAATTGTTGATATGTATTAACAGGTATGGATGAAGCTAAGTAATTTTTTTATACCAATACATATGAATATTATCACTGCTGGTAGTTTTCCAGTTGTGGGTATTTTTATAACTCCTTTTAGCATATCCATTGTAACTTCAGGTGTTCCCAAATCTTCAATTATGTGAGTGCGTTCTTTTACCTCCCTAATCCACCTTGCTTCTTGGTTGTGTGTCATCCTGTTCGACCAGATATTAGACCAAATGTTTATTGTCACTGTATTTGTTGATAATTCTGTGCTGGAGTTGGTGACGTTTTGGTGTGTTGAATTTAGATTCAATATCCTGAATAAACAATTTAATGGTTTCTGAACTGATAATTCTGTTCTCTTCATTTGGTGCATTTCATGTATCTATTTAGTCTGGCTTTGAATGCACCAAACTTTCATTTTCGTGTTTCTACAAACTCTACAGTGCTTTTGTTAGGTTGATAATATCTTAGTGTTTCCTTAGCTTTAATCTTAATTTTTGTTTTTTGTTTAGGTTATCCATTTGATGCACGATTATGTGGGTTATTTCTGCTCCAAAGGTTTTAATTTTGTTTCCTAATCTTTTCTGCCATTTCGTTGTTCTCATTTCATTGCTCAGTTTTGGGTTTCTATTAATGAGTGCCTCAATTTTGGAGCCATTGCACTGCACTGCTGTTAATACTGTACAGTATGTTATTGTGTGTAATTCTTCAAATGTTTCAAGTTTTCCTAAATACTGTGGTAATATAATATTGTCGAGAGTATTAATTTTTTTTGCAAATTTTGATAATGTATTTTGTTCTGGTACATAGGGTTTTTTGTTGGGTCAGTGTCCATGTATTCTGTTAATACAGTGTCAACTGTTAGGATAATGTTGTCTGCAAGCTGAACTTCGTTGACAACTTTCTGTAGAGGTTCTACATCTGTGTTGTTGCTACTACTGCCTGGTTGTGGAATAGATGTTGAAGTAACTCTGTTTTCATCAGTGCCTCCAGAGGGTGGAACCCTCGTTTATTTTCTTCTATAGCATTCTTGTGGTTTTTAGGTTGGTTCCTTTCAAGTTCTTGTGCTGCTTCATGTTTTATTTGGTCAAACGTGTTTATCAGAATTTATTTATTTATTATCACTCCACATTGAGTTGTTATTTATCGTACATTTACTTGCTGAAGGGATATTATACTATAAACTATTGATGAAGTTTATCCCTGTATACTGTTATGTCAGTCTCAAGTTCCCTTACTTGATAATATACACACATTATGAATGTATTTACTTCTAACGACCATTTTATGTCTGTCTTTCTTCTCTTAACTGCTGGAGTGGTTTTAGTTATAAATGGACTACTTGTCTGAAGACCAGTTGCAGCAGTCTGTGGTGTTGGTGGGCTACTTTGAATAAGTAATCAGATTGTGTTAAACTACTGCACATTCTGTAATGTGTTGGACTGTTTCTGCTTTCGCTTGGCATTTTCTGCATTTATTGTCTTGAATTTGTTGGTCTTATTATGTATTTTTATTATTTTTTTAAATTTTTCTCAGCTCAAGCTGGTAAAACCTAAGTTACAGGCATAGCCAAGCAGATTCATTTGTCAATTGCTAGGAACTCTGCATTAATTGACTTAAATTTGTTGGTCTTTCATTACGTATTTTTGATTTTTTTGTGCTTACCACCTGGTCCTGTATTGCCACAAGGAACCCCTCTGTTTCTGGGAAGTTGTCTTCAACTCCAAGCCAAGCATTCAATATCTAGTCTGTTCAGATCATGGGGATGTCTTCCATGGAGGGTCATGATCTTCCACTGGTTAACATTTTCTTCAGTACTGATAATTTCTTCATTTTCTGGGGTCTCAGTTCAGTGGCACATGCTTTATATCAAAAATACATATGCTCACATGAAGTACTGAATCCTGTTTTTGTTGATGATATATCCTTCGAAGTTTTATCAGACTGCTGTATAAATATTTTATGTCTGTTATTCCTCTTCCTCCTTCTGTACCAGTTAATGTTAATCTAAGTACATTTGAGTGTAATAATAATTAGCCATTTTCACAGAGCTTTGGACCCCAAGAATTTCTGCTCTTGTTTCAGTTTAAAATTATTAATCAGCGTTCAGGCCTGCTACCATTTCAAAAAAACCACAGCAAAACCTATATTTCTCACCTGAACTGCTGCTGTATTCTTAAAATAGGCTCAAACATTTAGAAATATTGTTCCCTCTCTAATCAGTGGCTGAAAGCTTCATTTTAATAACAGAGAATGTATGCAGTATACAAGCCTGAAATCCTTACTCTTCACAGACATCCACGAAACAAGAAAAGCACAGGAAGAGAAAAAATTAAACTGCTTCACGGACAAACTGGAAGAAGTCGCCCAGATCCACACAAACCTTTAGCGACATCATCTAGATGGTGGTAGAGACGGAAACATTAGGGACATTTAAGAGACTTCAGACAGGCACATACGTAGGATAGAGTAATTGCTGAAAATAATTTACAAGCACTGACATTGAGTTGGGGTTCACTTTAAGAGGCTGGTCTGATGCGATGGCACAATTACATAAGGTACTGTCACCGCGCTTCGTGTTCAGTGTTTGGAGTACAGTAAATGAGTTGTTATGTTTTTTCTCAAACATAAATCTTCTCGTGTTATTTTAGTGAAAACGTACACTGGTGACCCCAGTGCCCTAGGACTATTCCAAAGTTATTGAACATGTCAGCCAACATAGTCGCTTTGAAGCTGCTGGAGATTTGGGAACAAATTGCTGTTTGAACAAGCAGAGGCCCAATTCGCACTGCGATAAATCACCGCAGATGACGCCAAATTCTACAATGTGGTAGCGTCACTTGGCAACTCCACAGCTATGAGAGTAGTCAGTCTACCTGAACACCAACATGAATGTGATAAATACTGATTTCTGAAAAGTCACCTTTTACTATCAGAGTCAGGGCACGCCAAGCATTTGCTCTCTTTGCCCAGCCTCAGCCATGTTAGGCCTTCAGAGCTAATGAACCACATGCTGTCTCTCCTGGGAAATCACCTTCCTTGTTTTATTTTTAAAGATCTCTTCAAACAGCAAATGCCTGATCAAGTTTGCATAGCCCTCACTAATGAACCTGTGAAGGACTATAGGGAGCTTGGTAAAACGGCTGATAGTCTACACTCAGCTGGGAGGTGAAGCATCATTCCTGCTCCTTTCTCTACTTCAATGTCCGGTCAGTAAGGCATCCAACATAAGGATTTCTGCGACAGTGAAACAGACAATGTCGGGCCTGTAACTTTACCATGCTTGCTTCGGTATGAATATTAGGAAGTGCCGATTGCCTTGCAACTTCGACAGTCCCAGTGCATTGGGACACCAGAGGTCTGTGATCACCATGACCTTTAGCTGTCTATATTGTCTACTGCTCATTATGGACAGCCTTTTGGGGCAATGCTTCCTGTGTGACACAGGTACTCCAGTGAGTGTGCTACCAGCATTGCTTATTAATGAGAAGGCAAAAACTATCAGTACCTCACTGGAGGCTACCAACAGAAGCAGGAATCCAGACTTATGGGACACGACGGGTAGCACTCCGCTTCTGTGGGTGACGTTACATTTGGGACATGGTCCTGGGTGAAGTGGCTAGACTTCTGATCGGTTTAGATTTCCTGTGTACCTAAGGACCATTAGTCAGCCTTGAGAACAGCTGGCTTGTGGATGTCAAGGAATTTGGGTCTTTACTCTGATCCCCCACAATGACTTTGTCAAGCGCATGGACCACAGCTTGTGAGTTTACTTGACTACTGGGTGAATTCCTAAACCTCACCAAGCCCACATTCTCCACTACAGTCACAAACATGAGATCGAGCACCATACTTCCACAATTGGCCCACCAGTACATGCCCACATGCTAGATTGGACCCAGGAAAGCTGAGTTTGCCAACGTGGAAAGTCTTGGCATTGCATACTCATTGAATAGCCCCTGGGCTATTACCCCTCCATATGGTCCCTAAATCTGATGACGGTTGCTGCCTATGTGGCGTTTACCAACACCGTAATAAAGTCACCACCTCTGATCATTACTCAATCTCACGCATCCAAGACTTTTCAGCACGCTTAGCCGGAAAGTATCCTTTCCCCCAAAGCTGATTTAGTTAGGGGCTACCATCAGGTGCCTGTGTGTTTGGAGAACACTCCCAACCTGGCTGTGATCATCCCATTTGGCCTCCTTGAGGTACTGCACATTGTTTGGGTTGAAAAATTACAGCACAGACTTTCCAATGGCTGATGGACTCTGTTAAAAGACTTAGATTTTCTTTGTTTACCTGGATGACATATCTGATGCCAGTGCATCCAAATCCAAACACGTATCTCATCTCTGTACACTTTGAATGCTTAAGCCAACACGGGTTGATTTTTAAGCCTCCTAAATGCCAGTTTGAGTTGTCTACCATTGACTTTCTTGGCCATCACACCTCCACAGAAGGTACAAACCCTCCCCATCAAAAGTGTCCGCTGTTATGGATTTCCGACACTACATGAGTTTTTAGGCATGGTGAGTTTCTATCACCGCTTCATTCTGTGAGCTGCTTAACTTGTGCTTTCCCTGTATAGTGCATATAAAGTCAATACCCCTAACTACATGTTTGACAGTCAGCAGATCTGACCAGGGCATTTTATGATACTAAAGATTCAAAGATTCAAAGAGTCAAAAAACTTTATTGTCATTCTAACCGTACATCAGCTCTGCAGGGCAGAATGAGACAGCGTTTCCCAGGAGCAGTGCAATCATAACATAGCAAACACAACACCAAATAATAAACATAACAATAAATAGTAAAACACAACAGCCACATGTCAGTTAAAAGCAAGTTATAAGTGTCCAGTGCAAGTTAAAAGTGTCCAAAGCAGAGTCAGGTAGAGCAGCTATTTAGCAGTCTGACTGCCTGTGGGAGGAAGCTGTTTAGTAGCCTTGTGGTTTTAATTTTGATGCTCCTGTAACGTTTGCCTGATGGCAGAAGAACAAACAGTTCATGGAGAGGGTGTGAGGGGTCTTTAGTGATGTACCGTGTCTTCTGGAGCTAAACAAGTTCTTTCCAATGCGAACCTACTGGTACACCCACACCCCAATGCAACCATAGTCATTACAACTGATGCCTCAGACAATGCTGTGGGTGCTGTGCACGAACAGTTGTTTGGAGTCGTGTGGCAGCCACTCACCTTCTCCAGCCAGAAGCTCCATGCCCACAAAAGGAAGTACAGCATGTTGGACCGTGAGCTTCTTGGTCTCTAACTGGCTGTCCACCATTTTTGTTTTCCTTCAGAGGGTCACTATTTCACAGCATTTGTTGACCACAAATCCCTTGTCCATGCAATGTCCAAAATATTAGACCCCTGGTCTGCATGGCGGTAATGCCAAATGGCCGAGTTCACAACTGATATGCAACATGAAAAGGGGAAAAATAATGCAGTGGCTGATTGCCTCTCACGGCCAGCCATTGAGGCCGTACACATAGAGGTTGACTATGACAACGTGGCAGCTGACCAAGTTACTGACCCAGAGGTCTAGGCTTACCGATCAGCAGTCTCGGGCCTGTGGTTGGTTGATATTAAGTTCAGGGAGGCTGGGGTTTCTCTCCTGTGTGATGTCTCAACCAGTCACCCTTACCCCACAGTGCCCGCAAACTGGAGGCAGACTGTTTTTGACTCCGTATGTGGCCTCTAGCATCCAGGCCGGAAGGCCTCACAGAAACCGGTTGCACTGAAGTTTGTATGGCACAGCTTCAGAAAAGATGTGTGTGATGGGACTGCAGCCTGTGTAAATTGGCAGTATGGAAAAATTAACCGTCATGTTCTCGCATAATTGAGGTCCCTTAGTGACGGTTTGATCACGTCAATGTGGACCTTCTTGGTCCTCTTCCCCCCTCCTGTAGTTTCATTCAGCTCCTTACCATGGTGGACCATGCCACCAGGTGGCCAAAGGTCATCCCTCCAGCATTGCTGACGGCCGCAGACACGGCTTGGGTGTTTATCAGCACTTGGGTTGCTCGGTTTGGCACCCCATCGGATATTTCCTCCGACAACAGTCCCCAGTTCTCATCAGATCTCTGGGCTGAGATGGCACAGTACTTTAGCATTAGGCTACATCACACCACGGCGGATCACCCACAATCCAATGGTCTATGTAAGCGGTTTCAAAGCTGCTCTGAGTGCGTCCCTGATGGATCAGTATTGGCATGATCATCTCCCGTGGGTCCTGTGGGGCTCAGAACAGCTCTAAAAGAGGGCCTGCAGTCATCCGTGGCTGAGTTGATATATAGGCCGCTGTTACAAGTGCGAGGTGATTTTACTCCTGTCACCACGACGGCCTGAACGGCCTCTCAACAGTGGTCCATCCTCCTCCGTAAATTCAAATCCTTTTCTCCTATTCCTAACTCCCATCATGTTGATCAGCACTCCTGGGTTCCTGTTGACCTATATTCCACCTCATCTGTTTTCATCCACCATGATGCACACCAACATCCCCTTAGGCCCCTTTACAATGGCCCGTTCAGCATTTTGGAATGGAGAGAAAATACCTTTAAGATAGATAAGAGAGGTAAACCTGAATGTATTTTGGTAAATCGCCTTAAACCAGTCCACCAAGATTTAGAAGATTCTATTACCATGCCTCTGCCATCATTACATAAGCATGTCAACAAACTTCTGACAAGCCAGAGGCATCTGCTGTTCCTCCACCCATGGAACATAGGACTTTAGCCAGGCGGCTAGTCTGAACTCCAGAGAAGGTCACAATGCTGGTTTTAGTGAATTTTTTTGGGGGGGCGCTTTGCAGGATAATGTAACAGATGGAAAAGTACAAAATTCACAACCAGCGACATTGAGTTGGTGTTCACTTTAAGTGGCTAGTCTGACATGATGACGTAATTACGTAAAGTACTTTTACCACGCTTTTAGTTCAGTGTTTGGAGTATAATAAATAAGTTGCTACCGTTTTACCTAAACATAAAACACCTTCACTGTTTTATTTGTGAACACCTACACATGGAAGAAAGGAAAATGGGGGGTTAAGTGGAAGTGAAGGTTTAGACTGATCTAGGAGCAGGTTAAAAGATCAGCACATCGTGAGCTGAAGCACCTGTACTGTTCTATGTTCTAAATCCTTCTCCCTTCCAATCTAAACTGAAGTGGAATGCAATCAAAATTTCAGACTCTACTACTCAGAGACCGTTTTCAGAATGATCTTTGGAAATAGCATTTAATTGAGGCACTGTCTGCCGAAAGTGACCATGACTACTTGCCTCATTCACTGCTAAGTGCTGAAGGCATTGGTAAATTGGTTTACTACTGGCACATCTGCCAAGGTCCGACTTGCATTCCATTCATACAGGTCATTTCTTCACATCAATGCATTGAGGTCGTACAAGGGAATACAATTAATAACAGAGAATAAAGTGTTAGTGTTACAAAGCGCTGTGCATTTTGACAGCAAGGTGCAAGGCCATACCTAGTTAGATTATGAGGTTAACCATCCATCTTATTGTAGCAGGAATCCATTCTATATTCTTATAATAGCGGGATAGAAGCTGCCCTTGACCATTTTGGTACGTGCTTTCAGACTTTTGTATCTTCTTCCTAATGGAAGAGGAGAGACGAGAAAATGGCTGAGGTGGATGGGGACCTTGGTTATGATTATTTAAAGATGAAAACCAGCAGTCCACTGAGACCTCAATCCTAATGAGAGCTGGTGAGACTTAATAAGTTGAAACACCAGTCCCCAGTGAGGGATATACTGTAATGTGCATACTGTTTACATAGGTCAATTCATTACACAGTGCTTTGAAGAAACACAAGGTAAATCAATAACAGAATGCAAAATAAAGCCCAAAAGCTACAAAGAACGTGCAGTGCAGGTAAACAATAATGTGCTAGATCATAACGAGGCAGATTGTGAGACCAAGTGTTCATACTGGGGAGCTGTTCAATAGCTTTTAACAGCAGGGCAAAAGCCACCTCTGAGCCAGCGGGAAGTAGTTTCTGGCTTTTGTATCTTCTTCCGATTGGGAGGGGAGACGAGAGATGGTCTGGGAGGGGTGAGCATCTGATTATGCTGGCTGCTTTAGTGAGGCATCGAGAAGTGTGGTCCGAGTCAGTGGAGGGAGGCTGGGTATTCCCGATGCTCTGAGCTGTCTCCACAACTCTCTACAGTTTCTTTCGGTCGGGGGCTGAGCAGTTGCCATACCAAACCATTGCTGCTGGCGTCACTGACTTTGTTCCACATTCAGATTCATAAAAGGCGAAGCAAAATGATTTGTAACACAGTCCGTGACAGTCACTAATGAATAATGCTTTCCTTCTAACCTTTGCTTTGTGCTTTGTACCCCATGGGAAAAGCAGACTGTAACCTCCAGCTGACAAAAAATATTTAGGAAAGGATCTCCTTTCTGTGTGAAAAACACTATACACAATTCATTTGGACTTCTGGATCTAATTTAATTGGCCCCAAATTATCCATATCCTACAATTTTACCAGGTGATCCATAATCCATTCAGTAAGAAATCAAAATACCACCAACTTGGTTTAATGGACTAAAAAGCTCTGAGGAACTCTCCCAAATAAAGCAACATTGAAAGTATCTGTCGCACAACATGTACAAATTGCTGAAGGAGCTCAGAAAGTCAGGCAGTAATCAGGGTCCTGCTGAGGGTTTTCAAGTTGTCAAGTTTATTGTCGTTTAACCAAATGTATGCATATGATGTATATCACCATATAATGTATATAGAAACAAGACAGCATTTCTTCAAGTCAGGATGTAAAGCACAGTAGTACACATAACACACATAGCACATGATAACTTATGAGGCAAGGATAAAGTCTACAGACGGATCACACATAAATAACAAACTAAAGTGCATTAATATTAAATATTGTAAGGTACAGAACAGATTAACCAGTGACACTTTGAATACAATGCAGCAGGGAGTTCAGAAGCCTAATGGCCTGAGGGAAAAAGCTGTTTCCCATCCTGACCGTTCTTGTTTTTATGCATCGTAGTCTCCTGCCTAGTTGTAGAAAGTCAAAGAGAATGCTGGATGGATGGGTGGGATCCTTAATAATATTAACACACTCCTAATAAACGTACACGATGGATGGCAGGGAGACCCTCTCAGCTGTTCTCACAGTCCTCTCAGTCCAAGATGTCAACTCTTTATTCCTCTCCATAGTTGCTGCCTGACTTGCTGTGTTCCACCAACTTTTAAAGCAAATTCCACAAGAATTTCAGCATCTGCAGAATCTCTTGTGCTTAACATATGTTGCAGTTGTACAAGGTATTGGTTATTTAGTCCTTGGAGTATTGTGTACAGTTTTGGCTGCCTCACCCAGTTTTGGGAACGATTCAAAGATTTAAGGTACATTTATTATCAAGGTATGTATGCAGTACTCCTTGGAATTTGTCATCCTGCATACAGACATGAAGCAGAGAAACACTGTGGAACCAGTTCGAGGAATAAAACACATCAAACACCCAATGTGTAAAAACAAAACAAATCATGCAAATGGTAAAGAACAGAATATTAACATCAAACCCCAGAGTCCTTGAAACAGTCTAGGAATATTCGGTCTATTTGTGTTCAGTTCAGTTTAACGTTGTGTTGTTCGTAGATAGCACGCTGCAGAGTCAGTCAGCCACAATAAAAAATAGCAATCAAATAAATAGAAACAAGAAAACAGAGGTGAATTATAACATGAACTACAGAGTCCAATCCACAAACTGCTTGCCCAAGACCCAAGTATCCTCCGCCTATGTCCGGCAGCAGCGAGTAAGAGGGAGAGGGAGACCAGTCAAAAGCAGGCAAACAGCACTGAACACCAGCTCACCTTCCTCGCTTGCCTTGGTTGATTTCAATTTTCTTGGTGCTTTAACAGACAAGTCTGTCGAGAATTGGAGGCCATCATGGGTTTGCGCTCTGCCATGAGGCTGCACACACCGTTCTCAACCTCACCCTCAACCGGGCCGAATTCCTTCGGAGACAAGAAAAGCGCCAGATCACTCCATTGGCCCAAAATCACATCATCAAAATGTAAATTGCAGGCTTCAATCGCACACAGATCGGTTGGAGAAATATATTTAAAAGAAAGAAGAGAAGCAGAAATAGTTTTGTGACTATCTGCAGGACGTCACCATGAGTCACATTGGTTGCTGTGCAATCTTGCCTTCTTCCATTATTAAACTGGAAGTAACGCAGATTAGATTTACAAGGATGCTGCCAGCACTTGGGAACTGAGTTATAGTGAGAAGATTGGCAGGCTAGGGTGTTATTCCTTGGAGTGTAGGAGACTTGGGAGGTGTTATATCATGTGGGTATATTTTGATCCGGGGGGGTATAGATAGTCTTTTTCACAGGGAAGCAGAGCTAACAATGAGGGGGCATCAATTTAAAGTGAGAGGGGAAGGATTTAACAGGGACTTAAGGGGGCAACTTCTTCACGCAGAGGGTGGAGTGTATGAGGATGAAACGGCCAGAGAAAGTGCTTGTGGCTGGTGCAGTAACAACATCCAGCACAAAAGGCATTGAGAGGAAAGACAGGCTGTCCGAAAACACTGCATTTACTGTTTAAATCTCATAATACCATAAGACCATAAAACAAAGGAGTAGAACCAGGCCATTCGGCCCATCAAATTTGTTCTGTCATTCCATCATGGCTGATTTATTATCCCTCTCAATCCCATTCTCCTGCATTCTCTCTGTAACCTTTGTCACCCTGACCAACCAGGAACCTTTAAATAAGCTCAGTGACTTGGCCTGTCTGTAGCAATGATTTCCACGGATTCACTACCCTCTGGCAAAGAAATCCTTCCCCATTTCTGTTTTAAATGGATGTCCCTCTATTCTAAGGATGCTCTCTGTTCCTAGACTCACCCACTATAGGAAACATCCTCTCCACATCAACTGTATTTGGGCCTTTTAATATTCAATAGTTTTCAAAGGTAATCCCACCCCATTCCCCCCCCCTCCAGTCAGTATAGGTCCAATACTCCTCATGTGGTAATCCTTTCATTCCCACAATAATTCTCATGAACTTCCTCCGGACCATCTCCAATGCCAGCACATCGTTCTTGAGATAAGGGCCCAAAACTGCTCACAATACTCCAAATGTGGTCCAACCAATGCCTCGGAGTAACATCCTTGCACTGATATTCAGAATCAGAATCAGGTCTATTACTGTCGTGTGTCGTGAAACTTGTTAACCTAGCAGCAACAGTTCAGTGCAATGCATAATATAGAAGAAGAAAATAATAAATAAATAAGTAAACCTGCAACTTAACTTTAGGGAATCCTGCACAAGGACTCCCAGGTTCCTTTTATCATGAGCCTCCAAGTACCCCAAATCCTCATTCTTAATAACAAGCTCCAAAATCATCCCAGACATGATGGGCCAAATGGCCTGATTGTGCTTCTATATCTTATGGTCTTATGGTCGTAATTATCCAGAGTACACACAAACTATAGATGGCCTATACCTGTAACCATGTTTGATATGCTAATACAGTAATGTTACAGATATATAAGACCTTGGGTAGACCTCACTTGGAGTACGTGTTCAGTTCTGGTCACCTCACTACAGGAAGGATGTGGATTCAATAGGCAGAGTGCAGAGGAGATTTACAGGGACGTTGCCTGGATTGGGGAGCATGCCTTATGAAAATAGGTTGACTGACTTGGCCTTTTCTCCTTGGAGTGACGGAGGATGAGAGGTGACCTGATAGAGGTGTATAAGATGATGAGAGGCATTGATCTTGTGGATAGCCAGAGGCTTTATCCCAGGATTGAAATGGCTAACATGAGGGGCATAGTTTTAAGGTGCTCTGAAGTAGGTACAAGGTAAGTTTTTCACACAGAGAGTGGTGGGTGCATGGAATGCACTGCTAACGATGGTAGTGCAGGCAGTTACAAGAGGGTCTTTTAAGAGACACCTAGATAGGTACATGGAGCTTAGAAAAATAGAGGGCTGTGCAGTAGGGAAATTCTAGGCAGTTTCTAGAATAGGTTACATGGCCGGCACAACACTGTGGGCCAAAGGGCCTGTAATGTGCTGTGGATGTCTATGTTCTATGTTCTATGCTAAGTGACAACAACCATCTGCTCTGCCAGCTTGAACTCAAGGTGCAAGTAATGTAGCCCATGTTGCCTGGTTTGATGCAGGCCAAATGACACAAAGCCCATTGTCTTAAATTCTGGATCATGCTATGCATCATGGTCACCATTGTGCAACCCGTATCTTTTCACCTGTGGGCTTTTAACTTCAGCTTTCTGTTTGTAATTTATAATAAAAACTGAAGATTGGCTCCTGCTTGAATTAATTTCACTTAACTCCAGGATACTCCCAAACATTTCCCTCAATGTCAACAATACAAAAGAGCTGGTCATTGACTTCAGGGTGGGGGGTGGGGGGTGACAGTGCACATGCTCCTATCCACATCAATGTTGCTGAAGTTATGAAGTTTGAGAGCATCAAGTTCCTTGATGTGATCATCACCAAAAGCCTGTCCTCGTACCACATTGACGTCATGGGCAAGAAAGCTCACCAATGCCTCTACTTCCTCCAGAGGCTAAAGAAGTTTGGCATGCCCAATTGATTCTTACCAAGGCGCCATGAAAACCATTCTGCCTGGATGCGTAATGGCTGGGCTTGGCAACTGCTCTGCTGTGACCACAAGAAACTGCAGAGAGTTGTGGACACAGCTCAGCACTTCACAGGAACCAGCCTCCCTTCTATAGACTCTGCAGTTACATCGTGCCACCTCAGTGAGCAACCAGCGTAATGTAGAACCCCACCTACCCCAGACATTCTCTCTTCTCCCCTCTCCCATCGGACAGAAGGTACAAAATACCAAAAGCACGTACCACCAGGTTCAAGAACAGCTTCTATCCCACTGTTCTCAGACTGTTGAACAGACCTCTTGTTTGATAAGACGGACTCTTGGCTTTACTGTCCAGCTGGTTATGATCTGGCACTTTATTGTTTACCAGCTCTACACTCTTTCTGTATCTTTTTTGCTTTATTTTGCATTGTTATAGTTTTATTTTCTTCTAGCTCAATCTACTGTGTCATAATTTAATCTGTATAAACAGTATGCAAGACAACTTTTCACTGTACTGGTAACAATAATAAACTAACACTAATGCCAGCACCCAGAGGAAACCCATTTAGTCATCTTTCTCCTTGCTATTTCTCTTCCCATCTTTTCTCCCCCTCTTTCTCTTTCTTTCCTTTCTTTTTCTTTTTCTCTCTTCCTCTCATTCCTGGAGGAGTTCTCCCTGTAAAACCCTTCCTGTAGTAAAAGGAACAGCTGAAAATTCCTTCCTTTCCTTCCAGTACCCAATATGCACAGTTTACAAGAGCTCAATTAACTTTAATATGTTTCTGTTGATCTCTTGAGGGACTTTGTGTTTAACTTGTACTAATTACACCATTTGGGGGAACAATCTGGGAAAAATTCCTCTCAGCACAATGCATGAAGCATCAGGCGCAGCGGCCAGATTGTTCTATCAGCCATGTTAGATGGTAAATCTGACATGATTTACCTCATGTTCCGAGATTAAGTTGCCACCAAGGGTATTTGAAAACTACCAACAAAATAACAGATGTAATCATTCCACAAAAGAGTTTAACTACAGGAAGTTGGACTTTGATCCCTTAATGCCTGAGACTTGCTTTTCTTTGGCAGTGGTTCAATAAATTGGTCCAATAAACCACATAGGCCTGACGATATTAAGCAATGATCAGGCACAAAGTTTTCTCGGGAACTTTAATTTGAGGGTTCTTTAACCGACCATGCCTTTTCAATGGAAAACTTTTGGATATGCAATCATTATAAGACTATAAAACATAGGAGCAGAATTAGGCCATTTGACTCATCAAGTCTGCTCCACCATTCACTCATGATTGATCCTTCTATACCCTTCTCTGCCCCACTCGCCGGCCTTCTCCCCATAACCTTGGATGCCGTGTCCAATCAAGAACCTATCAAGCTCTGCCTTAAATACACCCAACAAACTGGCCTCCGCAGGTGCCTGTGGTAACATGTTCCAAAGATTCCCCACCCCCCCGGCTAAAGAAAATTCTCCACATCTCTTGTCCTAGTCCCTCCCACCATGGGAAACATCCGTTCCACATCTCTTCTGTCTAGGCCTTTCAACATTCAGAAGGTCTCAATGCGATACCCCTCATCCTTCTAAATTCCGCTGAGTACAGACCCAGTTCCTCGTATGAAAACCTTTTCATTCTTGGAATCATCCTTGTGAACCTCCTCTGAGCCCTCTCTAATGCCAGCACATCTTTTCTTAAATGAGAAGCCCAAAACTGTTCACAATATTCAAAATGAGGCCCTAAAAAGCCTCAGCATCACATCCCTGCTCTTATATTCCAGACCTCTTTAAACGAAGCTAACATTGCATTTGCCTGCCTCTCCATCGACTCAATCTGCAAGCTAACGTTTAGGATGTTCTGCACAAGGACTCCCAAGTCCCTTGGTCAGCTCGGACTTTTGAATTTTCTCCCTCTTTATTCTGCATATTTATTTCTACTACCAAAGTGCATGTCCATGCATTTTCCAACATAGTGTACCATTTGCCACTTTCTTGCCCATTCTCCTAAACTGTCTCTGTCCTTCTGCAGCCTACCTATTTCCTCAATACTGCCTTCCCCTCCACCAATCTTCATATCATCTGCAGACTTGGCAACAAAGCATAAGAAGAAGTGGTCCCAATACCAACCCCTGCAGAACACCAGTAGTCACTGGCAACCAACCAGAAAGGGGTCTTTTTATTCCCACTCACTGCCTTCTACCAATCAGACAATGCGCTAGCCATATAGTAACTTTCCCGTAATACCATGGGCTCTTAATTTGGTAAGCAGCCTCATGTGTGGCACCTTGTCAAAGGCCTTCTGAAAGTCCAGATATACAATATCCACTGCATCCCCTTTATCTATACTATTTGTAATCTCTTCACTTGTCAGGCAAGATTTTCCCTTAAGGAAACCATACTGACATTGTCCTAACTTGTCCTGTGTCGCCAAAGACTCCATAACCTCATCCTTAACAAATGACTCCAACATCCTCCCAATCACTGAGGCCAGGGTCAACTGGTCTAATGATTTTTGAAAGATCATTACTAATGTCTCCACAATCTCTAACTCTACCTCTTTCAGAAACCTAGGGTGCACAGTTCATCTGGTCTGGGTGACTTATGTATCCTTAGGTCTTTCAGCTTGTTGTGCACCTTCTCTCTTGTAACAATAACTACACTCGCTCCTCTTCCCTCACACCTTTCAACATCTGGCACACTGCTAGTGCCTTCCACTGTGAAGGCTGATGCAAAATACTCATTTAGTTCATCTACCATCTTCTTGCCCCTGTTATTATTTCTCTGGCCTCATTTTCTAGCAGTCCTATATCCACTCTCATCTTTCTTTTATTTTTTACATACTTAAAAAACTTTTACTATCCACTTTGATATTGTTTGCTAGTTTGCTTTCATATTTTATCTTTGCCCTCCTAATTATACTTTTAGTTGCTTTCTATAGGCTTTTAAAAGTTTCCCAATCCTCTATCTTCCAGATAATTTTTGCCTTGTTGTATGTCCTCTCTTTTGCTTTTACATTAGCTTTGTCTTCCTTTGTTAGCCACTGTTGTACTATTTTGCCATTTGAGTATTTCTTCATTTTTGGAATACATATGTCCTGCACATTCCTCATTTTTCCCATAACTTTTTGCTGACTCTGCAGCTGGGGGGCAACATAGCATCTGGGTGTCCCATTCATGTCTACAGAATCTCCTGTCTGTTCTTCTGATTATTGAGTCCCCTATCACTACTGCTCCCCTCTTTCCCTTCTAAACCACGGACCCATGCTCAAAGCCAGTAACCCGGTCTCTGTGGAATCCCCCTTGCGGTTATCCCCTACAACACTATTCAAACTGATATACTTATTATTGAGGGGAATCGCCACAGGGGTGTTCTGCGCCAGCTGCCTATTCAGATTTCCATTTCTCCTGACAGTCACCCAGCCACTCGCCTCCTGCACCTCAGGGGTGACTATTTCCCTGTAACTCTGATCAATGATCTCTTCACTCTCTAGTACAAGCTGAAGGTCATCCAACTGCTGCTCTGGATCTCTACCACAGTCTTCAGGGAGATGTACTTCACGCAGATGTAGATTCTACTTCCCCCAGGACTCCATCATTCAGCATGAAGAACACACAACAGACATTTACTACACTAGGGGTGGAGCTTAGGAGACGAAGACACTTAACGGCACCTCCTTTGCTTGCATCTTCAGAAACAGCTCTATTTCTATCTTTAATATCTCTATTTTTTCCCTTTCAGGGTTCTTTTAAAGACACTGAAATGAAGTTACACGCCAACATTGGCTCTTTGTGGGAATGGGACCCGCTCTTGGGGTCTCATGACTGGCCGCTATTTGACATACCAAGGACGCGGCCCAGAAGACTAATTAGCGTGCCTCCAGGGTTCCGGGATTTCACGGCTCTGTAGGCGGGCAGACTCGAGGTCGGTGCCTCCGCAGGAATTTGGTGTGTCGTGGGAGATGGAAGATCGAAAGCAGCAAGCTGGCTGCTGGCTGTGTGCCCAGAGAAACGGGTTCTTTTGGCGCAGAGTTCAGAAAAAGCAACACAATGGACTTCTAACATCGTAAATCAGCAAGTTGTTTGTTATGTTTCCCCTCTCGCTGTGAAATAGAGACACCTCTTTTACTCTTATTAGGGAGAGAGAGGGAGAGCCTGTGGTATGTCGAACTACCAGGTGAACCGGTAATCTCTGGGGTACTGCAAGTCTGTGTCTTTATTGATGCTTTGATGCACGCTTGAGTGTTTGGTGGGAAGGCCGATGCTTTTTTGCTGGCAGGGGAGGGGGTCATTGCTTTGTGGCTGCTTATGCATGGGAGGGGGGAGTTGGGGGGGCTTTGGGGTTCTAACATTTAACTGTCATTCATTCTTTGGGGCACTCCTCTGTTTTCGTGGATGACCGCGACGAAAAAGAATTTCAGGATGTATATTGTATGCGTTTTTCTGACATTAAGTGTACCTTTGAAACCTTTGAGATACAGAAAGAGAAAAAAAGGAATCTTACTGTGACTGTGATGACTGTAGTGTGCTTTGAATTTGGTCTCTAAATCTGAGTATCATTGTCACTGATTCTCGTACATGGACACCAGATGTATCACTGCGTGGCTGCATCTGTTCAGTGACTGCTTATCTTCAACTGAAGCTGCAAGCAGAGGGAAAAGCATGACTCTGCAAATGAATGTCATTCACAGAACATAAAACAGCCCCGCACTGCGACCCAAGATACTCGTGACGCCACTTTCCTGGAAAGTTGGGCGGATCAGAGGCGGGGAGAGTCAGCACCTGTAAATTCCTGTGAGTTAGCATATCAGACGACCTGTCCTGGATCTGGCTCACAGATGCAATCACGAGGAAATTACAGCACCACATTGTGGGCTGAAGTGCCTCTTCTTTTGTTTTGTTGCTCTGGAGATGTGAATGAATTTCTTCCCTCAGAGGATCATGCATCATTTGACTTCTCTGCCTCAGTGAGCTTGGGAAATGAAGTCACTGCCGATATTTAAAACAGAGCACAGCAGACGATTAGGCTTTAATGCAGACAATGAAGCTGGGCCAGTGGGTGGATTTTAGGCCAACATCAGATTGGCCATGATCTCACTGAAAATTGGATCAGACTCTGGAGTACAAAGGCCAACTTCGGCTTTTTTTTCTTGTTGTTTGTAACTGAATAGCAAATTGGAAACAGGGACCAATTTGGCTTGATTACTTATCTGGGCCATTTTGCTGACCTGTTGATTGGGAAAAAGACCAGCTTTCCACTGTATCATGGTACATGTGACCATAATAAACTAATCCCTATTCCAAGAAACACCGAAGGTCACGACCTGGGGTGTGAAATCTCCATTGGAATGATCCCAAGCATTGTTGAGTGTAGTGGATGGATGGAACAGTGGGGGATGGGTGCAGTTTTCTTTATTTTCTGTTTTAGGATTCCCCAATTTATGAGAAAAATTGGTGGCGGACTTCCTATGTCAAAGAGTTTGAACCCAAGATAACCTCCTATTATTAAGCATCCATTTAATGTGATTTGAGGAAAGTTTAGGAGAGATATTAGATCAGGGGTTCATGGACATCTCACTTAATGGTAGGGGTCCATAGCATAAAAAAGGTTGGGATCTCCTGCATTAGATGAAGGTATTTTACGCAGAGAGTTGTGTACCTGAAAAGTGCTGTGAGAAGTGGTGGTAAAGGCTGATACTGTTGGTACTTTACTTTATTGTCACCAAACAATTGAGCGTACAGTCATCACAGCGATATTTGATTCTGTGCTTTGCGCTCCCTGGAGTACAAATCAATAGTAAATATTAAAAATTAAAATTATAAATCATAAATAGAAAATAGAAAAGGGAAAGTAAGGTAGTGCAAAAAAACCAAGAGGCAGGTCCGGATATTTGGAGGGTACGGCCCAGATCCAGGTCAGGATCCGTTCAGCAGTCTTATCACAGCTGGCAAGAAGCTGTTCCCAAATCTGGCCGTACGAGTCTTCAAGCTCCTGAGCCTTCTCCCGGAGGGAAGAGGGACTAAAAGTGTGTTGGCTGGGTGGGTCGTGTCCTTGATTATCCTGGCAGTATATTCAGGTATGGCCCAAGTGTAGAAAGAGACTCTCTGAAGCAGGTTGATAGTTCACAGACTTTAATGTGAACAGGATTTTAAAGGAAAAGAAAACAATAGATGCTCAGCCAAACAGGGCTGTAAACTTAAACTCTCAAAAGGAAAACTAGATGCCAACACAATGGCTGAAAGGAATATCCAAATATAGAATGAATACCACTAGTCTTCAGGTCAGTCACCTCAATAGTCTATCTTCTCAGGCACGGCCAGATGCAAGCAGGCAGTGTAACGTTGCTCTGCTTTGCTTGAATTGAATAGAAATGACTTTATTGCTTACATCATTTACATGAGGAGCAAAAATGTTTAACGTTACGTCTCAGACTAAATGTGGAATGTGCAATTTATAGCAATTTATAATAAAGAGTATGTACAACAGGATAGTCGATATAACATAGAAATACAGTTGTATCAGCATGAGTTAAGCATTCTGATGGCCTGGTGGAAGAAGCTGTCCCGGAGCCTGTTGGTCCTGGCTTTTATACTGTGGTACAGTTTCCCGGATGGTAGCAGCTGGAACAGTTTGTGGTTGGGGTAACTCAGGTCCCCAGTGATCCTTCAGGCACTTTTTACACACCTGTCTTTGTAAATGTCCTGAATAGTGGGAAGTTTGTATCTACAGATGCGCTGGGCCGTCTGCACCACTCTCTGTAGACACTTGAGATTGAGGGAAGTACAGTTCCCATACCAGGCAGTGATGCAGCCAGTCAGGATGCTCTCAATTGTGCCCCTGTGGACATTTCTTAGGATTTGGGGACCCATATCAAACTTCCTCAACCCTCTGAGGTGAAAGAGGCACAGACCACGTGAGATCCTTGGTGATGTTTATGCCGAAGAATTTAAACCTGTTCAACCCCAGTTCAATTGATGTCTATAGGGTTTAGCCTTTCTCCATTCTTCCTGTAGTCCACAACCAGCTCCTTTGTTTTTGCGACATTGAGGGAAAGGTTGTTTTCTTGGCACCACTGTGTCAGAGAGATGACTTCTTCTCTGTAGGCTGCCTCATTATTATCTGAGATTAGGCTAATCTGTGTAGTGTTGTCAGAAAATTTAATTAGCAGATTGGAGCTGTGGGTGGTGACACAGTCATATGTGTATAGAGAGTAAAGGAGGGGGCTTACTACACAGCCCTGAGGGGCACCTGTGTTGAAGGTCAGAGGGGCAGAGGTGAGGGAGCCCACTCTTACCACCTGCTGGCAATCTGACAGGAAGTAAGAATGCAGGGTCCAGCTGCACAAGGCAGGGTGAAGGCCATGGTCTCTGAGCTTCATGTCGAGCCCGGAGGGAATCACGGTGTTGAATGTTGAACTGTAGTCCAAGAACAGCATTCTCACATAAGCATCCCTCTTCTCCAGGTGTGTCCAAGTCTTAACAAGCTCTACAATGAAACGAAGGGAGTTAAATAATGCTATAATGAAATAGTAATTAGCTGAGTCCTGCATATTCATGAGCACAATTGCCAAATCTGCTGCACAGCCAAGTCCGTGGTTGTGACAGACACATTAGGGACATTTATGAATCACCTGGATAGGCACATGGACATAAGAAAAATGGGGGACTATGGGCTGTGCATTAGGGAAGGGTTAGATTGATAATAAGACCATAAGATATAGGAGCAGGATTAGGCCATTTGGCCCATCAAGTCTGCTCGGCCATTCTATCATGGCTGATCCAGTTCCCCTCTCAGCCCCAATCTCCTGCCTTCTCCCCATATCCCTTCATGCCCTGATCAATCAAGAATCACGAGGGAGTTTTACATAGGTGGGCACAATATCAAGGGCTGAAAGGCTCATTATGTGCTGTAATGTTCTATGTTTCTGTGTATGTTGTTCAATGTTCTCTGTTCCCAACTCTTGGTGCTATAGATCACCCTGAACTAGAAGGTGTGTGACACAAGTTCCTCCCCATACAACTCTTTCAGGCAGTGAGTTAAAGACCCTTTAAAAAGAATTTAAGGATTAGCATTGTTTGTAACATGTACACTCAAACATTGAAATGCACAGTGGAATACATCGATTGCATTAAATCAAATCGGCGAGGATTCTGCTGGAGTGAGCCCATGCCCACTACCTACCAACCCTAACCCTTATCACATATCTTTGGAAGGTGGGAGGAAACTGGAGCACCCGGAGGAAACCCAGTTGGTCATGCGAAGATGTGCAGAGCCTTTACAGATAGCAGTGAGAATTCAGCTCCGATCAGTGATCACTGAAATTGTAAAGCACCATGCTAACTGCTATACTACCACACGGTCCTCCGGGTCAAAAATACATAGAGCATGGAACACTACAGTAGATTCCAGGCCATTCAGCCCACAATATTGTGCTGACCTCAATTCCCCACTTGCCTGCTCGCGATTCTATTGTCTGCCAAAGGGAATTGGCTCTTCCTGCTACTTCATCAAGGTCCTCTTTCATCTTTACACTACAGGCCCTGGCAGATACAAGGACACGCTGTGACATACTGCTGACACTCCTGGTTGCTTGTTTCCTTGCAGTTCCTGTTTGCACTGTGGGATTTCCCTCCGTTCTCTGCATATTCTGTTTCTCTTTCGAGAGACTTTCACCCACCTTAAAGCGGCACAGCAAGTATATTCTGCATAGACACAAGCCCTTTGGCCCTGCACCAACATTCAAGCATCCACTTGCCCCAGTCCCCGTTCTATTCTCTCCATCTTCAACTCTGTCAACTTCCCCCAGATTTTCTGTGAATCCCCCTGAGTCTTCTGGAGAAGTCGGGACCCAGTGTTTGTGTTAAGTTTTAACCATATAACCATATAACAATTACAGCACGGAAACAGGCCATCTCAGCCCTTCTAGTCCGTGCCAGACTCCTACTCTCACCTAGCCCAACCGACCTGCACTCGGTCCATAACCCTCTATTCCTTTCCTGTCCATATATCTATCCAATTTAACTTTAAACGACAACATCGAACCTGCCTCAACCACTTCTGCTGGAAGCTCATTCCACACAGCCACCACTCTCTGAGTAAAGAAGTTCCCCCTCATGTTACCCTTAAAGTTTTGTAACTTCAAAACATTAAGCTAATTTGAAGGAAGACGTGTGAGTCTGGGAATACGGGAGTAATTTCATCTTTACTTCAAGTGAGGTGCACGCATGTATCATGTGTGATGACAATTGTAATTAACACATTTTTACATATAACTTGTAATGCATTATTTAAACCAGCAAGAATGCTTAATTAACTAACATATATACAATATTACTCAAATATAACTGAAATATGAAATACACAACAGTCTGCAAATCCACGGGTCCACTGGAGGCTGGAGGCCTAAGAAGACGGCCTGCCCTGGGGGTAGGGGGCTGTGTACGTGGGTAGATGGGTATGGGAGGATGGAGGAAGGGAGGAATGATGCTTGTTTCACTGTTGTTGCTTGCTGTCTTCTGTTGTGTTATGTTCTGTACTGTTCTGCTGAGCATTGTAAGAAAGCTATGTTGGTGCCAGAATGCGTGGCGACACTTGTGAGTTACTCTGAGCACACCTTTGGGTGTGTTTGTTGTTAATGCACACAACCACTTCTCTGTATTTTTCGATGTATGTGTGATAAATAAATCTGAACCTGAACCTAGTCCCTCTCCTACACATTAGAAGGTAAGTTACAAAAGCCGATTAACTGACTAGCTCAGGTATCTTTGGGATGAAGGAGGAAACCCATGTGGTCACAGGGAGAATGTGCAAATCGCGTACAGCTACAAGGTGGAATCTTGGACTCTGGAACCACAAGGCCCAGCTCAATCGGTTGCCCTGGTAACACTGGACAACAAATCTTTTCGAAAGTGTTGCTTCCTCAGAATTTTTTTATTGTTTGTGATAGACCACTTGAACCTGAACACAAATATAATTTCAAACTACTTGTATCACATAGGAATTTGGAGAAACTTTTATTGAATATAATGTGTTTAATTGCATAACAGTGTTGACACTTTGTAATAGTTAAAATTGTTTTGTTGATGATTTTCATTTGTACTCCGTGCCCAAAGTTTCTCACTTAAGTATTGAACAATAATGAGCCAGCACTGATGGATTTCTGTTTCCCTGATACCATTTCTCCATGATCAATGTCCTGGTGAAACCTTTCACATACTCGTCATTAACAATGCCAATATTTACAGGGAAGAAGTCTGAATTGGAATGTACAAAATGAATTTTTAGTTGCATGTTGCACTTCATGGTTTTGTATTCTTGAAGCATATTGTCAACCAGCTGCATGTAGCTTGGTGCTCTGTAGTTGTCGAGAAAATTTTCATCAACATTCTTGAATGCCTTCCATGCGATTTTCTCCGGTCCCGCTAGACGTTCTTCAAATTGTCTGTCATTGATGACCTGTTTGTCCAACAAAAATGCCTTCCTTAATTTTGGTATCATTTGTTCAGTGTTATTAATGATGATCCCAATTATCATCACAGCAAATTCCAACTCTCCTCATCTCATCACATCCACCACCCTCTGCTAAGAATTCAACGCCAAGATACGACAGACACAGGAAACTTGAAAGTAAATTTGAGTACGAGAATTGCGAGGTCATTTGGACTGTTTCTTATAATTTTTGTCAACAAACTACAGGGAGGATGTAGTAGCAGGAGACCTAATGCAGAAGAAATTCATCAGGATTTTTGCTGGAATGGAGGGGTTTAATAATAAGCAGAACTGAAAGGGTGAGTTTATTCTCATTGGAACATAAGAGTCTTCCCATGGGGTGAAGTTGGACTACAAGGCTATAAGATATAGGAGCAGTGTTAGACCATCTGGCCCTTCATATCTGCTCTGCCATTTCATCATGTCTGATCCAATTTCCCTCTCAGCCCTTTATTTTTGTTTCCTTTAGTGTCCAAAAATATGTCTAATCTAAGCTTGGTTCTACTTAGGGACACTTACAAGACTCAAGATAGAAGGCTAGTGGCTGGGGAGAATACTTTTTCCTAATTCAATGTAGTATTTAAAGGGTCAAAGGTTTCAAAAGTGCATTTAATATCAGGGTATGTTTAGAGTATATAACCTGAAATTCATCCTCTTCTCAGACATCCACAAAACATAGAAACTCGGCTGCTAGCTTTTACAGAAAGTAATCGCACAGAAACAAACCATGGCTAATATCAGGGAGCGTGCCTTACCAGAATAGGTTGAGTGAACTCGGCCTTTTCTCCTTGGAGTGACATAGGATGAGAGGTGACCTGATAGAGGTGCATAAGATGATGAGAGGCATTGATCGTGTGGATAGCCAGGGGCTTTTTCCCAGGGCTGAAATGACTAACACAAAAGGGTACAGTTTTAAGGTGCTTGGAAGTAGGTACAGAGGGGATGTCAGGGGTAAGTTTTTTATGCAGAGAGTGGTGAGTAAGTGGCGATGGTGGTGGAGGCGAATACAGTAGGGTCTTCTAAGAGACTCTTGGATAGATACATGGAGCTTAGAAACATAGAGGTCTATGGGTATCCCAAGGTAATTTCTTTTACAATCTTTTTATTAGTTTCATAAATATAAACATAACATAGCAATAGTAAAAATTGTTGGAAATACATTGTTATACTTAAAATGAGTAATTATAAAACCAAGTAGTATAAATTGACAAAACTCCCGATCGTGTAGGATAACAATGAATAGTACAGGACAAAAAAAAATTGGAGAAAAATCATGGAAAAGAAAAAATAGCAAACCCCACCCCCTCAAAAAAACTAAACTAAACAGAATTAGTCAACTAAACTCAAAAGATTTGGGCAATTATAACAACGTAAAAATGGAAGAGACTCCATTCCTCTCAACCAACAGTACAGAGAAGTAAAATAAGTTTGGAAATGGTCAAATTACATCATATGAAAATGCTGAATAAATGGCCTCCAAGTTTTTTTCAAATTTAATGGAAGGGTCATAAACCACACTTAATTTTTTCCAAATTCAAACACAACATAGTTTGTGAAAACCAGTGAAATGTAGTAGGAGGGTTAATCTCTTTCCAATTCAGCAAAATGGATCTTCTAGCCATTAAAGTAAGAAATGCAATCATCCGGCGTGCTGAAGAGGTTAAATGATTTGAGTCTATCATTGGTAATCCAAAAATAGCAGTAATTGGATGAGGTTATAAGTCTATATTCAAAACCGTTGAAATAATATCAAAAATATCTTTCCAATATTTTTCCAACAAAGGACATAACCGAAACATGTGAGTTAAAGAGGCTATCTCGGAATGACATCCATCACACATAGGATTCCTTTTATTTCTTCTAAATTGTATAAACAAATGAATAATCCAATAGTTAAGCAAACTTTACGTATATGATTTCAATTCCGAAGATTTTTTGGGTTCAATCAATTTATTTTAGCAAGTCCTATTATATCTAATTTCCTTTTTCAACCTTCCACTATGGATCAAGCTTACTTTGATTGGAAAACCAAAGGTATAGTACGTTTTTGTGATTTATTTTTGGATAATTGTTTATTGTCTTTTGATCAACTTTCTAATAAATATAATTTACCCAGATCTCACTTTTTTAGATACCTACAGATTAGAAACTTTTTAATTACTGCTTCTCCTAATTTTCCACACTCATATCCAATGGATACTTCGGAAAAAAATTTTAGATCTAAATCTCTCTCAGAAAAGTGTTGTAGCAATTATTTATAACATGATTATGAATTTATGTCCTGATGTTTCCAATAAAATTAAAGCTGATTGGGAAAGAGAATTTAAGATTATTATATCGATTGAAAAATGACAAAAAATTCTTCAATTGGTTAATTCATCCTCTATATGTGCTAAACATGTGTTGATACAGTTTAAAGTAGTGTACAGGGCTCATATGTCCAAAGATAAACTATCTCGTTATAATTCTTATATTAATCCCAAGGTAATTTCTAAAGTAAATACATTTTCAGCACAGCATTGTGGGCCGAAGGGCCTGTATTGTGCTGTAGGTTTTATATGTTTCTATGTTTCTATAATATGAGATGTCAGAGGTAGGTTTTATACACAGAGAGTGATGGGTGCATGGAACATGTTGCTAGGCTGGTAGATACATTAGGGGCATTTGAGAGTCTGATAGGCACATGGACAAAAGAAAAATGGAGGGTTATGTGGGAAGGAAGGGTTATGATTGATCTTGGAGTAGGTTAAAGAGTCAGCACAACATTGTGGGCCAAAAGGCCTGTAGTGTGCTGTACTGTTCAATGTTTATATACTTCATTCTATGTTCTATGTTCTACATTATAGTGTATGTTGTGTGACTGAATTATATATCGGCCTCGAGGGCGGAGAGTTTGAAAGATTTAAAATGCAATTATTTACTCACTTTGAGATACAGTGTGGAACAGGCCCTTCTGGCCCAATGAGCTGAACTGCTCAGCAAACCACCTAACTATTCATTTAATTTTTTAACAATACAGTGCAGTGTGGGCACTTCCAGGCACACCGCCCCGGCAATCCCCGGCAAACCTGAGTAACCCCTGCCTAATCACGGAACAATTTACAATGACCGATAATCTTACTAACCTGCATATATGTGGACTGTGGGAGGAAACTGGAGCTCCAGGGAAAGTCCGCACATTCTGCGGGGAAACAGACAGACTCAGTACAGTGCTGCGCTAACCGCTATACTACCATAGTGCCTGGATGACGTTCTCCTGAGTTCTGTCTTATAAGGAAATATCCCTCCACACTCACCTTCGGAAACTACTGGCCCACTCTCTAAGACGTCCACTCAAGCAGAATGTTCTGATCCATCCACTGGAGATTATTAGAAAGCTTTGCTTACCCAACCCAGTTTCTTACACATCAAGGGAGATTTTTAAGGAATTAGGCACTTCCTGTCAGTACCACAACAACAACAGCTGTGCAATTAACGATAAGGGAGCCAAGATTCCAAACAAGTGATACGAAGAGCTCTCGATTTGTATGTTGTACTGATATTTCCCTCAGTAAGCTTGAAAATGGCAGTTCTGCAGAGCATTATTCACTCAAATCCCTGACAATGTTTACTGACATTGGCTTCTGATTAAGTGTCATATTGGTGAGGCTACACTCACTGCATAGTCTTCAATCTTGTCGGAAGGATGCCATTAAATCAGAGAGAGTGTAGACATGATTTACAACAACATTGCCAGAACTCAAGGAACTGGGTTATAGGGAGAGGTGAAAAGACCATAAATACTTCGGAGCTGGGCCATTTGGCCCCTCGAGTCAGGTCTGACATTTGATACTGGCTGATTTATTATTCCTATTCAGACCCATTCTCCTGCCTTCTCCGCATAACCTTTGACTCCTTTACTAATCGAGAACCTATCAGGGAGGGAGGGAACGTCGACTCAGACCATGAGAGGCCTGTGTCGGGCATTTTCATGCCTTACAAGGCGCAGATTGGAAGTCTGTGTGGGGCGCCACTCCTAGCACAGACTAGAGCAATGTGTGATTAAGTGCCTTGCTCAAGGGCACAAACACGCTGCCACAGCTGAGGCTCGAACTAGCAACCTTGAGGTAACTAGACGAACGCCTTAACCACTTGGCCACGTGCCCAACCTATCAACCTCTGTTTTATATATACCCAATGAGTTGGCCTCCACAGCCATCAGTGGCAAAGAATTCCACAGATTCACCATTCTCTCGTTGAAGAAACTCCTCCTTATCTGTATTCTAAAGGCACGTCCCTGTATTCCAGGTGCTGCCTACCTGGGGCGCACAGGCCCCTTGCTGAATGGAATTGGTTCATGACATAAAAAATGTTAGGCACCCCTGCTCTACTCTGAGGCTGGGTCCCCAGATCCTACACTCTCCCATTCCCCACAAGTAACTGGGTCAAGGAGTTGGAGCTGGAGTTGGATGTACTCAGGATCATTCAGGAGGCCGAGGATAATATAGGCGGGACGTTTGAAGAGGTGCCCACACCTTGAAGAGGTACATGGGTGACCACCAGGAGAGGTAAGGGGATTAAGAAGTCAGTGCAGGGTTCCCCTGTGACCATTCCCCTCGGCAATAGGTGATACTGCTGGGGGGGGTGGGGGGGTTTACCCATTGGGGAATGGCAGCCACAACCAGGCTGGTTGCATTGTGACTGGCTCTGAGGCTCAACAGGGAAGGGTAAACTCAGGCAGTGCAATAGTTATAGGGGATTGATAGGGGGCAGAAAGGAGATTCAGTGGCCGCACAGAGACACCAGGATGGTCTGCTGCCTCCCGGGGATTGGGGTCCAGGATCTATCAGAGCGGCTGCAGGATATTCTCAAGGGGGAGGGGGAGCAGCCAGGGGTCATGGTGCATATTGGCACCAATGACAAAGGCAGAAAAGGGGAAGAAGTCCTAAGCAGTGAGTAAATGGAGTTAGGAAAGGGGCTGAAGGAAAGGACCTCCAAGGTAGTAATCTCCAGAATACACCGGTGCCACAGGCTAGTGCAGGCCGGAATGGGGTGATAGCACAGATGAACAAGTGGCTGCGGAGATGGTGCAGGGGACGGGGTTTCTAGTTCTTGGATCATGGAACCTTTACTGGGGAAGAAGTGACCAATAGTACAGCTGAACTCAGGGGAGACATAATGGAGGGTTCAGACACTGAGTCTATTGGGTAAAACTCAGGAATAGGAAGGGTGCAATAGCACTGATGGGATTGTACTACAGACCCCCTAATAGCCACAGGGACATTGAGGAACAGATATGTAATCAGATTAAGGAAATATGTAAAAATAACATGGTTATTGTCATGGGGGGTTTCAACTTCCCTAATATAAATTGGGACCTTCTTAGTGTAAGGGGTTCAGATGGGGCAGAATTTAAGTGTATCCAGGAAACTTTCTTAAATTAATATGTGGATGGTTGAAGAAAGGAGGGGTAGTACAGGACCTGGTGTTGGGTCATGATCCTGGCCAGGTGAATGACCTGACAGAGGGTGAGTCGTTTGATAACAGTGACCACAACTCCTGAACTTCCAGGATAGATATAGTTAAGGATCGGTATGGTCCTTGTGAAAAAGCTTTAATTTGGAGTAGGGCAAGAGCTAAGAAGAGTTAGTTGGGAGCACCTTTTCTCTGACAAGCCCACATCGGACATGTGGAGGATGTTTAAAGATCAATTGTACAAGAGTACAGGAAGGGTATGTTCCTGGTAGAAGGAAGGACGTGGATGGAAAGATAAGGAACATTGGATGTCCAGAGAGGTGACGAATTTAGTCAAGAAGTAAAATGCAAAGTATGTAAAGCTTCAGAAGTCTGATCAAGTGAAGTACGTGAGGAGTATAAAGAAGCTTGAAAAGAACTAAAGAAGGGAATTGGGAAAGCCAGGAGGGCCATGAGAAGTTCTTGGCAAGTAGAATTAAAGTGAATCCCAGGGCATTCTGTACATACATCTGGAGTAAAAGGGTAACTAGGGAGAGGGTGGGGCCCTCAAGGATAAAGGGAGGAGAATTTGCTTGGATGCAAAGAATGTGAGTGGGTTGCTTACTGAGTACTTTGACCACGGAAAAGGATATGGACCAGGAGACCTGTGTATAACTCTGTGTTCAAAGGTCAAGGAGGAGGAAGTGTTGGGCCTCCTAATGAGTATTAAGGTGGATAAGTCCCCAGGGCTTGATGGGATTTAACCCAGGTTATCGAGGGAGGCAAGACACAAGAATACTAGATGGCTTGCCTAGTATCTTTGCATCCTCTTAAGCCACAGGCGAGGTCCTGGAGGACCTCTATTTAAGAAGGGAATAGGGGAAATTCCTGAAGTCTATAGACATGTGAGTCTCACATCAGTTGTAGGGAAATTATTGGAGAAAATTCATAGAAATAGGATATATGAGTGTTTGGAAGCCCATGGCCTAATTATGGAGAGCAAGCATGGCTTAACAACGAGATTGAGTTTTTTGACAAGGTGACGAGAGAGATTGATAAGGGTAGAGCAGTGGATGTTGTCTACATGGATTTTGGTAAGTCATTTAACTAAGTCGCCTTGGGTGGCTAATCCGGAAGATTAGGATGCTTGGGGCCCACAATGAATTGGCTGTTTGGATTCAGAACTGGATTGTGCATGCATTAAAGGTGAGGGTGAGGTAGGTTCAAAGAGGATGTAAGTGGTAAGTTTCTTACTCAGAGAGTGGTGGATGCCTGCATTGTGCTGCCTGGTATGGGGGTAGAGGCAAATACACTGGAGCCTTTTAAGAGATGTTTGGATAGCACATGGATGTAAGGAAGATGGAGGGATATGGACATTGTATAGATGGGAAGGCTTAGTGTTTGGGTGTTTTAGATTTGCTCTCTAGCTGGTCGGCACAACATCTATGTTCTATGTTCTATCAGAAACATCCTCCCCATATCCACTCTATCCAGGCCTTTCAATGTTCGATTGATCTCAATAAGGTCTCCTCCATCCTTCTAAGCTCTAATGAGTACAGACGCAGAGCCATCAAACACTCCTCGTTCATTAAACCTTTCATGCCCAGGATCATTCTTGTAAACCTCCTCCGGACCATCTCGAATGGCATCTCATCCTTCCTTAGACAGGGGGCCAAAAGATGCTCATAACATTCCACAGGCTGAATAGGCTGTGATTTTATTCCTTGGAGTGTAAGAGACTGAGGGGTGATCTGCTAGAGATGTACAAAATCATAAGAGGCACAGTTAGGAAGAATGCACACAGGCTTTTTCCTAAGATCAGTCCATCAAGAACGAGTGAAACTAGGTTCAAGGTGAGAGAGGGAAGATTTAATAAACAAACTTTTCACTCAGAGTGTGGTCAGTATATTTAACAAGCTGCCAAAGGAAATAGTTGAGACAGGTACATTAACCACAATCTTAAAATATTTGGATGCCTGTGTGAATAGGAAGGGGATTGCCCTAAACCTAGAGAAGAGAGACTAGCTTAGAAGGGCCTCTTGGTCAACATGGACAAGATGGGCTGAAGGGCCTGCTTGTATTCTATATGAATCTTGGACCTCCATATTAAAGCGCGACATCTTATTATCAAAATCCTCTGCACCCCCATCCCTATAATCATCTTGAGCTCAACAACTCACTGAAAAATTTGCATTTGTTAGAATTAGGATCGTGTCCTTCTACAGTACACAGTCAAACCTGAGGTTGATTGTGACTCTACCATCTCCTCTGGCAGCAACTTCCAGATATCAACCACTCTCTCTGTAAAAAACTTTCTCCTTAAATCCTCTGTAAAACTCCTTCTTCTCATCTTAAACTTTGGTACTCTTGTTTTCAATATCCCTCGCACAGGAAAAAAGATTTCGACAGTTGACCTGATCTGTATCCCTTTTCATTCTCATGGAGTCATGGGGTCACACAGTGTGAAAACAGGCCCTTTGACCCAAATAGTCCAGCCAATCACAGCACCCTCCCTTCCAGCCCCAGTTGCCTGCATCTGGCCCATAACCCGCCAAGCCCTTCCCTCCATGGACCTACTTAAGTGCCTCTGTAATGTTACAGTTGTACCTGCCCTTGGCCAGTTCCTCTGGCAGATCATTCCAGGTACTCACTCACCTCTGTGTAACAAATTTACCTCTGAGTTCTCTTAAATCACTCCCTTCTTGCATCTGTGCCAGACCTGGGGAAATGACTACCTTATCCTTCTACCGTATCTGTACCCCTCATGATATTCTGTGAGGACACCCTTCATTCTGCTATAATCCAGGGAATAAAGATCCAGCATGGCTAACCTCTCCCTGCAGACATCCTTCATCCCACATCCGCATTGGTGGCCTTTGAACACAGAGCACAGAGCAGAGGCCTAAACTCTGGCTTGGCCTCTAACTCTCCCACACCCCTGTCCCTAAACCCTAGCTCCTCCCTCTCTGTCCCCTAAAACAATCCCTAGAAGCCTAAAAACAAATTAAGTCTGAACTACAACCTTAACGGAGACCCCAGCTCAGCCTGGGCCTGGGAAAATGGCTCCAGAATGTAACAAGACCTCTCTGAGTGAGGATTACTGTGGCGACGACTCTGGGATGGAAAGGGTTAACAGCTTTTTTTATCCTTTGCGTGGGACTGGGGGGGTTTTCCCTGGTTACCAAGTCCACACCCATTAAATTATCCATTCGATGTTATCAACCCATCTGCTGTAAGGTCAGGCATGGATGATCAGACAGAAACTGATATAGAATATCTAGAGCTTTGATGGTTACACTGATGATTACTTGTGAGGCTAGCCTGCCTTTGCTGCAGGCTACATGTGCTTCACTGCATTGCAGTATTCGAGTTCTATTAACGGAATCCCTTCAGCCGCAGATACAAGATTCCCACTGACCCACCTCCACCCCAGCCTCGCCACAAGAGCCGGTCGTGACAGAGGGCCATGTTTGTTGAGTTGTATCGCAAGCTGCTCGGAGACAAGTTGTGGTGCTAAGTGAGAAGTGGAGTGGCCCTGCGATTTAGGGACCTAGATCATGGAGTCACACAGCAGGGAAGCAGGCACTTCGTCGCATCAAGTCCATTACAGCTGTCAGCCCCATTTATCACTATTACTCCCTCTCGCATTCCCATTAACTAACACGCTCCCCCCCCCACCACAATGGCTACTTACAATACCATTCCATAGATCTTTGGCATGGGGGAGGAAACTGGACCATGTGGATCCTAGAGCTGTGTGCAGTGTACAGACTTTAATGATAAATGATCCTTTGAAACCCACACGGTCACGAGGAGATCTTACAACTCCTCACAGGCAACGGCGGGAATCAAACACCGATCAGCGATATCTGGCGCTGTGAAGCAATTGCGCTAACCGCAATGCTACTGGGCCGCCTTGATTCCCCGGAGCACAGGAGAGTGAAGGGAGATTGGATAGAGGTATACTGCTCAATACAAGAGGACATGGCTTTAAGGTAAGGAGTGGGAAGTTCAAGGGGGATATTAGAGAAAGGTTTTTTACTCAGAGAGTGGTTGGTGCGTGGAATGCACTGCCTGAGTCAGTGGTGGAGGCAGATACACTAGTGAAGTTTAAGAGACTACTAGACAGGTATATGGAGGAATTTAAGGTGTGGGGTTATATGGGAGGCAGGGTTTGAGGGTCGGCACAACATTGTGGGCCGAAGGGCCTGTAATGTGCTGTACTATTCTATGTTCTATGTTCTATACAAAATTATGAGGGGTACAGATAGGGTAAAGGCATGCAGGCTTTTTCTACTTAGGCTGGGTGAAACTAGAAGGGTGAAAGGTGAAATGTTTAAAGGGAACGTGAGTGGAAAATTCTTCACTCGGAGTATGGTGCGAGTGTAGGACGAGTTGCCAGCGGAAATGGTGGACGCAGGTTTGATTTCAACGTTTAAGAGAAGTTTGGATAAGTACATGGATGGGAGGGATATTGTCCAGGTACATGTCAATAGGACTAGGCAGATTAATGGTTCAGCATGAACTACATGAGCCGAAGGGTTTTTAAATTTTAGTTTACTTATTTTATTTGAAGATACAGCACTGAACAGGCCCTCCTAGCCCAACTAGCCGTACCACACAGCAACCCACTTCTTTAACACTAGCCTAATCACAGTTTACAAGGACCAGACAGCTCTGCTAACTGGTACTTTTTTGGACTGTGGGAGGAAACTGGAGCATCTGGAGGAAACCCACGCAGAACTCTGAACTTCAAACTCTGACACCTGAGCGAGCCATTACGCTACCGTGAGTTTTCTGTGCTGTGGTGTTCTATGTCGCTATGTCTCTAAGGTGAAGAGAGCAGTGGATTCTGCCCAAAACTTCATAGGCAAATGGCAACATCCATTAACAAAGATATTGACCCTCTGGATCATCCCATCTTGCCCTCCACAGATCCTGACCTGCCGCGTTCCTTCAGCATTTTGCATGTGTTGCTCAAGAACATAGAACGTAGGATATGGCAAAGTACCCATGATGTGACTTTCAATCTACCCTGCTACATAACCCAAGCCACTCCATTTTTCAATCCTCCACGGCCCTAAAACTCCCTGAAATGTCCCTAATGTTTCCAACTGAACCACCACCCCCCACTGTAACTTGGAACAGTTCAGCAGAGTACAGGCTCTTTGGCCCATCAGGTTGTGCTATCCTTTTTACCTACCGCAAAATCATTCTAACCTTTCAGGGCGCAGGTCTGGGCAAAGTTGTATGGAAGACCAGCAGTTGCCCATGCTGCAAGTCTCCCCTCTCCACGACACCAATGTTGTCCAAGGGAAGGGCATTAGGATCCATACAGCTTGGCACCAGTGTCGTCGCAGAGCAATGTGTGACTAAGTGCTCAAGGACACAACACATGTTGCTTCGGCTGGGGCTCGAACTCACGACCTTCAGGTCAGTAGTCCAATGCCTTAACCACTTAGCCACGTGCCCACACATAGTCCTGCACTTTTCTATCATCCAGGTGCCTATCTAAGAGTCCACTTAAATGCCCCTAATGTATTTGCCTCTCTCACCACCCCCGGCAGGGCCTTCCACACACTCACTATTCTGTGAAAAACTATACTTCCCATCGCTCACCGTGAATAGATGTCCTCTGGTATTAGCCACACTGAGAAGAAGCTGATGGCTGTACACTCTGTCTATGCCTCTCAATCTTATCCACCTCTCTCAAGTCACCTCTCTTCCAGTATCTGCAGAATCTCTCGTGTCCCAGGCACAGAAGAGCCTGAAGTCTCACAACACCAGGTTCGAGAACAGCTAATTCCCTCCAAACATTAGGTTCTTGAACCAACAGACACAACCCCAATCACTACCTCACTACTGCAACACTATGGCCTGTTTACACTACAATGGACTATTTCTCTTATTGTGTACTTTTCTGCATTATCTTTTATCACTTACACTCTGTGGCCACTTCATTCCTTATTTCCTCCATCTAACAATGTGGCCATTGAGTGTATGTTTGTGGTCTTCTGCTGCTGTAGCCCATCCACTTTAAGTTTCAAAACGTGCATTCAGAGATGCTCTCCTGCACACCACTGTTGTAATGGCTGGTTGTTCAAGTTACCGTCACCTTCCTGTCAGCTTGAACCAGTCTGGCCATTCTCTGATCTTTCTCGTAAGTGGGTTTTCCCCCACATGGCCCAGTTTGTTTCTAGTCCAAAGACGGGTCGGGTGAGAAAATAGACCATGAGGGCCATAGGATTCATAATGATTCTTTTAGTTGCTCTCTGTAGGTTTTTAACAGCTTCCCAATCCTCTATCTTCTCACTAATTTTTGCTTTGTTGTATGCCCTTTCTTTTGCTTTTACATTAGCTTTGACTTCCCTTATCAGCCACGGTTGTACTATTTCGCCATTTGAGTATTTCTTTTTTGGAAAACCTTCCTCATTTTTTCCCAGGAAGTCATGCCATGGCTACTCTGCTGTCATCCCTGTCAGCATCTCCTTCCAATTTACTTTGGCCAACTCCTCTCTCATACCACTGTAATTTCCGTTACTACACTGAAATACTGCTAGGCCAGACTTACTTTCTCCCTATCAGTTTCAAGTTGAACTCAACCATAATGTGATCTTTGACTCCTAAGGTTTCCTTTACCTTAAGTTCCCTAATTACCTGCAGTTCATCACATAACATCCAATCCGCTATAGTTGGTCCCTTAGTAGGCGCAATGACAAACTGCTCTATAAAGCCATCTCATTGGTATTCAACAAATTCACTCTCTTGATGTCCATTACGAAACTGATTTTCCCAATTTACCTGCATGTTGAAATCTCCATGACTATCCTAACATTACCCTTTTGATACATTTTCTATTTCCCATTGTATTCTGTAGTCCACATCCCAGCTACTGTTTGGAGGCCTGTATATAACGGCCATCAGGGTCCTTTCACCCTTGCAGTTTCTTAACTCAACCCACAAGGATTCAGCAATTTCTGATCCTATGTAACATCTTTCTCATGATTTGATTCCATTCTTTGCCAGTAGAGCCACGCCGCTGTCTCTGCCTACCTTCCTATCCCCCGATACAATGTGCAACCTTCGGAAGTTCAGCTCCCAACGGCAAACATCCTTCACCCATGATTCAGTGATGGCCACGGCATCATGTCCAACAATCTGTAAAAGTGCAACAAGATCATACACCTTATTTCCTTCAATTCACTGCACTGAGATATAATATTTTGAGCACTGTATGCGTTATCCCTTTTGATTCTGCATCCCTAACGCACTGATACTCACCCTGCTGGTTGCAATTTTGTCTGATCATCTGCCAGCCTTTGCTGACAGTCTGACTGCACGCTATCTTTGCTTTCTTACCATCTGTCCTATCCTGAGTCCCTTCACTCCAGTTCCCATCCCCCTGCAAATGAGTTTAAACCCTCCCCAACAGCTCTAGCAATCCTACTCCTGAGAAGATTGGTCCCCTTCAGGCTCAAGTGCAACCCATCCCCTTTGTACAGGTCATACCTCCCCCAGAAGAGATCACAATGATCCAAGAACCGAAGCCCTTCCCCCTGCACCAGCTTCTCAGCCACCCATTTATCTGCCAGATCATCCTGTTTCTACCCTCACTGGCGCATGTCACAGGTAGCAATCCAGAAATTTCTACCCTGGAGGACCTGATTCTCAGCTTTCTGCCTAGCTTTCTAAATCCTCTCTTCAGAACCTCTTTGCTTCTTCTTCCTACGTCATTGGTAGCATTATGTACCAAGACATCTGGCTGCTCTCCCTCACCCGCTAAAATGCTGTGGATGTGATCCGAGACATTATTGACCTTGGCATCTGGGAGGCAGCATACCATCCTGACATTCCGTTCAGATCCACAGAATCTCCTGTCTGTTCCTCTGATTATTGACTCTCCTATTCCTACTGCTCCCTGCTTCTCCCTCTTTCCCTTCTGCACCAAGCACCCATGCTCAGTGACAATAACCTGGTCTCCCTGGTGTTCCCCTGGGAGGTTATCCCCCATGACAGCTTCTAAAATGGTATACTTATTAGTGAGGGGAATGGCCACAGGGGTGCTCCGTGCTAACTGCCTATTCACCTTCCCATTCTTTCTCCTGACAGTCACCCAGATATCAGCCTCCTGAAACTTCAGGGTGACTGCATTCCTATAACTCTGATCGATGATCTCCTCACTCTCCCAGAGCTCCAACATCTGGCATGAAGAATACACAACTACAATTCAAACTATACTAAGAGCAGCTGATTCAGTAAAAAAGAAGGGAAAACTTAACAGAAACCTACCCGCACAATTTACCCAGAGCTAACACCTCTTCTGAGCTGAAGCCTCCTTTGAGCCAAAGTCTGACACTCCCATTCGGCTACTGGTCCACTCCCAACAATGGCCGCTCCGCTTGTCCTTTCTGTAATTTTATTTACTCCTTTTTGCGCTGCCACCTCGGCTGATTGGCCACAGGAATGATGGTGGTAGGTTAATTAATCATTGGAGTTAATTGGATTTGTTGGGGATGGCTGGGGTGCATGGCTCGAAGGGCCAGAAGGGCTTGATCCGCATTGTATCGCTAAATAAATATATACACAAGGCATTTTTGCCCACAGAACTGCTGCTCAATGGATGCTTTTTTTTTTGTTTTTTGCACAATTCTCTATAAACTCTAGGGATTGTTGTGTGTGAAAATCCCAGATCAACAGTTTCTGAGATACTCAAACCACCCTGTCTGGCACCAACATTCATTCCATGGTCAAAGTCGCTTAGAGTACTTCTCTTCCTCATTCTGATATTTGGTCAGAACAACAACTGAACCTCTTGACCATGTCTGCATGCTTTTTTGCATTGAGTTGCTGCCACATGATTGGCTGATTAGATATTTGCACTGAAGTGCAGGTGTACAGGTGTATCTAGTAAGGTGCAATGAGTGTACATTTAATTTACATTTATCTTCTGAATGTTGTGTCTCTAATGCTCTCTGATGCTACTGCAAGTAGCCTTTTTCTTATCATTCTCTATGCCAACGTGACAGTAAACTCAATAAACCCACCTACAGCAAGACACAAAGAACGTCAGAGCAGCTCAGCAGGTCAGGCAGCGTCAATGGAGAGAAATAAAAAGTTGACATTATGGCACTCTCAGTCCAAAGCACTGACTGTTTATTCCTCTCCACAGTTACTGCCTGACCTGTTAAGTTCTTCCCTCGATCAAGTTCTCCTTGCAACTTTTGTGACCACTGGTCAGGCCTCTATCATTCCCTGAGTCATTTAAAGGGCAGCAACTTCTTCACCCAGAAGGTGATCTTTATTTGGAATGAGCTGCCAGAGAAAGTGGTTGAGGCAAGTGCAGTAGTGACATTTAAAAAAAAAACATTTATTTAGGAGGGGTTTAGAATGATATAGACCAAACACAGGCCAATGTAACAAGCTTGCTTGGTACTATGGTGGGCATGGACGAGTTGAACCGAAGGACTTCTTTCCATACTGTATTACTCTGTGACGCTACAACTCTAAGGCATTCCTATTCCCTGCCAGCCTCACAGCCAATTTCTGTATCGTCCGCAGATTTATTTACATTGCCTTCCGCTCTGAAAGTGACTGCAAGAAAGGGCAGAGAGTTGTGGACGCAGCTCACCACATCGTGGGAACCAGCAACTCCCCCCACCATGGACTGTCCATACTTCTCACAACCTCAGTAAAGCAGTTAGCATAATCAAACACACCACCCAGTTCAGACTTTCTCTCTTCTCCCCTCTCCAATAGGGCAGGAGATACAAATGCCTAAGACCACACATGACCAGACTCCAGGAGCTCTTGTGCATTCAGAGGGACTCCTAACCTCACAATTGGCCTCATTATAATCTTACACTTTGTTGTTTACCAGTATTGCATTTTTTTTCAACAGCATTTACACTTCATTCTGCATTGGTATTATTTTACCTTATTCTACTCTATGCACTGTGTAATGATCGGATCTGTATGAACAGTGTGCAAGGCAAGCTTTTCACTGTATTTCGGTACACATGACAATTTGATAAAACCAATACCAATACCAAAGCTGACTCACGCTCTGTGTGTGTGCAATGGTCGTCAAGGATATGGTGAGCAGAACAATTTCTCTATTGTACAGTGCTATTAGCACTAACAACAAAGATCAAGTCTGAGTCACCAATATCTTTGAGAAAAGGTATGGGGAAATATTCTATTTTTTGAAAGCATGAAAGAAAAACATATAACGAAAGCACTTTGTCTGTTGGAAAGCATTGGCAAGATACAGTAGAACGACAGAGTGGTACACCTCGGCAACAGGCCCATCAGTCTGCAGTCCGTCCTGACACCAAACACACATCTTAACACTTATCATCATCATCATGTGCCGTAAGCGATCACACGATGTGGGTGATCATGGTGACCATGATTGTTGTTGGGAATTTTTTCTGAAGGAGTGGTTTGCTAATGCCTTCATTTGGGCAGCGTCTTTACAAGACGGGCGACACCAGACCTTATCAATACTCTTCAGAGATTGTCTGTCTGGCGTCAGTGGTCACATAACCAGGACTTGTGATGTGTACCAGCTGCTCATATGACCATCCATCACCTGCTCGCATGGCTTCATGTGACTCTGATCGTGGGGCTAATAAAGGTGCTACACTTTGCCCAAAGGTGACCTGTAGGTTAGTGGAGGGAGTACCTTACACCTCCTTTGGTAGGGGCGTACCTCCATCCCTCCACCCAAATTTTTAATAAATAGGTTAATGTTTATTTTTACGCTAATCATACTTTAACTCATTCCCATCAACAAGGCAAGATATTTCTCCCCGTAATGACAATATGTAGCTTTTTTCTTGAGAAATAATTGAGAGGCCTAGATAGAGTGGACGTGGAGAGGATGTTTCCAATAGTGGGAGAGACTAGGATCAGAGAGCACAGCTCTGAATACAAGGACATCCCTTTAGAACAGAGATGAGGCTAAGACGTGGACAGTATCCAACACGGTGTACAAGGAATAAAGGGGACAAAGAACAAGTGAAAACCTGTAGGAGATGTGGTGTGGCCAATGAGACCCTGGCCCACATCTCTGGGAGATGCGTGGAGGTGAAAAGGAGCCGGATTAAGAGGCATAATAAGGTGGCTGAAAGATTGAAGGACAAAGCCTGTAAGCATGGATGGGATGCATACATTGAACCTCATATTAGAACAGAGGATGGATTGCTATGGAAGTCGGACCTGATCTTTGTTAAGAGAGGGAAAGCGGCCATAGTCAATGTGACCATCAGGTATGAGGACAACCATCAGGCCCTAGAAAGAGCGTGGAAGGAGAAGGAGGAAAAGTACAAACATCTCACATGCCAAATAAGAGAGCTTACAGGTGCAGAGTCAGTGGAGTACTTTGGTTTCGTGGTTGGAGCGAGAAGTCCCTTGAGGAATCTCTTTTGCCAGAAAGTGGTGAATCTGCGGAATTCATTGCTATAGACGGCTGAGGATGCCAAATCATTGGGTTTTTGATTGGTTCTAGTGCCAAAGGTTACAGGGAGAAGGCAGGATGATATGGCAGTGAGGGATAATAAGTCAGCCATGATTGAATGGCAGAGCAGATACAATATGCCAAAAGGCTGAATTCTGCTCCTATGACTTGTGGACTTAGGAGAGCCCTTGAAACTATTTTATCTCTAAGTTAACATTTCTCCTAGTCCCATTTGAGGCATGATGGCATGGTTCAGAACAGTAAAATTGTGTGAATGAGATAGTCCATCCAAACCCTAGGGAAGTAGTTGAATAAAGTGCCCCAGGTTATGTTGACTGGGTCAAGGCTGGGAATCGGAGATCAAAGGGCAGTCACTTCCTGTTTTTCTTGTCCTCTTTGTTTGTGTTCAGTGGTCACGGTGAATGATGCTCATGACATTCCATGGTGACTTGCTGGAGTTTGACTGGATGAGAAGTGTAAACACGGGAGGTGGGGGAATACACATCCTGCACTAAGCTAATGCCAGTCCAGTGGTTTTTGACCCCAGAGAGATTATTATATGATTAATTCCTCAGGAGAAATTGAACTTAACTCCTCTGAGTCATTAAATGCTTCAGGGAAAAGCATTAAATCATACTGGGTGGCACAGTAGCATAATGGTTAGCACAACTTCCTCACAGAATCGGAGGTCTCTGATTACGGTTCAATTGCCACTAATGTCTGTAGGTTTATATGTTCTCCTTGTGACCACGTGAATTTCCTCTGGGTGTTCTGTCTGGTCTTCTTTATACCTGCTTCAATATTTTGGGACCAGGTTAGATCCTCAGATATGTTGACACCCAGGAACTTGAAATTGCTCACTCTTTCCACTTCTGATCCCTTTATGAGGATTGGTCCCCTCGTTTTACCCTTCCTGAAGTCCACAATGAGCTCTTTGGTTTTACTGACATTGAGTGCAAGATTGCTGCTGATACACCACTCAAATGGCTGGTATATCTCGCTCTTGTGTGGCCTCTCACCTCATCTGAGATTCTGCCAACAATGGTTGTATCATCACCAAATCTATAGATGACACATGAGCTATGTCTAGCCACACAGTTATGGCTATAGAGAGAAGAGAGCGGTGGGCTAAGCACACACCCATGGGGTGCTTCAGTTTTAATCATCAGCAAAGACAACATGTTATTACTAATCTGCATGGATTGTGCTCTTCCTGTGAGGAGGTCAAGGATCCAATTGCAGAGGAAGGTACAGAGGCCTAGGTTCTGTATCTTATCAATCAGGACTGTAGGAATGATGGTGTTAAACGCAGAGCTGTAGTCAATGAACAACATGCTGATAAAGGTGCTTGTGTTGTCCAGATGATCTAAGGTATCACAAACAATGATCCCAATGGCACATTTCATGGCATGGTTCGATGTTTCGATGCGCATGTGCATGTGACAAATGAAGGTCAACTTTACCTTTATTTTATTCATTTGTTTGTTTGTTTATTTATTGATTGTGTGTGATACAGCATGGATAGGCCCTTCCAGCCTTACAAGCCACACTGCCCAGCTATTCACCGCCCCCTCACCCCGATTTAACTCTCGCCTAATAATTGGACAATTTACAATGACCAGTTAACCTATTAACCTATAAGTCTTTGGACTGTGGGAGGAGATGGAAGCATCCTGGAGGAAACCAATGTGGTCATGGGCAGAATGTACAAAACTCCATATGGACAGCAGCTGGAATTGAACCCGGGCTGCTGGTTCTGTGAAGCATTGGGCTAACCACTATGCTACCGTGACGCCCCAGGTTCTCAGTCAACATTCCAGACTACAAGTTACAAGGGTGGGGTGTCCCCTGGTGGATAAACAGAGAGGGCAACAATCACAACATTAACCTGTGTTTATGTAGCACCTTCAATGGGATAAACAGACCATAACATTTTATGCTGGTTTCAAAGTGGTTTATTGTCATATTCACAAGTACTGTCCATGTGTACACAGGTGCAATGTAAAGCTTGCTTACAGTAACATCACATGCATATAGCATATTTATTTATTGAATATTGATTTCTCCTACTGGTAACAAAAAAATTCCCTCCCTCCTCCTTCTATTCTCCACTCAGGCCTCGTACCTCTTCTCATCTGCCTATCACCTCCCCCTTTCTCCTGTAGTCCACTCTCCTCTCCTGTCAGATTCCTTCCTCTCCAGCCCTTTACCTTTCCCACGTGACTTCACCTATCACCTTCTAACTATCCACTTTCCTCTTAGCCTATCTTTTTATTCTGGCATCTTCCTTCTTCCTTTTCAGTCCTGAAGAAGGGTCTTGGCCTGAAAAATGTCGACTGTTTATTCATTTCCATTGATGCTGCCTGACCTGCTGAGTTTCTCCAGCATTTTGTGAGTGTTGATTTTCATATTTCTTCATTTATTTATTTAGTAATACAGTGAAGACTGGGTCCTTCCGACCCTTCGAGTTACGCCACCCAGCAAACCCACAACCTCAATTAACCCTAACCTCATCCGAGGACAATTTACAATGACCAATTAACCTTCCCAGTTCAGACAAGAGAAAATCTGCAGATGCTGGAAATCCAAGCAGCACACACACAAAATTCTGGAGGAGCTCATCAGACCAGGCAGTTTCTATTGAAAAAAGTACAGACGACGTTTCAGTCCGAAACCCTTCGACAGGACCTGCCCGTTACATCTTTGGACTGTGGGAAGAAACCAGAGAACCTAGGGAAAACCCCAGCTTTCCACTAAGAGGACGTACAGAGGCTCCTTACAGAATTGAACTCTCAACACTGGAAAGCATCGAGCTGTAACGGGGTCATGCTAACTGCTACACTACCACGGTGCCCAGCATTCACAAAAAAAACATAAATTATGCACATGTTTTACAAGAAAGAACACAATTAGGACAAAAACAAGCCCATCTTAATGCCGAGTGATCAAAGTGGTCATCGCGTTACCGTTCTGAGTTAGAGATTAAGGTTGCGCTGGTTAGTTGAAGAATCAAATGTTGAGGTATCTCTTCTTGGAAGTCCGTCGGGAACGATGACAGCGATGACAGCCTCCCTCTGCTGAAGTGGCTAATAATAAACACAAGAGATTTTGCAGGTGCTGAATGTCTTGACCTATACACACAAATTGCTGAAGGAGCTCAGCAAGCCAGGCTCCATCTATGGAGGGGAATCAGCAGTTGAAATTTTGTGCCGCGTCTGGAAGCTGTTCTTGGACCTGATGGTATGGGACCTCGTGCCTCTGTGCTTCCTGCCCGAAAGGAGCTGTGAGGAGATGGCATGGCCCGAATGGTGTGGAACTTTGCTGGTGGACGTTGCCTTGTTGAGGCAGCATCCCCCGTATAGTACTGATGGTGGGGAGGGATTACTGGGCTGAATTCACTGTTCTTTGCTGCTTCCTACAATCCTGCATATTTTAATTGCTGTACCAGATGATCAGTCAGCTGCAGTTCAGCAAATAGCACACTTGTCTCTGAGGCATGCATTTGAAGGTTTGTGTTTCCTTTAACTGAGGTCGATGTCAATTGCACACAAGTTCAAGTTTATTGTCATTCAACTGTATATATGTACACGACCAAACAAAACAAAGTTCTCTTGACCAACCTGCACAACACAGTACATGCACCACACACAAAGCAAAATTCCCACAAATAAATTAACAAATAATAAAATGTATTCCAGAAGATTGCCGGTTAGCATAAGTTGCATTTACAAAACTAGCTAAAAAGTAAACAGTAACACTGCTGGTGTTTCTTAAGTGATGAAACCTATCTGGTAGCAGGGAGTTCAGTCGTCTCACAGCCCGGGGGAAGAAATTGTTTTCCATCCTAGCAGTCCTTGTATGTATGTTACAGCACCTCCTGCCTGATGGTTGGGGGTCAAAGAGATTAAGGGATGGATGGGCTCTGCATACTCAACGTTCCTGACAAATATCTCAGGTAGGTGGAGAGGAGACACCAATGATCCTCTCAGCTGTCTTCGCAATTTTTTTGTAGGGTCATGAAGTCAGATGCCTTGTAATTCCCGTACCAGACAATACTGCAGCTGGTCAGGGCACTCTCAGTGGTGGCTCCTGTAAAAGTTGGTTAGAATTGGTGGGGGGCATCAGGGGGCAGGGGGAGGCTCACTACTTTCCATGGCCATGTACAACAAACTTCCTGGAGTTGGTATGAAAGATTCTTTCAACTGAATCCAAAAGTTTTGGAATATCCCCTCAGAATTTTTGACCAAGCCTTTCATTATCTCTGCCAGTATGTCAAGATTTTCCAGCAATACATCTGTGAGGTATCTATTGTGTCATTTAATTATGTTAAGGACACCAAACGTTCATGGTTTTCTACTACTGTAGCCCATCAAGAGTCGACATGTTGTGCATTCAGAGATGCTGCCTGCATATCACTGTTCTAACACATGTTTATTTGAGTTACTGTTGCCTTCCTGTCAGCTAAGCTAATCCGGCCATTCTCCTCTGACCCCTCTCATTAACAAGACTTTTTCACCCACAGAACTACCACTCACTGGATTTTGTTTTTGTTTTGCTTTTCACACCATTCTTCGTAAAATCTAGAGACTTATGTGTGAAAATCGCACAAAATCAGCAGTTCCTGAGATTCTCAGACCACACCATCTGGCATCAACAATCATTCCATTGTCAAAGTCACTTAGATCAGATTTCTTCTGCATTCTGCTATTTGGTTTAAACAACAACTGAACCTCTTGACCATGCAATTATGCATTGAGTTGCTGCTGCATGAATGGTTGATTAGACATTTGCATTAAGGTAAAAGAACCCTGAGGGGATGTGATCATAATATGATTGAATTCACCCTGAAATTTGAGAAGGAGAAGCTAAAGTCAGATGTATCAATATTACAGTGGAGTAAAAGGAGTTGCAGAGGTATGAAAGAGGAGTTGGCCAGAATTGATTGGAAAAGAACACTGGCAGGGTTGATGGCAGAGCAGCAGTGGCTGGAATTTCTGGAAGCAATTCAGAAGACACAGGATATGTACATCCCAAAGAGGAAGAAGTATTCTAAAGGAAAGATGACACAATCGTGGCTAACAAGAGAACTCCAAGCCAACATAAAAGCCAAAGCAAGGGCATATAATAGAGCAAAGATTAGTGGGAAATTAGAGAATCGAGAAGCTTTAAAAAACCAATAGAATGTAACTGAAAATGTCATTAAGAAGGTAAAGATGGAATACAAAAGTAAGCTAACCAATAATATTAAAGACGATATCAAAAGTTTCTTCAGATACATAAAGTGTAAAAGAGCAGCAAGAGTGAATATCAAAGTGCTGGAAAATTATGCTGGAGAAGTAGTAATGGGGGACAATGAAATGGCAGAAGAACTGAATAAGTATTTTGCATCAGTTCCCACTGTGGAAGACACTAACAGTATTGTGGAAGTTCTGAAAGATGTGGCTGAAGAGATCGTAGAGGTACTAGTAATGATCTTTTAAGAATCTTTAGGTTCTGGAATGGTTATGGAAGACTGGAAAATTTCAGATGTCACTCCAGTCTTTAAGAAGTGAGAGAGACAGAAGAGAGGTAACTATAGGCCAGTTAGTTTGACTTCAGTGGTTGGGAAGATATATTAAGGATGATGTTACACGGTACCAGGAAACACATAGGCCATAGTCAGCAGGGTTTCCTCAAGGAAAAATCTTGTCTGGCAAATCTGTTGGAATTTTTTGAAGCCATAACAAGCAAGATAGACAAAGGAGAATTGGTTGATGTTGTGTACTTGGATGTTCAGAAGACTTTGACAAGGTGCCAAACATGAGGCTGCTTAACAAGTTACGAGCTCATGGCAGCCATTACAGGACAGACACCAGCATGGATAAAACAGTGGCTGATTGGCAGGAGGCAAAGGCTGGGAATAAAGGGAGCCTTTTCTGGCTGGCTGCCAGTGACTAGTGGTGTTCCACAGGAGTCTGTGTTGGGACCAATTGTTTTAAGTTGTATGTCAATGATTTGGATGATGGTATTGATGGCTTTGTTGCAAAGTTTGCAGACGATATGAAGATAGGTGGAAGGGCAGGTAGGTTTGAGGAAGTAGAGAGGCTACAGAAGGACTTAGACAGATTAGGAGAATGGGTAAAGAAATGACAGATGGAATACAGTGTTGGGAAGTGTATGGTCATGCACTTTGGTAGAAGTAATGAAAGAGTTGATTATTTTCTAAATTGAAAGAAAATACAAAAAGAAAAGACTGAGATGCAGAGGGACTTGGGAGCCTTTATGTAAGATTCCCTAAAGGTTAATTTGCAGATTAAGACTGTGATGAGGAAGGTAAATGCAATGTTAGGATTCATTTCAAGAGGAATAGAATATAAAAGAAAGGATGTTATGGGGAGACTTTAAAAAAACACTGATGAGGCCTCACTTGGAGTATTGTGAGCAATTTTGGGCCCCTTATCTTAGAAATGATGTATTGAAACAGGAGAGGGTTCAAAGGAGGTTTACAAAAATAATTTCGGGATTGAATGGTTTGTCATATGAAGAGCACTTGATGGCTCTCATAGTCATAGTCATACTTTATTGATCCCGGGGGAAATTGGTTTTCATTACAGTTGCACCATAAATAATTAAATAGTAATAGAACCATAAATAGTTAAATAGTAATATGTAAATTATGCCAGGAAATAAGTCTAGGACCAGCCTATTGACTCAGGGTGTCTGACCCTCCAAGGGAGGAGTTGTAAAGTTTGATGGCCACAGGCAGGAATGACTTCCTATGACGCTCTGTGCTGCATCTCGGTGGAATGAGTCTCTGCTGAATGTACTCCTGTGCCCAACCAGTACATTATGTAGTGGATGAGAGACATTGTCCAAGATGGCATGCAACTTAGACAGCATCCTCTTTTCAGACACCACCGTCAGAGAGTCCAGTTCCATCCCCACAACGTCACGGGCCTTACGAATGAGTTTGTTGATTCTGTTGGTGTCTGCTACCCTCAGCCTGCTGCCCCAGCACACAACAGCAAACATGATCGCACTGGCCACCACAGACTCGTAGAACATCCTCAGCATCAACCAGCAGATGTTAAAGGACCTCCGTCTGGGCCTTTATTCACTAGAATTCAGAGGGGTGACCTCATTGATACCTATTGAATAGTGAAAGGCTTTGATAGAGTGGATGTAGAGAGGATGTTTCCTGTGGTGGGAGAGTCTAAGACCAGAGGACACAGGTTCAGAACAGAGGAGGCGTCCTTTTGGAACAGAGTTGAGGAGGAATTTCTTTAGCCAGAAAGTGGTGAATCTGTGGCATTATTTGCCACAGGCAACTGTGGAAGCCAAGTTTTTATGTACATTTAAGGCAAAGATTGATAGGTTCTTGATTGGTCAGGGCATGAAGGAAGAGGGGAAGAAGGCTGGAGACTGGGGCTGAGAGGAAAATTGGATGAGCCATGATGAAATAGCGGAGCAAACACGATGGACCAAATGGCCTAATTCTGCTCCTATATCTTATGATTTTATGGTCTTAATCTTTCAGCTCTGTGTCCCTTCATCAGAACACAGAAAAAGAGAAGTTAGACCATAAGACATGGGAGCAGAATTAAGCCACTCGGCCCATCAAGTCTGCTTCACTATTTCATCATGGTTGATTTATTATCCCCTCAATCCATTCTTCTCCCTTCTCCTCATAACTTTTGACACTCTTATTAATCAAGAATCAATCAACCACCACTCTAAATATATCCATTGACTTGGCCTCCACAGCCATCTGTGGTGATCAATTCCATCAATTCACTATCCTCTGGCTAAAGAAATTCCTCCTCATTTCGGTTCTATCTAAAGAGATGTCCTTCTATACTGAGGATGTGCCATTTGGTCCTAGACTCACCCACTATAGGAAACATGCTCTCCACATCCAATTTCAATATTCTAGACCTTTAAATATTCAACAGGTTTCAATGAGATCTCCCCTCACTCTTCTAAACCCCAATGAGTACAGACCAGAGCCATCAAACATTCCACATAGATGATGTTCCATTCATTTCTGGGGCCTTCTTCAACATAACTCTTCTATTTATATTGAATTAACCATCACATTCCTCAAGAGAGATGGCCTACAGGGATTAGATACTCAAAATTGTCAAGTTGTACAAACAGCCAGGGTTCCAAATGAATATAAGAGGTTGGATCAGACTTCTGGAAGAATAAAAAGATTAATATTGCCTCTGTGTCATAGTGCTACAAGTCTGTATTTAATCACATTCACTAATTAAAGCTACTTCCAAACACAGCTGAATGGATTCAGATAGGCATCGCATTCGCAGGGCAGCACAATAATATTTAGCCCAATCACTTTACAGCGCGCTGATCACCGATCGGGGTTCAATTCTCGGACTGCCTGCAAGGAGTTTGTATGTTCTCCCCGTGACTGTGTGTGTTTCATCAAGGGTGCTATGTTTCCTCCCACTTTCCAAAAATGTACAGATAGGCTTAGGGTAAGTAAGTTGTGGGCATGCTGTCTTGGCACGGGAAAGATGGCAACCCCTGTGGGCTGCCCCCAGCACAATTGTCACCAATTCGACTTGAGGCAAATGACTCCTTCTACCGTGTGTCTCAATGTTTCGGTGCACGTAACAAATAAAGCTAACCTACTCCTTAAAATAGATGGGCTGAACAGCCTTGTTCTGTGTCCTGTCATCTAAATCTGCATTTTTGATGTAAGGGAACAGGAGCCAAGTTCTTTCTCGATTTGTATGATTGAGACTGCCTGAATACAGTAAGTACCAAAATAATGCAAACCTATAATTAAATGTCAAGACTCAAAACTGCTTACACTGAGGTCACACTTCCCAATCACCCATTCCTGGTGTATACATGGATTTCTGCACAGCACACTTATACCCATTTAATGTCTATTGTGCTCCAGTTCATTCGGGTCAAACATTGTATGCTGCCTGATTAGTACGTCCGTTGTCCACTCAATTGCCCTTTACTAGGGTCACCTGTATACTTACTGCCCATTACGCCACTGGCATTTAGGACGACAATGAAGCTCCTCTACCTCTGGCAGCGTTCACGGCTTCCTTCATCATGGCAATAGCTTCTCAGTTTTCACTACTGTCTGTCATGCAAGTCCCAGGTGGAGACTCAGGAATACCGTCACACCCAGACGTACAAAGTTTCTTTATTGCTGTTTCCGTAACAATTTTGTTTTACCAGTCTGGGTTTTTAGCCCTGACGTGCCCACCTAACCTAGAGGACAAGTGGACCACTGTTAGTCTGTCCTCTAACCTTTGACTTCTTTGGCATAGGTGACCCTACCAAGAGCCAAGGCATAAATCCAACATTTCTTGGGTCATTGAGGCATGCAAATCTCCAAACCCAAATACAAGATTGTGGTCTTCTTGGAGGAGGTACACCTGTATGTGTTTTAATACAAATATTGAATCAGCTAGTCACGTGACACCAATTCAATGCATAAAGGCTTGCAGACATTTTCAAGAAGTTCAGGGGTTCAAACCAAATACTAGATTGGAGAAGAAATGTGATCAAAGTGGCCTAGACTGTGGAATGATTGTTGGTGCCAGATGGCCTGGTTTGAGTATCTCAGTATCTGCTAATCTTCTGGGATTTTTGCACACAGCCGTCTCTAGAGTTAACAGAGAATGGTGAAAAAAAAAGCAAAAAAAAATCCTGCGAGTGACAGTTCTGTGGATAAAAACCACTTTGTTAATGAGAGAGGTCAGCGGAGAATGGCCAATCTGGTTCAAGCTGACAGTAACTCAAATAACCACGTGTTACAACAGTGGTGTACAGAAGAGTATTTCTGAATGCACAACGTGTTAAACCTTGAAGTGAATGGACGACAGCAGAAGAAGACCACAAACATACAGAAATGCACTCTGTGGCCACTTTAGTAAGTAACACCTGTATCTAATAAAGTGACCACTGAACGTATGTTCTGTTTTCTAGGAGTGTGGATGGTTGGAGAGTTTTCTTAGTGAGCTGGGGTAGAACCGAACGAGTGGTCTGCTGTTGCTCATTGTCTCATTGATCGTCAAAGTCAACACCTTCAGAAGGCAAGGAGAAATGTAATCAACATCACTGTTGGTCTTTCAAAATCAAATTACTCCTTATCTGCATTTCAATATTTTCCATTTAAACTGACTCAGATTTTCCACCGATAACATGCATTATGCAATCTATCTTAAAATATTCAGTTTTTCAGAATCCGTGTGTCACTTGTAACAGCGTCAGCAAACGTTGTCTTTTTCTGTCTTTATTTTTTAACTCCCTCCTCCCTTACTTATCTTAGGATCAGGAGCCTGTACGTATCAATTAGCAAGCAACGTTACCGTAAACGCACTGCATATTGTTGTAATTGTGACCTCAGACACTTGATGCAACCAGGAATAGTCATTCTCTGAGCGCTGAACCCTTCAAAACAGGATGTGCACAGTGAAAAATTTGACAGCCAAAATTGCCCCTGCTAAGTGCTGCGACTAACTGTCAGGTTGTGCAGAAAGTTAAATACCATTCAAACAAACGGCAGATTAAAGGGGCTGGATTATAGGGCAGGCTGGGGCTTCGTTCCTTGGAACATAGGAGACTGAGGGGTGAATTTACAAAGGTGACTATAATCACGAGGGGGCATGGATCGGGTGAAAATACACAGTCTTATTTTTTTCTCATGGAAAGGGAATCAGAAAATCTAGAGGGCAAAGGTTTAAAGTGGAAGTGGGAAGACAGAATAGGAATCTGAGAGTCTGCTTCTTCATGAAGAGGGCGGTGTGTATATGGAACATACATCAAAGTTGCTGGTGAACGCAGCAGGCCAAGCAGCACCTGTAGGAAGAGGTGCAGTCGACGTTTCAGGCCGAGACCCTTGGTCAAGACTAACTGAAGGAAGAGTGAGTAAGGGAGTAAAGGAAAAAATCCCTTACTCACTCTTCCTTCAGTTAGTCCTGACGAAGGGTCTCGGCCTGAAATGTCGACTGCACCTCTTCCTACAGATGCTGCTTGGCCTGCTGCGTTCACCAGCAACTTTGATGTATGTTGCTTGAATTTCCAGCATCTGCAGAATTCCTGTTGTTTGGTGTGTCTATGGAGTGGTCTGCCAAAACAAATGGTAAAAGCAAGTACAATAACAATATTTCAACTATAAGACCAGAAAAAGTGGGAACAGAATTAGTCTCAGATCTGCTCTGCCACTCCATCACGGCTGATTTATTATCCCTCTCCACACCATTGTTACCCCCTTCCCCCTTCTTCCTGTAACCATTGATGCTCTGACTATTTATCAACCTCCACTTTGACTTGGCTCCACAGCAATGAACTCCATAGATTTACCATCTTCTAAAGAAGCTCCTCCACATCTCTATTCTAAATGGATGTCCTTCTATTGTGAGCCTGTGCTCTCTGGTCTTAGACTCCCCCACATCCTCTCCACACCCACTCTACCTAGGCCTTTCAATATTCAACAAGTTTCAATGAGATTCCCCCATTCATTCTTCTGAACTGCAGTGAGTACAGGCCCAGAGCTATCAAACGCCCCTCATACATTAACCCTTTCATTCTCAGAATCATTCAAGCGAACCTCCTCTGGACCCTCTCCAATGCCAGCACATCTTTTCTTACATAAGGATCACAAAACTGTTCATGATTTAAAAAGCATTTGGACAGAAGCATGGGCAGATAAGTTTGGGAGATTTGTGGAGCAAGGGTGGGCAAATAGGTGTAGGTTAGTTAGTTGGGCATCTTGGTTGGTGCGGATGGGGTGCGGAGCAGTGAAGGACCTGCTCCTGTTCTGTTCCTCTCTGTGGGTCATACACAGAGAAAAGAATAGGCCCGTTAGCCCTGTGAGTCCATACCAGACATCAAGCACTCATTTGATGTCTCATCCCTCCTTTTTTCTCCCACATTCCAAACCATTCCTCCTCTTTCCCAGACCGGGAAGGAAAAGCGCAGTAAGGAGACGAACAGGAGCGAGGCGGATCAGCTGGTTGAGCAGTGTCATAGCAACAACCTTGCTCTCAGTGTCAGCACGACCAAGGCATTGATAGGAAGGGGAAGTCAGGACAACACATCCCAGTCCTCCTGGATGTTGACTCCCTGGGATTTTATTTATTTTATTTTTAAATTTAATTAGAGATTCGGCACGGTAACAGGCACTTCTGGCCCAACAAGCCCAATTAACCTAATAACTGATACGTCTTTGGTCTGTGGGAGGAGACCATAGCACCTGAAAGAAGCCCACGTGGTCATGCAGAGAAGAGACCATCCCTATACAGACAACAGCAGGAACTGAACCCGGGCTGCTGGCACTGCAGCTGCATTACGCTAAGCGCTGTATTACCATGCTGCCCTCGCTGAAGGGAGAGCATCTCCACATCCCAGGGTGCCAACATCCAGGAGGATTTTTCCTGGGCCCAACATATTGATACAATCATGAAGAAAGCATGCTAGTTGCTATACTTCATTAGGAGTTTGAGGAAATTTGGTGTGTCATCAAAGACTATCACATTTCTGTAGACGTATGGGAGGCTCAGGATCAAATGACCCTACAGTTGCAGGGTGGTTTAGACTCAATCAGCTTCATTACGGCCTCAATCTTCCACATCGTCAAGGACATCTTCCAGACATGGTCCTTAAGAAGGCAGGCAACCATCAGTAAGGACTCCCATGACCCAGAAGATACCCTTTTCTTGCTACTACCATCAGAGAGAAGCTACAGGAACCTGAAGATACACACCCAATGTTTTAGGAACAGTTTCTTCCCACCCGCCGTCAGATTTCCGATTGCTCCATGATCCCGTAAACTCTGCTGTGCTATTCCTCTTTTACACAATCTATCTATCTATCCATTCATTCATCCATCCATTTGTCTTTCAATATATTTATTTATCTATCTACTTATTATTTTATTGTTGCTGTTCCTTCTCGTACCTTGTGGTACATCAGGCGGCATTTTTGCCATTTCCGTAGCGTTGGACTGTTTTTTTATGAGACCACGTTGTTAGCTCGATGCTCATCCCAGTGTGGACGGACAACATGCATGGAGTAGGCCTCGAAGTCCAGGTGCTGATGCCAATACACCTCCGGCTGGCAAATTTATTTATTGTAACGTACTAATTGTTATGTCTTGCACGCTATTTCTGTCACAAAATCACAGATTTCACAAAATATGTCAGTGAGATGCTGAGTCTGAAGAGGCAAACTCAGTGTCTTAGAAACAGTTTCTAACCCTCTGCAATCGGATTCCTGAATGACCCGTGAACCGAGGAACACCACCTCGCTTTGCCTCTTTTTCACTATCTATCAATCTATTCATTCATTCACCCATTTATCTGTTCACTTATTTTGTTGTGACTAATAGAATTTTTTATATCTTGCACCTTACTCTTCACAAAACGACAGAAGTTATGACAGATGTTAGTGATAGTCCTGGACTTATTTCCTGGCATAATTTACATATTACTATTTAACTATTTATGGTTTTATTACTATTTAATTATTTATGGTGCAAGTGTAATGAAAACCAATTTCCCCCGGGATCAATACAGTATGACTATGACTATAATAAACCTGATTCTGATTGTAATTTACCAGGTGAAAGTCTACACCATCATGAGGAGAGAGTGTGAACCCCACACAGACAGCACTGGTGCTTCAGATTGTACGTGGGCACCTCGGATTCTGTCCCTAATATCCATCCCCCTCTTCAAGTTGAATTTAAGAACCAACTTTGTTAACAATCCCTCCCTTCACGTATCCATTTTTTTTTCAGTGGCTTGGTCAAAGATTTGGTCGAGGCTGTCCTGTTGGGTTCCTTGAGAAATCTGTGTTAGATGTACGAATTGGTAAATTGGTTTATTATTGTCACACGTGCTAAGGTGCAATGCAAATCCTGCATTCTGTTACTACTGCTCAAACGATTGTAACAGCACATTGAGACAGCACATGGAAAACCAATAAAAAACTTGGTAAGTGGGAGGCCTTCAAAAGTGAAATTCTCAGAGTACAAAGCTTGCATGTGCCTGTCAGAATAAAAGGCAAAGATTACAAGGGTAGGAACCTTCAGTTTCAAGAAGTAGCGAGGCCCTGCTTAAGAGAAAAAAGGAGGTACATTGGATGTATAGGCAGGAGAAAGAAATGAGATGCTTACGGAGTATAGGAAATGCAAGAGAATATTTAAGAAATATATCAGGAGGGCTAAAAGAAGGCATGAGGATGCCCTCGCAGACAAGGTGAAGGAGAATCCTAAGGGATTCTACAGATCTGTTAAGAGAAAAAAGATTGCAAGGGACAACACTGGTTCACTGGAAGGTCAGAATGGTAAACTCTGCATGGAGCCAAAAGAGAAGGGGGAGACCCTAAATGGATTTTCTTTGCACCTGTACTCACTCAGAAGATGGACACAGAGTCTACAGAAGTGAGGCAAAGCAGCAGCGAGGTCATGGACCCTCTACAGGATACAGATTGCTGTAAATCCCCAGGGCCTGTAAGGTGTTCCCTTGGACCCTATGGGAGGAAAGTGTAGTAACTGGAGGGGCCAAATCATCCTTAGCGACAGGTGAAATACCAGCAGATTGGAGCGTAGCTAATGTGGTTCCACTGTTTAAGAAAGTCTCTAAGAGTAAACCAAGAAATTATAGGCTGATGAGCCTGACATCATTAGGGGGAAAGTTATTGAAAGGCATTCTAAGGGACCAGATTTATGAGTATTTCAACTAAACAGAGACTGATTAGGGATAGTGAGCACGGCTTTGTGTATGGTAGGTCATGTCTAACAAATCTTGTAGAGTTTTTCAAGGATGTCACCAGGAATGTTGATGAAGGCAAGGCAATGGATGTTGTCTACCTGGAATTCAGCAAGGCATTTGACAAGGTCCCACATGGAAGGTTAGTCAAGAAGGTTCAGTCACTCGGCATTCAAGAAGAGGTAGTAAACTGGATTAGACATTAGCTTTGTGGGAGAAGCCAGAGAGTGGTAGTAGATGGTTGCCTCTCTGACTGGAGGCCTGTGACTAGTGGTGTGTGCAGTGATCGGTGCTGCATCTGTTGTTGTTTAGCCTCCAATCTGATGGCATGTACATCGATTTCTCCTTCTGGGGAACAAACTTCAACCCCCACCCCCACTTCCTCTATTCCGCACTCTGACCTTTCAATTCTTCTCATCTGCCTATTACTCACCCCTGGATCCCCTCCTCATTCTCTTCCTCCTATTACCCACTCTCCTCTCCTATCAGATTGTTTGTTCTCCAACTCTTGACCTTTCCCACCCAACTGGCTTCACCTATCGCCTTCCAGCTAGCCTCTTTCCCCTCCCCTCATCTCTCAGTCCTGGAGAAGGGTCTCGGCTCAAAACGTTGACTGTTTACACTTTACCATAGATGTTGCCCGGCCTGCTGAGCTCCTCCAGTCTTTTGTGTGTCACCATAGTGAGTATCCTGACAGGTTGTATCTCACCCTAGTATGATAACTGCTGGGACTGGCAGAACCTGCAGAGGTGCAACCTCTTTTAAACATCTCTTTTGGAAAATTAGCAACCCAGCGAATATTACATGATCTTTGAATAGATTTCTATGCTCTAACTCTCTCATGTAAACCTCCAACGCCTTGACCTTCTGGCTCAGAGGCGCAAGCGGAATGAAGGAACCAGGCAAGATCCAGCGACGTGCTATTAAGCAACACACATCAAAGTTGCTGGTGAACGCAGCAGGCCAGGCAGCATCTCTAGGAAGAGGTACAATTGACGTTTCAGGCCGAGACCCTTCGTTAGTCCTGACAAAGGGTCTCGGCCTGGAACGTCGACTGTACCTCTTCCTAGAGATGTTGCCTGACCTGCTGCATTCACCAGCAACTTTGATGTGTGTTGCTTGAATTTTCAGCATCTGCAGAATTCCTGTTGTTGGCGTGCTATTAAGATGCTTTGAGATTGCAACTATGTGCTCACTTCAGGGGATGTGGTATTGAATAGAAAAGTGCAAAAGGAAAATAGTTTACAGCATAAAGTTGTGTAAGTATTTTGCAGTGAAGTTTGCTTCTCCTGTCAGCACATCATAATTCATTCCTCAAGGCTTGGACACAGTTGAGTTCAGCACATCTGGGGTGGGCTGTTGCATGACTCAGTTTTGTTAGACTGTCAGGAAATGTAGAGGAGGCTTGACGCAAAAGCAGAGCTGAAGAGACGATATAGCGGCCAGCGCTAACTTTAATAACGGACTGCAAAATAATGAGCCGTGAGGGGCCACAAAACAAGAGAGAATAGAAACTAAACACCAGAGGTAACGAGGTAACTGAAGGATAGGTGCAACTGGTTCAGTCTAGCTGTTTCGGTGAGCGAACAGGGACTGTGTCTGAGAGCTGGGGCTAAATAGGCCACAGGTGATGAGTTAGAAACAAGAGGCAGGTGACTCCCCTTCGCTGCGTGGAGGCTGGGAGATTGGGAGATGAGTCTATATGCAGGAACCCCCTCCTACAGCTGGCCCTTGATGTCCCAAGATGATCCAGGTGGATCTGGTGGAATTCCTCGATGGGCACTAGACTCTGAACGTCACTGGATGGCACCCAAGACCGCTCCTCCAGGCTGTACCCTTCCCAGTCGACCAGAACACTGCACAACCCATCCACGATGCCATGTGGCACCACGGGCGCCGAGGGCGCAGTGTGGGCTGCTGGAATCCAGAGGGCCACTGGTTGGAGGAACGGGACTGGGCACTTTGCGGGCAGGCAGCAGCGAACCAACGCACATCTGTGATCATGGTAGGACACCAGAACCAGCATCACAGAAAATCCAGAGTCCGCCGTACGCCTGGATAGTCAGAGAGGAGTCCATGAACCCATGAACACTGTCTCGCTATTCCTCTTTTACAGTGTCTATCTATCTGTCTATCTCCTGTACTTGTTTATTTATATGTCTATTTATTGTTTATTGCTTTATTTACTTGTTTATTCTTTATATATTGCAAACTTATAATTTTTATATCTTGCCCTATACTGTTGTCGTTAAACAACAAATGCCACGAGGTACGTCAGTGATAATAAACCTGATTCTGACTCTACACTGCAGTCCTTAGATGCATCAGATTTCCTTCTATGATCCTAGTTCACGATGCTCTTCCTCATCATCTTATCGTAGTTTTTTCTCAAATGAATTACTTTCAGAATCATTGCTCTAGTTCGACTCTCAGGGTAGAACAAGCTGACTGATACGTGCTACAATAATAAAACCAAGAAAGCTCACCATTGCCTTGACTTTCTGAGGAGGCTGACGAGAGCTGGACTTTGCACGTCTATAGTCAGGACATTCGGCAGATGATCAGCGGAGAGTCTCCTATCGTGCTGCATCACTGCTTAGTACGGAAAGTGCATTGCGGTGGACAGCGAGGCTCTGCGACGGGTAGTCTAAATGGCCTGATGCTCTCCAACACCAGTCTACTGCCATTAGTCAAGTCAAGTTAAGTCACTTTTTATTGCCATTTCAACCATAACTGCTGGCACAGTACACAGTAAAAATGAGACAACGTTTTTCAGGACCATGGTGCTACATGAAACAATACAAAAACTACACTGAACTACGTAAAACAACACAAAACTACACTAGACTACAGACCTACCCAGGACTGCATAAAGTGCACAAAACAGTGCAGGCATTACAATAAATAATAAACAAGACAATAGGCACAGTAGAGGGCAGTAGGTTGGTGTCTGTCCAGGCTCTGGGTATTGAGGATTCTGATGGCTTGGGGGAAGAAACTGTTACATAGTCTGGTCGTGAGAGCCCGAATATTTCGGTGCCTTTTGCCAGATGGCAGGAGGGAGAAGAGTTTGTATGAGGGGTGCGTGTGGTCCTTTATAATGCTGTTTGCTTTGCGGATGCAGTGTGTGGTGTAAATGTCTCTAATGGCTGGAAGAGAGACCCCGATGATCTTCTCAGTTGACCTCACTATCCGCTGCAGGGTCTTGCAATGCGAGCTGGTGCAATTTCCGAACCAGGCAGTGATGCAGCTGCTCAGGATGCTCTCAATACAACCTCTGTAGAATGTGGTGAGGATGGGCGGGGGTGGGAGATGGACTTTTCTCAGCCTTCGCAGAAAGTAGAGAGGCTGTTGGGCTTTCTTTGCTATGGAGCTGCTGTTGAGGGACCAGTTGAGATTCTCCGCCAGGTGAACACCAAGAAATTTGGTGCTCTTAACGATCTTGACGGAGGAGTCGTCGATGTTCAGCAGAGAGTGGTCGTTCCGTGTCCTCCTGAAGTCAACAACCATCTCTTTTGTTTTGTTCACATTCAGAGACAGGTTGTTGGCTCTGCACCAGTCCGTTAGCCGCTGCACCTCCTCTCTGTATGCTGACTCATCGTTCTTGCTGATGAGACCCACCACGGTCGTGTCATCGGCGAACTTGATGATGTGGTGCGAGCTGTGTGTTGCAGCACAGTCGTGGGCCAGCAGAGTGAACAGCAGTGGACTGAGCACACAGCCCTGGTGGGCTCTTGTGCTCAGTGTGATGGTGTTGGAGATGCTGCTTCCAATCTGAACTGACTGAGGTCTCCCAGTCAGGAAGTCTAGGATCCAGTTGCAGAGGGAGGTGTTCAGGCCCAGTAGGCTCAGCTTTCCAATCAGTTTCTGAGGAATGATTGTGTTGAATGCTGAACTGAAGTCTATGAACAGCATTCGAACGTACGTGTCTGTTTTGTCCAGGTGGGTTAGGGCCAGGTGGAGGGTGATGGCAATGGCGTTGTCTGTGAGGTTGGGACGGTACGCGAACTGCAGGGGGTTCAGTGAGGGGGGCAGCAGGGTCTTGATGTGCCTCATGACCAGCCTCTAGAAACACTTCATGATGATGGATGTGAGTGCGACGGGATGGTAGTCGTTGAGGCAGGACACCGAAGACTTCTTCGGCAGGGGGACACATATAAAGAAAGGTGCCAGGAAACAGCCAGCAAAATCCTGAAGGATCTCACCCACCCTCCTCATGGTCTCTTACTACAGTACCAGGCAAAAGTTTTCAGCACCCTTCCTATATTCTATTCTATTCTACTGATTGAGCTACAACATGGAATAGGTTTTTCCAGTCCTTTGAGCTGCACTGCCCAGTAATCCCCTGATTTAACCCTAGCCCATTCAAGGGACAGTTTACAGTAGACCATAAGCTATAGGAGCAGAATTACCCATTTGACCCAGTGAGTCTGCTCCATCATTTCATCATGGCTGATCCAATGTTCCTTTCAGCCCCATCTCCTGCATTCTCCCCGTATCCTTTCATGCCCTGTCCAATCAAAAATCTATCAACCTCTGCCTTAAGTATACATAAAGAATACTTTTGTATATTTACAATATTTACCAACCAGTAACTCTTTGGACTGTGGGCAGAAACTGGAACACTCGAAGGAAACCCACATGGTCACAGGGAGAATTCACAAACTCCTTACAAATAGTGACGGGAAGTGAACCCTGTGGCTGGTACTGTAAGACGCTGTGCTAATTATTACTCTACCATGCATCTGTGTAAAATAAAAATGTTGCCTCTTGATTTCCTACTAAATTTCTCCCCTCTCACCTTAAACTTCTGCCCTATGGTTCCTGATTCCCCAACCCAGGGAAGAAAGCCCGGGGAATTCACTGAATGCATCAGATATTGTGTGACATCAAGTCATGCAAGGAAACAGCCAAAAGTTAGGGAGTTTTTATAGAGCAGCTTTTACGTGAGAGAGAAGGATAAAGAGACAGAGGGGTATTTGGAAGAGATTCCAGAGTTCAGAGGTTCAGCAGCTCAAGGCTTGTTGGGAAGGACCTTGAACATATCTCCAGTCTTACTTAAACCTATATTCTCTACTTAAAAACTGCTCTACTCTGAGGCTATCCAACCTATTTGTGCCTCTCAACCTCCTACGCTCCAGGGAAAACTGTCCCAGCCTATCCAGTATCTTCTTATAACTTACTTTATGACCTTCAGTCCTGCTGACACCCATGTGAATCTTCCAGCACCCTCTCTGACTTAGGCCCCATGTTACACGAGCAGAAAAGCATGGAAGAATCAAGAAGCTGAAGAAACTGGAAATTTGAAATAAAAGAAAACAGAAAAAGCTGGAAACACTCAACAGATGACGAGACCATAAGATATAGGAGCTGAATTATGCCATTCGGCCCATCAAGTCTGCTCACCATGGCTGATTTATTAACCCTCTCATCTCTATTTTCCTGCCTTTTCCCCATAACCTTTAACACCCTTGCTATTCAAGAGCCTATCAACCTCCACTTTAAATATATCCAATGATATGGCCAACACATTCATCTGTGACAATGAATTCCACAGATTCATCACCCTCAGGCTAAAGAAATTCCTCCTCATACAGTATCTGATCTAAAGGGATGTACTTCTATTATATATCTATAAGACCAGAAGACATAGGAGCAAAATTAGGCTATCAGGCCAATCGAGTCTGCTCCACCATTCAATCATGGCTGATCATTTTTTTTTATCTCCTCCTCAACCCCCATTTCCCGGCCTTCTCCCCACAATCTTTGATGCCATGTCCAATCAAAAACCTATCAATATCTGCCTTAAATACACCCAATGACCTGACCTCCACAGCTGCATGTGGCAGTAAATTCCACAAATTCACCACCCTTTGGCTAAAAAGATTTCTCCACATCTCTGTTTTGAAAGGGCGTCCCTCTATCCTGAGGCTGTGCCCTCTTGTCCTAGACACTCCCACCATGGCAAACATCCTTTCCACATCTACTCTGTCTAGGCCTTTCAACATTCGAAAGGTTTCAATGAGATCCCCCCTCATCCTTCTAAATTCCAATGAGTACAGACCCAGAGCCATCAAACGTTCCTCATACAATAACCCTTTCATTCCTGGAATCATCCATGTGAACCTCCTCTGGACCCTCTCCAATGCCAGCACATCCTTTCTAAGATGAGGATTCTAAAGATGAGGATTTCTAAGATTCATCTCCTGTGTAAATACAGATACAAGGAATTCATTTAAAGATCTCCTCCATCTGTCTTGGCTCCACAAATGAATTGTCATTTTGGTCTTCCAGAAGACCAATTTTGTCCCTTGGAATCTTTTTGCTCTTAAAATATCTGTAGAATCCCTTAGGATTCTCCTTCACCTCATCTGCTTGAGTAAATTTGTGCTTTCTTTTAGACTTCCTGATTTCTTTCTTAAGTGCTTTATTGCATTTCTTATACTCCACAAACATCTCATTTGCTCCTACTTGCCTATACCTGCAAGTAAGGCATGGCTTGCCTTTGTTAAAGCCATGCTGACTCTTCCTAATCATATTATGCCTCTCCAAATGTTCATAAATTGTGCCTCTTAGGATCTTTTCCATCAATTTACTTATCACTGAAGTAAGACTCACTGGTCTATAATTTCCTGGGGCTATCTCTTCTCCCTTTCTTGAATAAGGGAACAACATCCACAACCCTCCAATCCTCCGGAACCTCTCCTGTCCCCATTGATGATGCAAAGATCATCACCAGAGGCTCAGCAATCTCCTCCCTCGCCTCCCACAGTAGCCTGGGGTACATCTCGTCCAGTTCCTGTGATTTATCCAACTTGATGCTTTCCAAACAAGATTTTCAGTTTGCTGTAAGTCATCCCTACAATCGCCAAGATCTTTTTCTGTACAGAAGTTACAGACCATCCCACCTGGAAGGCAATGTTCCATCTGGGAACCTCTTTCTCATCCACAGAACCCCCTGTCTGTTCCCCAAACTAATGAATCTTTTATCACCACAGTACAGTTCTTCTACCCCCTTCCCTTCTGTGTTACAGAGGCAGACTCAGTGCCAGATAGGATGCCTTTGAAATTTGCAGAGGATAATGTTAGCTGCGGAGGCTGATGGGGTGGTTGGTAAGGATAAGATGGACTCTATTACTGTTACAGTGGTGGGAAGATGACGTGAGTGTGGATGTTTGGGAAATGGAGGAGATGCAGGTGAGGGCAGCGTAAATACCAGAGGAAGAGAAACCCTGGTCTTTGATGAAGGAAGATATCTTTGACGTGCTGGAAAGGAAGGCTGCATCCTGCGAACAGTTGCAGCAGAGATGAAGAAACTGAGAAAAGGGAATAGCATTTTGTATATGCAGAAGTTTGTGAGAATCCTCACAGATTCCAAAGAAGGTAAATACACTCAAGAAAGTGCAGCAGCATATTTACGACAAAGAGAAACAAAATCAGCAGGGAGGATTTGTTGACTCAAAAGCAGATAACAGAAGAGAGGAGAGAGCTTGGATACATACATGGAATTATGATGTAGTGGCAATTACAGAGACTTGGCTGGCACCAGGGCAGGAATGGATTCTCAATATTCCTGGATTGCAGTGCTTTAAAAGGGATGGAGAAGCGGGAAAAGGGGGGGGGAGGGGTGGCATTACTGGTCAGGGTTACTATTACAGCTACAGAAAGGGTGGGTAATGTAGCAGGATCCTCTTTTGAGTCAGTATGGGTGGAGGTCAGGAACAGGAAGGGAGCAGTTACTCTATTGGGGGTAATCTATAGGTCCCCTGGTAGCAGCAGAGATACAGAGGAGCAGATTGGGAGGCAGATTTTGGAAAGGTGCAAAAATAACAGGGTTGTTACCATGGGTGACTTTAACTTCCCTAATATTGATTGGCACTTGATTAGTTCCAAGGGTTTGAATGGGGCAGAGTTTGTTAAGTGTGTCCAGGACGGATTCCTGTCACAGTATGTTGACAGGCTGACCAGGGGGGATGCCATACTAGATCTAGTACTAGGTAATGAACCGGGTCAGGTCACAGATCTCTCAGTGGGTGAGCATCTGGGGGTCAGTGACCACCAATCCCTGGTCTTTAGCATTATCATGGAAAAGGATAGAATCAGAGAGGACAGGAAAATTTTTAATTGGGGAAGGGCAAATTATGAGGCTATAAGGCTAGAACTTGCGGGAGTGAATTGGGATGATGTTTTTGCAGGGAAATGTACTATGGACATGTGGTCAATGTTTAGAGATCTCTTGCAGGATGTTATGGATAAATTTGTCCTGGTGAGGAAGGTAAAGAATGGTAGGAATCATGGGTGAAAAGTGAGGTGGAAAATCTAGTCAGGTGGAAGAAGGCAGCATACATGAGGTTTAGAGAGCAAGGATCGGATGGGTCTATTGAGGAATATAGGGAAGCAAGAAGGGAGCTTAAGAAGGGGCTGAGAAGAGCAAGAAGGGGGCATGAGAAGGCCTTGGCGAGGAAGGTAAAGGAAAATCCCAAAGCATTCTTCAATTATGTGAAGAACAAAAGGATGACAGGAGTGAAGGTAGGACTGATTAGAGATAAAGGTAGGAAGATGTGCCTGGAGGCTGTGGAAGTGAGCGAGGTCCTCAAGGAATACTTCTCTTCAGTATTCACCAATGAGAGGGAACTTGATGATGGTGAAGACAATATGAGTGAGGTTGATGTTCTGGAGCATGTTGATGTTAAGGGAGAGGAGCTGTTGGATTTGTTAAAATACATTGGGATGGATAAGTCCTCGGGGCCTGATGGAATATTCCCCAGACTGCTCCACGAGGTGAGGGGAGAGATTGCTGAGCCTCTGGCTAGGATCTTTACGTCCTTGTTGTCCACGGGAATGGTACCGGAGGATTGGAGGGAGGCGAAGGTTATCCCCTTGTACAAGAGAAAGGTAGTAGGGATAGTCTGGGTAATTATAGACCAGTGAGCCTTACTTCTGTGGTGGGAAAGCTGTTGGAAAAAGATTCTTAGAGATAGGATCTATGGTCATTTAAAGAACCATGGTCTGATCAGGGACAGTCAGCATGGCTTTGTGAAGGGCAGATAGTGTCTACACATGCCCTTACACTTCCTCCCTTACCACCATTCAGGGCCCCAAACAGTCCTTCCAGGTGAGGCATCACTTCACCTGTGAGTCGACTGGGGTGATATACTGCGTCCGGTGCTCCCGATGTGGCCTTTTATATATTGGTGAGACCCGACGCAGACTGGGAGACCGCTTTGCTGAACATCTACGCTCTGTCCGCCAGAGAAAGCAGGATCTCCCAGTGGCCACACATTTTAATTCCACATCCCATTCCCATTCTGACATGTCTATCCACGGCCTCCTCTACTGTAAAGATGAAGCCACACTCAGGTTGGAGGAACAACACCTTATATTCCGTCTGGGTAGCCTCCAACCTGATGGCATGAACATTGACTTCTCTAACTTCCGCTAGGCCCCACCTCCCCCTCGTACCCCATCTGTTACTCTTTTTAATGCACACATTCTTTCTCTCACTCTCCTTTTTCTCCCTCTGTCCCTCTGAATATACCTCTTGCCCATCCTCTGGGTCACCCCCCCCCCCCGTCCTTCTTCCCGGACCTCCTGTCCCATGATCCTCTCGTACCCCCTTCTGCCTATCACCTGTCCAGCTCTCGGCTCCATCCCTCCCCCTCCTGTCTTCTCCTATCATTTTGCATCTCCCCCTCCCCCTCCAGCTTTCAAATCCCTTACTCACTCTTCCTTCAGTTAGTCCTGACGAAGGGTCTCGGCCTGAAACGTCGACTGCGCTTCTTCCTATAGATGCTGCCTGGCCTGCTGCGTTCACCAGCAACTTTGATGTATGTTGCTTGAATTTCCAGCATCTGCAGAATTCCTGTTGTTTAGTGTCTACAAGCCTGATAGAGTTCTTTGAAGCGGTGACCAGGCATATAGATGAGAGTAGTGCAGTGGATGTGATGTACATGGATTTTAGTAAGGCATTTGACAAGGTTCCACACGGTAGGCTTATTCAGAAAGTCAGAAGGCATGGGATCCAGGGAAGTTTGGCCAGGTGGATTCAGAATTAGCTTGCCTGCAGAAGGCAGAGGGTCATGGTGGAGGGAGTACATTCAGATTGGAGGGTTGTGACTAGTGATGTCCCACAAGGGTCTGTTCTGGGACCTCTACTTTTCGTGATTTTTATTAATGACCTGGATGTGGAGGTAGAAGGGTGGGTTGGGAAGTTTTCAGACGACACAACGGTTGGGGGTGTTGTAGATAGGGTAGAGGATTGTCAAAGATTTCAGAGAGACATTGATAGGATGCAGAAGTGGGCTGAGAAGTGGCAGATGGAGTTCAACCTGGAGAAGTGTGAGGTGGTACACTTTGGAAGGATAAACTCCAAGGCAGAGTACAAAGTAAATGGCAGGATACTTTGTACTGTGGAGGAACAGAGGGATCTGGGGGTACATGTCCACAGATCCCTGAAATTTGTCTCACAGATTGGTAGGGCAGTTAAGAAAGTTTATGGGGTGTTAGCTTTCATAAGTTGAGGGATAGAGTTTAAGAGTCACGATGTAATGATGCAGCTCTATAAAACTCTGGTTAGGCCACACCTGGAGTACTGTGTCCAGTTCTGGTTGCCTCACTATTGGAAGGATGTGGAAGTATTGGAAAGTGTACAGAGGAGATTTACCAGGATGCTGCCTGGTTTAGAGAGTATACATTATGATCAGAGATTAAGGGAGCTAGGACTTTACTCTTTGGAGAGGAGGAGGATGAGAGGAGACATGATAGAGGTGTACAAGATATTAAGAGGAATAGATAGAGTGGATAGCCAGTGCCTCTTCCACAGGGCACCACTGCTCAATACAAGAGGACATGGCTTTGAGGTAAGGGGTGGGAAGTTCAAGGGGGATATTATAGGAAGGTTTTTCACTCAGAGATTGGTTGGGTGTGTGGAATCCACTGCCTGAGTCAGTGGTGGAGGCAGATACATTAGTGAAGTTTAAGAGACTACTATACAGGTATACGGAGGAATTTCAGGCATGGGGGGGTTATATGGGAGGCAGGGTTTGAGGGTCGGCACAACAGTGTGGGCCAAAGGGCCTGTAATGTGCTGTACTATTCTATGTTCTATCTCCCAGATCTACTGTGAGTCAGAATGCAAGTTGGGAAGGAACATAGTGTGAAAACAGGGACAGAAAGACGGAGAGCTTTAATAAGGAACCAAAGTAGAGATCATTACAAAATTGAGTTAAAGAAATCGGGCAAATAAATTGTAAGTATGATGCTGTACAAATAAAGCATGACAGTGTCTCTACTTCCTTAGTTTTGTGCAGATTCAGTATGTCATCTAAAACTTTGGCAAACCTCTATAAATGCTGCAGTGCAGAGTATGTTGACTGGCTGCATCATGGCCTGGTAAAGAAACACCAATGCCCAACAACGAAAAAGCCTATAAGAAGTGGTGGACAAGGCCCAGTCCATCACAGGTAAGGTCTCCCCACCTTTGAGAATATCTATATGGATCACTGCCACAAGAAAGTAGCATCTATCATTGGGAAAGGCCCCACAATCCAGCTCATGCTGTCTTCTTGCTACCAGCATCAGGCAGGAGGTACAGATGCCTTAGGTCCCACAGCACTAAGTTCAGGAACAATTATTACCCTAAAACCATTAGCATCCTGAACCAGAATGGATAACTTCACTCGCCTCAACAATGGACTGTTTCCACAGCCTATGGACTCACTTTCAAGGTCTCTACAACTCAGTTTTCAGTATTATTTGTTTGTTTGTTATTTTATAATTATTATTTGATTTTTTTTATATTTGCACAGCTGACTTCTTTTGCACATTATTTGTCAGTTGTTATTTTTGTGTAGTTTTTCATTGATTCTCTTGCTTGTCTTTATTCTACTATGGATGCCTGCAAGAAGATCAATCTCAGGCTAGTATATGGCAACATATATGTACTTTGATGATAAGTTTACATTGGACGTTGGAATTTGATTTATAGGATCAAACAGCACTGAAACAGGCTCTTTGACATACCAACTTCACACTGATCATCAGCTGCCCATTTGCATTAGTCTTGGAAAACAATCCTTTTTATCCTCCCCATATTTCCATCCATTTCCCTACAAAGTTCAAAATTTTAAAAGTAAACTTATTATCAAAGTACATACAGTAAGTCAGTGATAATAAACTTGATACTTGATTCTGAACCTGACTGTTTTGCTAAGAACAATCATGGTAAAAACCAAGATTGCCCACATCATACAACATGGCACATAATGACTGAATGAATGCCCTTCATAATTTTATACACCTCCATTAAATCAACCCTTCATTCATCTACACTCAGTGGCCACTTTATTGGGTACATCTGTACACCTGCTCGTTAATGCAAATATGTAATCAGCCAATCATGTGGCAGCAACTCAATGTATAAAAGCATGCAGACATGGTCAAGACGCTCATTTGATGTTCGGACAAAACACCAGAATGGGGAAGAAATATGAGCTAAATGACTTTGACTGTGGAACCATTGTTGGAGGTTTGAGTATCCTAAAAACACCAATCTCCTGGAATTCTCATGCACAACAGTTTATAGTGATTAGAAGGAAAAGTGTGGAGAACAAAAGAAAACATCCAGTGAGTAGCAGTTGTGTGGGTGAAAATATCTTGTTAGTGAGAGAGGTCAGAGGAGACTGGTCACACTGGTTCAAGCCGACAGGAAAGTGACAGTAACTCCAATAACCAAGTGTTACAACAGTGGTGTGTAGAAGAGCATCTCTGAATGCACAACACATTGAACATCGAAGTGGATGGGCTACAGCAGCAGAAGACTCAATGGAATAGTAGGTAGCTTAGAAAGTGCAGTGTATGCTCCAATGAATAAAGTCCTAATCTGCTCAACCATCTCTCCAGTTCTGCTGAATTATGCTTGAGAAATAACGTAAGCGGGCACTGGGATCGAGAGAGGGCTTGCCGAACTGACAAAGGTGCTATCTTGCAGGTGAGACATTAAAAAAAACCCGTATGGATATAATTCTCACTGCACAATTTCAAAGAGAACATATCCTGATAATGCTTAGCATGCCAGTGGCGTTGCCAGAACAGTATGTCGTTGCTGTTTGTGGGAGCTTGCTGTGCACCTTTAAGCCGCGCCACTTCAAATGCTGTCTTACAACGTGAGATTGGCTTCCTAAAGGCACGCAGAGTGCTCCCCAGGTACGTACCTTCATGATGCATGTCAGTGCCCATACACGTAAAACATATGTTTTACGCATGTACGGCAGCTGCAAAACGTGAGGGGCACAGGAACTAAATTAAACAATGGGCATATGCTGGCCAAAGAGATCTTACCCAGTGGCACGCACTGAGACTGGTGACGGAGGAGAATCTGTAATGAGGGAGTGAAGGACGTGAGAGAGCTGAATTTCTCTTTCGCTTTCACAGGCTGCCTACCTCACTGTCTGACCACATACTGCATGCTTCCGCAGATTCTTTCCATTTTTAACCTGTGACAGGTTGACAGGAAAGCTTGTCAATGTAGTGCAATTCTTCAGGCTCTCGTGCCTTTGAAAATGGCACAACTTACACAGTCGGATAAATAGGGAGCGCTTTCCGACGTCATTCCTTCACCACTGAATAAGCAGTGTCAAAGTAACACCATGTTCAAGCTGCACTAAAATGCATCAGGGAGAAATGAAAGGACGGAGTCCTAGTTAGAAAGTTTAGAAACAGGCCCTCTTCTCCCTTCTCTCTTTTTCCATTCCCCTTTCTGGCTCCCCTCATCCCTTCTCCTCACCTTCCCATCATTGCCCCTCCGCTTTCCCTTTCTCCTACACTCCACTCCCCTCTCCTATCAGATTCTTTTATCTTCAGCCGTTTACTCTCAGCTTTTTACTTCCCCATCCTTCTCCCATCTTCCCCCTCACCTAGCTTCACGTATCTCTGGCCATCTAGTACTCCGTCCCCACCTTCCCCGCCTTCTTATTCTGGTTACTCCCCCTTCCTTTCCAGTCCTGATGAAGGGTCTCGGCCTGAAGCATTGACTCTTTACTCTTTATAAATGTTGATGCTAACTGACCTGCTGAGTTCCTCCAGCGTTTTGTGTGTTGCTTTTAGAAGCCAGCTCCTTGGCCCAATTCCTCCATGGCTAACAATGCTGTCATCCAAGCTAGTCCCATTTGTCCAATACCCATCTAAACCTCTGCTCTCGGTCCAATGTTATTAATATTATTGATTAATTTATTCGGAGATAGATCACAGAACAGGCCTTTCCGGCCTAGACAGCCCTCGCCACCCAGCAACCCACTTATTAACACTAGCCTAATCACAGGACAATCTAATATGACCAATTAACCTACTGTCTGGTACATTTTTGGACTGTGGAAGGAAACTAGAGCACCTGGAGGAAACCCATGTAGTCATGGGGAGAACGTACAAACTTTCTTACAGAGAACTTCGGATCATTCGTGAGGCAGAGGCAAAAATAGACAGGAGTTTCAGGGAGACGGTCACCCCTAAAAGTCAGGAGGCAGGTAGCTGGGAGACTGTCAGGAGAGGGAAGGGGAATAGACAGAAAGAGCAGAGCACCCCTGTGGCCGTTCCCATCAACAATAAGTATACTGTTTTGGATACTGTTGGTGGGGACGACCTACCAGGAACAAGTTGTAGTGGTCGCGTCTCTGGCATCGAGACTGGACCCTCAGCTCAGAAAGGAAGGAGGGAAAAGAGGAGAGCAGTAGTGACAGGGGATTCGATAGTTAGGGGGACAGATAAGAGGTTCTGTGGGAGAGATCGAGAATCCTGGATGGTCTGTTGCCTCCCTGGTGTCAGGGTCCACGATATCTCGGATGGAGTTCTCGGTATTCTCAGGAGAGAGGGCGACCAGCCAGATGTCGTAGTCCACGTGGGGACCAATGACATGGATATGAGTAGGGATGAGGTCCTGAAGAAGAAATATAGGGAGTTAGGAAAGAAGTTAAAAAGCAGGACCTCAAGGGTGGTAATCTCGGGATTGCTGCCTGTGCCACGAGACAGAGAGGGTAGGAACAGGAAGTCATGGCAGATGAATGTGTGGCTGAAGAGTTGGTGCAGGGGCAGGAGTTCAGATTTCTGGATCATTGGGATCTCTTCTGGGGAAGGTCTGACCTGTAGAAAAAGGATGGGCTGCACCTGAACTGGAAAGGGACCAATATCCTGGCGGGCAAGTTTGCTAGAGCTGTTGGGGAGGGTTTAAAGTAGTTTGGCAGGGGGGTGGGAATCAGAATGTGAGTGCACAGATTAGGGTCGAAGGACAAGGGCATGATACTATGTGTTTTGAGTTGGTGAGGAAGGACAGGCAGGGGACAAAACATAAATGTAGCCAGTTAGAGGGGTTGAAATGTGTCGATTTCAATGTTAGGAGTATTAGGAATAAAGGGGATGAACTCAGAGCGTGAACTCAGTACGTGGAACTACGATGTTGTGGCCGTTACTGAAAATTGGCTGGAGGAAGGGCAGGATTGGCTGATGTGGGTACCAGAGTTTAGGTGTTTGAAGCACCTTCAATTACTCCAAAAGACTGAGGTTTGGTAAAATACTGAAAGACTTTTATTTGCTGTACAATACGACCTCCACAGTGAGTGTCTGCCCCCGGACTGAGGGGGAGGGGCAAGGCGAACACCTTTATACAGGACTCTGTGGGAGGAGCCACAGGGGCAGTCAGCAGAGGGGTGTGTCCAGACAGGTAACCGAGTTACAACATATATACATGGTTTACCACATTCACCCCTCCTTTTTTTAAAAAGAGTCACGCGGGGTGAAGTGACTGACAATATTTACAAGAAGTACATTTACAGGTTAAGTCTATCAGGCGGTCGAGTCCATCGCTGTGATCTACATAGCACCGGCGATGGCGGTTGTGCTGGCTCCGGCCTGACTTCAGGTGCCAGCACGTTAGGCGTCGGTAATCCCTCGTGCGTGTGCGTCGCGCCCGGTATGGGAGTGTTGTGTGGTGTCTGTATAGGGTTTGGGGTGCATGGTGTCTCGGAGGTACATACATCGGTGGGTACGGGGTCAATAGTCACCACGGAGTGTTCAGGGTAGGGGCCCGGTTCTCCTGCGGACGCCAGGTCGCGGATGGAGACCGTATCCTCCCGCCCATCAGGTAAAACCACGTAGGCATACTGGGGGTTTGCATGAAGTAAGTGAACCCTCTCGACTATCGGGGAGTATTTATTGCTCCTCGCATGTTTCCGGAGCAGCACTGGCCCCGGGGACGTCAGCCAAGTTGGTAGGGTGGTTCCAGTGGTCGATTTTCGGGGAAAAGAAAAGAGCCGCTCATGAGGGGTGGCATTGGTGGCTGTGCATAACAGGGAGCGGATGGAGTGGAGTGCCTCGGGAAGGACCTCCTGCCAGCGGGAGACCGGCAGTCCCTTTGACCTGAGGGCTAAGAGTGTGGCTTTCCACACTGTGCCATTCTCCTTCTCCACCTGTCCATTCCCCCGGGGATTATAGCTCGTGGTCCTACTGGTTGCAATTCCCCTAGCCAGTAGATATTGGCGCAGCTCGTCACTCATAAACGAGGACCCTCTGTCACTGTGGATATAGCATGGGTATCCGAACAGAGTGAAGAGCTTGTGCAGGGCTTTTATAACTGACGTGGTAGTGGTGTCGGGGCAGGGGATGGCAAAGGGGAACCGCGAGTACTCGTCAATTACGTTAAGAAAGTACACATTGCGGTCAGTGGAGGGAAGGGGGCCCTTAAAGTCAACACTCAGTCGCTCAAAGGGGCGGGTGGCCTTGATGAGTTGTGCCTTTTCGGGTCGGTAGAAGTGCGGTTTGCACTCTGCGCAGACTTGGCAGTCCCTGGTCATCATCCTGATCTCCTCAAGGGAGTAAGGCAGGTTCCGGGCTTTCCCGAAGTGGAAAAGCTGGGTGACTCCCGGGTGGCAAAGGTCTACATGTAGGGCGTATAGCCGGTCGATCTGCGCGCTGGCGCATGTTCCCTGGGATAGGGCATCGGAGGGCTTGTTGAGCTTCCCAGGCCTGTACATGATGTCATAGTTGTAGGTAGAGAGTTCGATTCTCCACCTCAGAATTTTACCATTTTTGATTTTGCTCCGCTGCTGATTATTAAACATGAACGCGACTGAGCGCTGGTCAGTTAGCAGGGTGAACCTTTTACCAGCATGATAGTGCTTCCAGTGCCTTATAGCTTCCACTATGGCCTGGGCCTCTTCCTCTACCGCAGAGTGCCGAATTTCAGGGCCTTGAAGGGTACGGGAGAAGAATGCCACTGGTCTTCCTGCCTGGTTGAGGGTAGCAGCCAGCGCAAAGTCGAAGGCGTCACCCTCTACTTGGAAGGGAATGGCCTCATCCACCGCATGCATTGCTGCTTTGGCAATGTCCCCTTTTATGCGGTTGAAGGCCGTGTGGGCCTCAGCAGAGAGGGGGAATGTGGTGGACTTGACCAGGGGGCGGGCCTTGTCTGCATAGTTAGAGACCCATTGGGTGTAATATGAAAAGAAGCCCAGGCACCCTTTGAGGGCTGAGGGTATTGGGAAGAGGGAGTTCCAACAGGGGGCGCATACGGTCAGGGTCAGGGCCAATGACTCCATTCTCCACGACACACCCAAGGATAGCAAGTCGGGTGGTCCCAAATACACACTTGTCCTTGTTATAGGTGAGGTTGAAAGATTTGGCCGCTTGGAGAAATTTTTGGAGGTTGTTGTCGTGTTCCTGCTGGTCGTGACTGCAGATGGTGATGTTATCCAGATATGGGAACGTGGCCTTCAGTTGGCACTGGTCCACCATCTGGTCCATTGCCCTCTGGAAGACAGATACACCATTCGTGACACCAAAGGGGACGCGCAGGAATTGATAAAGCCTGCCGTCCGCCTCGAAGGCAGTGTAAGGGCGGTCCTCCCGGCGGATGGGGAGCTGATGGTAAGCGGATTTTAGGTCTATGGTCGAGTACACATTGTACTGTGCTATCTGATTGACCATATCCGCGATGTGGGGTAGAGGGTACGCGTCGAGCTGCGTGAACCTATTGATGGTCTGGCTATAGTCCACGACCATCCTATTCTTCTCCCCGTTCCGAACAACCACCACCTGCGCCCTCCAAGGACTTGTGCTTGCCTCAATGACCCCCACCCTGAGCAGCCGCTGCACCTCTGACTTAATGAAAGCTCTGACCCCCGCGCTGTACCTCCTGCTTTTAGTTGCCACGGGTTTACAGTCGGGGGTCAGGTTGGTGAACAGCGGTGGGGGAGGGATCCTGAGGGTGGAGAGGCCGCAAGTGGTGTCGGTAGTGTGGCAGTTGGCATGATGTTGGGTGGGATGTGCGGGTCGGAGTGTGCGTGTGGTCAGTAGCGGGGTACGTGACATATCTCTACAAAACAGGGGATTTATGACAGTAATTGGTGGGAGGGGCCCATCATACTTCATTGTCACGCTTTTCAGGTGGCTCTGGAAGTCGAACCCCAACAGCACAGGGGCACACAGTTGAGGCAAGACCAGTAACTTAAAGTCCCGATATTCTGTGCCCTGCACCACTAGTGTCGCTACACAACCCCCCCGGATGTCTGTTGTATGCGACCTGGAGGCCGTGGTGACCTTCCGACTTACCGGCCGTATCATGAGTCCACAATGCTGCACCGTGGCCGGGTGGATAAAACTCTCCGTGCTGCCTGTGTCAAACAGGCAGCCTGTCCTGTGCCCCTCCACCAGGATGTCCATCATTGACCTTGCGAGCTGATGGGGAGCGCTTTGGTCGAGGGTCACGGAAGCCAGGGTGGGGTCGCTGTCTTGGTCCGGCGCGGTGGGGTGGCCCGTGAGCACCCGTTGGTCGTAGGCGGTGGGAGGTGGCGCCGACCAAGATGGCCGCCCCCATGTCTTGCACGTGGTGGCAGTGTGCAGGGAAGATGGCGACCCCCACGTCTCGCACGCGGTGCTGCTTGATCCCGCTCGCGGTTTTGACTTACAGACCTTGGCGAAGTGGCCCTTCTTTCCGCAGCTGGAACAGGTAGCTTGTCGGGCCACGTAGCGTTTCCGGGGGTGCTTCTCCAGTCCGCAGAAGTAGCACTTCGCGGACTCACGACTGGCTGCAGCCGAGGTCGATTCGCCGGCAGGTTGCGGGGTCTGCGGCGCCCATGAGGCCATCGGGGGATTGCGTGCCTGGAGAGCCTCGGAGTTATGCAGAGCGGCCTCCAACATATCAGCCAGCTTGATCGCTGAACTTAGGGTAAGATCGGCTTTTTCCAGCAGCCGCTGGCGCACGTACACTGACCTGGTCCCCGTAACGAAGGCGTCTCTCACTAGGAGTTCTGCATGCTGCGCCGCCATCAGCTCCTGGCAATTGCAGGCCCGCACGAGCGTCTGTAGGGTCCGGACAAACACAGCACTTGATTTCCCGGACCGTTGTTGCCGTGTCGCTAAGTGATGCCGAGCATAGACGCTGTTTATCGGACGCAGGTATTGTCTTTTGAGTGCGTTCATCGCGCCGTCGTAGTTCGGCTGGTCTCTGATCAGCGAATAAACCCGTGGACTGACCCTGGAGAGTAGAACTCTGCGCTTTGCTATGGGGTCGGTCGCTTTAATCTCCTCTAGATACGCTTCGAAGCAGGCCAGCCAGAGTTCGAAAGCATTTCCAGCGTCAGGCATTTGCAGATCGAGGTCTAATTTGTCTGGTCTCAGAGCCTGTTCCATGTTTTAAAATGTACAGCGAATAAAATTGAAGCACCTTCAATTACTCCAAAAGACTGAGGTTTGGTAAAATACTGAAAGGCTTTTATTCGCTGTACAATACGACCTCCACAGTGAGTGTCTGCCCCCGGACTGAGGGGGAGGGGCAAGGCGAACACCTTTATACAGGACTCTGTGGGAGGAGCCACAGGAGCAGTCAGAGGAGCCACAGGGGCAGTCAGCAGAGGTGTGTGTCCAGACAGGTAACCGAGTTACAACATATATACATGGTTTACCACAGTGTTTTAAAAGGAACAGGATGGGAGGTAGAAAAGGTGGGGGGAGTAGCATTACTGGTCAGGGATAGTATCATGGCTATAGAAAGGGAGGACGCTGCAGAGGGAGTGTCCACTGAGTCAGTGTGGGTGGAAGTCAGAAATAGGAGGGGATCAATCACTGTGCTGGGAGTAGTCTATAGGCCCCCAAATAGCCCTCGGGACACCGAGGAGCAGATAAGCAGGGAGATTTTAGAATGGTGCAGGAAATACAGGGTTGTAGTTGTGGGTGATTTCAACTTCCCTCATATTGACTGGCACCTCCTGTCTGCAAGGGGGATAGATGGGGCTTAACTTGTCAGGTGTGTTCAAGAAGGATTCCTGACATGGTATGTGGACCAGCCAACGAGAGGAGAGGCCATACTGGATCTAGTTCTGGGTAATGAATCTGGTCAGGTGGCAGACCTCTTGGTGGGGGAGCATTTTGGTGAGAGTGACCACAACTCCCTTAGCTTCAGCATTGCTATGGAAAAGGATAAAACAGACAAAATGGGAAAGTGCTTAACTGGGGAAGGGCTAACTATGAAGGGATGAGGCAGGAACTAGCGAGAGTAAATTGGAAACAGCTGTTCAAGGGTGAAAGCACAGAAGTAATGTGGAGGAAGTTTAGGGGCCACTTGTGCTGGGTTCAGGATAGGTTTGTCCCACAGAGACAAGGAAGAAATGGTAGGATAAGGGAATGGTGGCTGACGAAACACGTGAGGCAACTCGTCAAGAGGAAGTAGGAAGCATATGTTAGACATAAGAAGCAGGAAGCAGGAGGGGCTCATGAGAAATATAGGGTAGCCGGGAAGGAGCTTAAGAAACGACTTAGGAGAGCTTGAAGGGGGCATGAGAAGGCCTTGGCATGTAGAATTAAGGAGAACCCCAAGGTGTTCTATGCGTATGTGAAGAACAGAAGGATGACAAGAATGAAAGTGGGACCGCTAAAGGATAAAGAAGGCAACATGTGCCTGGAGGTGGAGGAGGTTGGGGAAGTTCTAAATGAATACTTTGCTTCAGTATTCACAAGTGAAAAGGACCTTGAGCAGGGTGAGGTCAAAATAGAACAAGCCTGTGTTCGGGCCAATGTGGACATTAAGGAAGAAGAAGTGTTGGATCTTCTTAAAAACATCAAGATTGATAAGTCCCCAGGGCCGGACCTGATATACCCCAGGTTGCTGTGGGAAGTGAGAGAATAGATTGCTGGAGCAGTAGCTATGATCTTTGAATCCTCTTTGGCTGTAAGGGAGGTGCCAGAGGATTGGAGAATGGCAAATGTAGTTCTCTTGTTTCAAAAAGGTAATAGGGAGAATCCTGGGAACTATAGACTGGTAAGGCTTACATTGGTGGTCTTCAAACTTTTGGAAAGGATTCTTAAGGATAGGATCTACGAGCATTTGGAGAAGTACAGTCTACTCAAGGATAGTCAACATGGCTTTGTGAAGGGAAGGTCGTGCCTCATGAACCTAATTGAGTTTTTTGAAGGGGTAACAAAAGAAATTGATGAGGGTAGAGCAGTAGATGTGGTCTACATGGATTTTAGCAGGGCATTTGACAAGGTCCCCCACGAGAGACTCATCCAGAAAGTCATGAGTTATGGGATCAGTGGAACCTTGGCTGTTTGGTTAAAAAAACTGGCTTACAGGAAGAAAGCAGAGGGTAGTAGTGGAAGGAAAGCATTCTGCCTGGAGGTCGGTGATTAGTGGAGTTCCGCAAGGATCTGTCCTGGGACCCCTGCTCTTAGAGATTTTTATAAATGACCTGGATGAAGAGGCGGAAGGGTGGGTGAGTAAGTTTGCGGATGACAGGAAGATTGGAGGAGTTGTGGATGGAGCTGTAGGTTGTCGAAGGTTACAAGAGGATACAGACAGGATGCAGATTTGGGCAGAAAAGTGGAAGATGGAGTTCAATCTGGATAAGTGTGAGGTGATGCATTTTGGAAGGACAAACCAGAAGGCTGAGAACAGGGTTAATGGTCGGTTACTTAAGAGTGTGGATGAACAGAGGGACCTTGGGGTTTAAATCCATATGTCCCTCAACGTCACTGCACAGGTTGATAGGATGGTTAAGAAGGCCTATGGGATGCTAGGCTTCATTAATAGGGGGATTGAGTTCAAGAGTAGAGAGGTCATGTTGCAACTCTACAAATCTCTGGTGAGACCACACTTAAAGTATTGTGTTCAGTTCTGGTTACCTCATTATAGGAAGGATGTGGAAGCTATGGAGAGGGTGCAGAGGAGATTTACCAGGATGTTGCCTGGATTGGAAAGCAAGTCTTTTGAGGCAAGGTTAACAAAACTGGGACTTTTCTCTTTGGAGCGTAGAAGGATGAGAGGGGACTTGATAGCGGTCTACAAGATTATGAGAGGCATAGATAGGGTGGATAACCAGTACCTGTTTCCCAGGGCACGAATAGCAAACACCAGAGGGCATATTTACAAAGTTAAGGGAGGGAAGTCTAGGGGAGACATCAGGGGTAAGTTTTTTTACACAGAGAGTTGTAGGTGCCTGGAAGGACTTGCCAGGGATGGCAGTGGAGGTTAAAATATTAGGGGTATTTAAGAGCCTCTTGGATAGGCACATGTATGAAAGAAAAATAGAGGGTTACGGGGTAGAGTGGGTTTAGTACTTTTTTTTAAGGAATATATGGGTCGGCACAACATCGAGGGCTGAAGGGCCTGTACTGTGCTGTAGTATTCTAGTGTCTGGTGTCTAATGCCAGGTGGAACTCCTAACTCAATCGCCCTGCATTGTAATAACATCTCTTTCTTTTTAAATCTTTTTATTGAATAAGTATACAAAAAGGTAAGCCATATAGGCACTAATACACTGTTAGGATATAATAAAATTACAGAAGATATTAATACAAAAAAAATGATACAAACAATGTAATTTAAACATAATGTACCAAGGTAACATAATAGTATACTAATTTTTATATACATATCAATAGAGAAAAGGAAAAAAAAAAACCCCAAAAAAACCCACCGTGCAACTAACTAAAAGCAAAGCAAAGCAATGGGCTAACTTGAAACCAAACAGAGTTAAAAAACTTAAAATCACGTCCTCAATCCCGACCTCCATTAAAAACAGTAAAAAAAAACAAGAAGGGTATATATTACATTAAATGAAAATATTGAATAAAAGATCTCCAGGTCTGCTTAAATTTAAATGAGGAGTCATAAAGATTGCTTCTAATTTTCTCCAAATTCAAGCATAATATTGTCTGAGAAAACCAAAAAAAGGTAGTTGGAGCATTAAGCTCTTTCCAATGTTGTAAGATACATCTTTTCGCCATTAAAGTAAGAAATGCAATCATTCTACAGGCTGAAGGAGAAAGATTACTGGAAATTTTAGGTAGTCCAAAGATAGCAGTAATAGGGTGAGGAGAGATATCTATATTCAATACCTTGGAGATAATATTAAAAATGTCTCTCCAAAAAGTTTCCAGAGCAGGACAAGACCAAAACATATGAGTTAAAGAGGCTATCTGCCCCGGACATCTATCACAAAAAGGATTAATATGAGAATAAAAGCGAGCTAATTTATCTTTGGACATATGTGCTCTATGAACAACTTTAAATTGAATTAGGGAATGTTCAGCACAGATAGAGGCAGTATTGACTAATTGTAAAATCTGCCCCCAGTCATCCACAGAAATGATAAACCCCAATTCCTATTCCCAATCTACCCTAATCTTATCAAATGGAGCTTTCCTAAGTTTCATAATAATATTATAAATCATAGCCGATGCACCTTTCTGACATGGATTAAGGTTAATTATAGTATCTAAAATGTATGTAGGAGGAAGCATTAGAAAGGAAGAAAGTATAGTACTTAGGAAATTTCTAACTTGTAGATATCTAAAAAAATGTATTCTTGATAAATTATATTTATTAGATAATTGTTCAAAAGACATAAGGGAACCATCTAAAAATAAATCCAAAAACTGTGAAATACCCTTAGTCTTCCAAATTTGAAAAGCACGATCCGTAAAAGAGGGAAGAAAAAATATGTTACCTAAAATAGGAATTGCTAACCCAAATTGGTTAAGATCAAAAAATTTTCTGAATTGAAACCAAATACGTAAGGTATATTTAACTATCGGGTTAGACACCTGTTTAAGGCGTTTCAAATCAAAAGGAAGAGAGGAACCTAAAATAGAGCCAAGTGTATAACCCTGAACAGATTGTAATTCCAATGCTACCCATTTAGGAATGGATAGTATATCCTGGTCAAGTAACCAAAATTTCATATGTCAAATATTAATTGCCCAATAATAAAATCTAAAGTTAGGTAATGCTAAGCCTCCATCTCTCTTAGCTTTCTGTAAATGTATTTTACCCAGTCTCGGGTTTTTATTTTGCCAAATAAATGAAGAAATTTTGGAGTTGACTTTATCAAAAAAAGATTTTGGAACAAAGATTGGTAATGCCTGAAATATATATAAAAATTTTGGCAAAAAAAACATCTTAACTGCATTAATACGACCAATCAAAGTTAAATATAAAGGAAACCATTTAGATGAAAGTTGAATAATATGGTCTATTAATGGTAAAAAGTTAATCTTACATAAATCTTTGTATTTACAAGTAATTTTAATCCCAAGATATGAAAAATAATTATTAATCAATTTAAATGGAAAGTTATGATATAAGGGAAGTTGTTCATTAATTGGGAAAAGTTTACTCTTACTAAGATTTAACTTATAACCTGAAAAAAGACCAAATTGTGCTAATAGCTCTAAAACAGCCGGGATGGATTTTTGGGGATTAGAAATATATAAAAGTAAGTCATCAGCATAGAGTGATATTTTATGGGACTTTAAGCCCCGAGTTATCCCAGTAATATTTGGAGATTCTCAAATGGCAATTGCAAGAGGTTCTAATGCAATATCAAATAATAAAGGACTAAGAGGACAACCTTGTCGAGTACCTCGAAAAAGAGGGAAAAAAGGTGAACTTAAAGAGTTAGTACGGACCGAGGCCACAGGAGAATGATATAACAATTTAATCCAGGATACAAATTTCGAGCTAAAATTAAACATTTCAAGCACCTTAAATAAATAAGGCCATTCTACTCTATCAAAAGCTTTCTCAGCATCTAAAGAGATAACACACTCAGGAACATTTTGTGAGGGAGTATAAATGATATTTAACAGTGTGCAAATATTATAAAAAGAGTAACGACCTTTAATAAAACCCGTTTGGTCTTCCGAAATAATAGAAGGAAGTACTTTTTCTAATCTATTTGCTAATAACTTAGAAAAAACTTTAGAATCAACATTTAATAAGGATATTGGTCTATAAGATGCACATTGAGCAGGATCTTTATCCTTCTTTAATATTAGAGAGATTGACGCTCTATTGAAAGATTCAGGAAGTTTACCAAGTTTTAATGAAGCCTCAAAAACCCTACAGAACCAAGGGATTAATGAAGGTGCGAAACATTTATAAAATTCTACGGTAAACACATCAGGGCCAGGAGCTTTCCCCAAATTCATAGAGAAAATAACATTCTTAATCTCATCCGTGGTAGTGGGAGTATCTAACATAGAAGACATATCCTGTGAAATCTCAGGAAAGTCTAGATTATCTAAAAAATCATTCATATATTTAGAATCTCGAGGAGACTCTGATTGATACAAGAAAGAATAAAAATCACAGAAGGTTTGATTAATCCCCACATAATCAAGTATCAGTCGGTCATTTTGGTTATAAATCTGATTAATTTGAGATTTAGCATAATTAGACTTCAGTTGATTAGCCAACAGTTTGCCAATTTTGTCGCTGTAAAATTCACTTCTTGTTTTCTTTAATTGGTTTACAATCGAGGACGAAAGTAATAAACTGTGTTCCATTTGAAGTTCAGTTCTTTGTTTATATAACTCCTCAGAAGGAGCTATAACATATTTCTTATCAATTTCCTTAATCTTGTCCACAATTACCAGCTCCTCCTGCTTCAGCTTCGTCCTCAAAGCAGCAGAATACGAGATAATCTGACCACGAATATAAGCTTTAAAAGTATCCCAAAGAATGTTCACAGAAATATCCTCTGTATAGTTAATTGTAAAAAAAAGATCAATCTGTTCATTCATAAAGTTAACGAAGTCTGAATCCTGAAGCAACAGCAAATTAAAACGCCATTGTCTATTATTTTGTATATTGGCCAGAATTTTAATAGAAAGCTTAAGTGGAGCATGATCCGAAATGGTTATAGAGTCATAATCACATTTAATTACTGAAGAAATAAGATGAGAGTCAATAAAGAAATAATCAATTCTTGAATAGGAATGGTGAACATGTGAAAAAAAAGAAAAATCTTTTTCCTGAGGATGCAAAAAACGCCAAATGTCCGTCGACCCAGAATCAGAGAGGAGTGAATTAATCAAAGTTGCAGATTAATTCGGTAAGGTCCGTAGAGGAGCCGATCGGTCCAAAGCTGGAGACAAACAGGTATTAAGATCTCCGCCCCAGATCAATGAAAACTCATTCAAATTCGGGAACTGATTGAATAATGATTTATAAAATTCCGGCCAGTCCATATTAGGAGCATAAACATTAACCAAAACTACCTTTTTATTAAATAGTAGACCACTAACCAATAGAAATCTACCATTCAGATCAGAAATAATATCATGTTGTATAAAAGTAACTGAGGAGTCTATAAAAATAGAGACGCTTCGAATCTCAGCATTGGAGTTCGAATGAAACTGTTGCCTCTTCCAGAATTAAAAAAAAACGTAGTCTGTCCCCCACCCCCCGCACATGGGTCTCTTGTAAAAATAAAATTTGTGCTTTAAGTCTCCAGAACTGAACATCTCATTAACCGCTCAGCTACCGCGGTGACCCTCGGATCAAATCTACCTTGACCACTTCCTCTGGCAGCCTCCTCTATATTCGCACATCCTCTAGGTGCCTTTCAAGTTCCTCTTAAGTCCAAACGTCTTCTAAATGTTGTTTTGTATCTGCTTTAATCAGTTCCTCTTGGAGATTATTCCATACACAAATCACTCTCAGCATGAAGGTGTCCCTCAGATCCCCTTAAAACCTTTTTCTGCTATCTGGAACCAGTTCCTCTCAGAACAGAGGAACAACCCTTTGGAACAGAAATGAGGAGGAATTTGGCCAAAGGGTGGTGCATCTGTGGAATAATTCATTGCCGCAGATGGCCGTGGAGGCTATGTCACTGGGTATATTTAAAATAGAGGCTGATAGGTTCTTGATTAGTAAGGGGGTCACAGATTACGGGGAAAAGGCATAAACAAAGTGGACAGACAGTGTCGTTTTCCTCAGCTTAAAATGTCTAATACCAGAGGGCATGCATACATTAAAGGTGAGAGGCATCATGTTCAAAGGAGATGTGAGTGGCAAGCTTTTCACACCGAGAGTGGCGGGTGTCTGGAATCTGCTGCCCGGGGTGGGGATAGAGGCAAATACATTAGGAGCTTTTGAGAGATGTTTAGATAGGTGCATGAATATCAGAGAACCTATGTAAGAAAAAGATATGAGTTTAGTTGGCCATTTCAGTGTTAATTTAGCATTAATTTAATTGCTTCAGCACAACATTTTGTGGTGTTCTATATTCGATGTTCTGTGTTCTAAGGCAGGAGAATGGGGTTGCAGGATAGCAAGTCAGCCATGATGGAATGGCGGAGCAGACTCGAAGGGCCGAATGGCCTACTTCTGCTTTTATTTTCTCTGATCTTATATTCAAGTAGTTTTGAGTTCCTTTTCTCTAGGAAAATGTCTGGGTGCCGTCAGTTTAGCTCTGCCTCTCACAGAACCTGAAATGTCGAACAGTAGAGCACAGTACAGGCCCTTAGGCTCATGATCTTGCGCCGGCCTCATAACCCTTTCCAAGATCTTTCTAACCCCTCCGTCCCACATAACTTTCCGCTTATCTTTCATCCATGTGACTACCTAAGATTCTCTGAAATATCCCTAATGTATCTTTTTCTGCCACTATCCCCCCACCACCCCCCCCCCCCACCTGGCTGTGCATTCCAGACACTTAGCAATCTCTGAGTCTAAAAACTACCTTTGACATCTCCCCTCAAAGTTCCAAGAGGACCTCGACCTTGTCGTGGTTTGGAGACTTGCAAGTCTCAATGACCTGGAGAGCTACACTGGCTGGGGTCAGGGTTTTATGCTTTGGCTCTTGGTAGGGTCACCCACGCCAAACAGGTCAAAGGGTAGAGGCCAATCAAAGAGTGGTCCACCGGTCCTCCTGGTTCAGGGGTTCAGCCCAAGGCTAAAAACCCTGACTGGTAAAACAAAATTGGTATGGAAACAGCAATGAAGAATCCTTCTACATCTGAAAGTGATGGTATTCCTGAGTCTCCACCTGGGACTTGCGTGACTGATGATAGTGAAAACCAAGAAAAGTGGAAGCTACTAACATGACGAACGAAGCCCTGAACACCACCAGAGGTGGAGGACCTTCACTGCTGCCCGAAATGCCAGTGCTGTAACAGGCAGTAAGTACCTTGATGAAATTTAATCTCTTAATTGAGAATGTCAATTCATTTTAGCTAGCTCTGTTTCATGCCCTTATTTAAGTTTAAGATACCCAGTTAAGAGCCACTCTGTCTCATAATTAATGTAAAATTCAGTCATATTCTGATTACAAATACCTTGGTGTCCTTTCACTACAAGATCATAATTAATCTTATCTATCTTATCAGGTAGAGATGTTACGGAATAACTGGAATCTGAAAACTTGGACTCAACAAAATGTCATTTTACTTGAGCACAAGGAGAACTACAGGGCCCCTGTCACTCACACTTGTCTGAATTCCGCACAAGGAAATGCCATTTTTATATAGAATTGACCAGCAGTTTCAGATATTGACTATTTAATAAACTGTGCATGTTTCAATTCCTTACATGCAAGACAAGATCAATCATTGTCCACAACAGAGATGTTCAAAGTCAATAGAAAATTAAAGCGAAGCACAAATGATACTTTGAAGTTGGTAAAGTAAATTGTCCCTTAGTTGCTGTGTTCCTTGAATTCTTCCATTAGGTTCTTATCTTGTCTCCAGTAAGTGAAGTGGTTCTGGCCAGCCTGCTGTGCAAAGGAAAGCTTTGCTCTTCAAAGACCTTTCTTGTCCAGGCTCTCTGCAATCTATCTGCAATCTCTCCTTGCCTGGATGTCATGTTAACACTTCCCTTGCCACAACTTCCACAAAGTATAACTTTCTTTCTGGTTTACTCCACATTCTGCTGTTAGAGGCACGGAGTCATAGAGCACTACAGCACAGAAACAGGCCCTTCAGCCCATCTAGTCTGTGCCAAACAATTATTCATCCTTGTCCCATCTATCCTCAACTGGACCATGGCCCTCCAAACCCCTCTCAGATGTAGAGTCATGGAGCATGTCCTAAGTAATTTTCCGATTGCAAGTGATTTGATTGTAATCTCAACACTGCATTCTTGGTAACCATTCACCCTTTTGTTCTACAATCTCTTTATCTGGGCTATGGTTTCCCAGTTCCCAGTCTATGTAGATTAAAATCCATCTTTATCGTAGAACATTGAACAACAGAGCACAGTACGGCTCCTCTGTCACATAATGTTGGGCCAACCTAGTCCAGGATCAATCTAACCCTTCCTTCCCACACAGCTGTAACCTTTCATTTTTCTTTCATCCATGTGCCTATTTAAACGTCTCCTAAACATCTCTAATATAGCTACCTCTACCACTACTTCTGGCAGCACATTCCAGGCACCCACTTCTCTGTGTAAAAAAAACTATTTAGACCCCCACCCCCTGAACCCCCCCCCATTGCACTTTCCTCCACCCACGTTAAAAGAACATCCTCCGGTATTGACTGTTGCTGCCTCTTATCACTATATCTTCTCATTAGTGTCTGCCTTTGATGTTGTGGTGTATGGCCGAGCCTGGTGATTAGCTTGTAGACGTTTCGTCACCGGTCGAGGTGACATCCTCAGTGTGCGGTTGTTGGTGTTCCTCTGGGAGTGTTCGTGTTTCTATAGGCCTCTGCTCACTTGCCTCCATCCTGACGGGCTGCCCCTTCAGTTGACGTCTGAATTCTATTGGCCTGCGGTTCTTTGGCTCTTAGAGGTTCGCAGATGGCAGCTATGTTGATATGTTTGCTTACGGGTCATCAGAAGAGAACCATACTTCTAAAAACTCTCATGCCTGCTTCGTGTTCGCCTGCACCAGACGCTCCAAAGTGTAGCAGTTTTGTGTCTCTATAAACAAACATATTCAAATAGACAGCACCTACGAACCCCTAAGAGCCAAAGAAATGCAAGCCGGTAGAATTCAAAGATCGACTGAAGGGGTAGCCAATCAGGACTGAGGCAAGCGAACGGCGGCTATATGAACACGAGCAGTCCCCGAGAGAAACATCAACAACTGTGCACTGAGGATGTCACCTCAACTGGTGATGAAACGTCTGCAAGTAATTGCCAAGCTCGGTGGACACTGCAACATCAAACACCTCAACCAAAACTACGGGTATTCACCATCATCCTTATCCACCTGTAATCATCTCATCTTCCAGTACCTGGTCTATCACCTTCTCTGCCTGGGTGATTCAAATGCTTGTCCAGACACTTCTTAAGTGCAGTCAGTGACTCTGTTTCCACTGCTCTCTCAGGCAGTGCGTGCCATGTATTCACCACTTCTCGTTGCTACCATCGAAGAGGAGGTACAGGAGCCTGAAGACACGGGCTCAATGTTTCAGGAACAGCTTCTTCCCATCCGCCATCGGATTTCTGAATGGACAATGAACCCATGCGCTCTACCTCATTAATTTTTTCCTTTGATTCTTGCTCTCTTTTCGCAGGTACTTATTTAATTTAATTTTTTTATATACACTATATTTCTTATTGTAACACACAAAATGCTGGAGGAACTCAATGGATCAGGCAGCATCTATGGAAAGGAATAACATGTGGACATTTTGGCTAAGACCCTTCTTCAGAACTGGAAAGGAAGGGGGAAGATGCCAGAATAAAAAGGTTGGGGGAGCTGGAAGGCGATAGGTGAAGCCAGGTGAGTGGGAAGGATAAAGAGCTAGAGAAGAAGGAATCTGTTAGGAGAGGAGAATGGACCACAGGAGAAAGGGAAGGAGGAAATGACCCAGGCTGAAGTAGTATGCAGGTGAGAAGGGGTAACAGGCCAGAGAGGGGATACAAGAAGAGGAGAGGAGGAGGGAAACATTACAACAATTACAAGATTTATAGTTTTTTTATTATGCATTGCAATTTACTGCTGCCACAAATTTCACAAAATATACCATATATCTCTCTGGGTGAAAATACACTTTAAATCTTCCCTCTCCCCCTTACCCTAAATCTATGTCCTTCAGTTATATCACCTCGGGCATGGGAAAAGTTTCCTGCCACTTACTTTATCAAGATTCCTCATAATTTAATTCACTTCAATCATGTCACCTCCTTATCTCCTCTGCTCCAGGGACAGCAGAGATGTAATTGTGAATAAATGCATATTATATAAGTAAATTAAATGCCAGTAAATGTGTTAGACAAAAACTGATATCAGAGTGATGAATGATAAATAGATCTGACTACTGTGCCGTGATTAAATGTGATGCCCTGCAGGTAAAGCAAGCCATTTACACATGGGAGTGGACCATCGCAAGAAATGAGTGCCCAAACTTTCTTGACTTGCTACACTGTTTTGGAGAGCAGGTAAGAGTCAGCCACATCAGGCCACACTTGAAGAACAGCGCCCCGTATCTTAAACATACGAAATTCTACAAATGTTGGAAATCCTGAAGAAGGGCCTCGGCCTGAAATGTCAACTGTTTATTCATTTCAATGGACGTTCCTGACCTCCTGAGTTCTTCCAGCATTTTGTGTGTGTTACCTCATATTTATCTTGGTGGTCTACAACCAGTGGGATAAGAACTGAATCTTCCAATTTCAACCAAACCTTCCTTTCTATGTTCCTCTCTCGTGCTTTCTGTCTGATCCGCTGACAGTCCTCCGATATTTTCTGTCCATTCACATTCCCGTTTCCAGTTCCATTCACCTACCCTCCACCATGTTTCACCCACCTATACTGTCATACAGCACAGTCACGGGAGAGTTAGTGCAAGAGTCGAGGACCAGAGGGCACAGACTCAGAATAGAGGGGCAGCCTTAGAACAGAGATAAGGAGGAATTTCTTTAGCTGGAGGGTGGTGAATCTGTGGAATTCAATGCCACAAACAGTGGTGAAGGCCAAGTCATGTTGAATATTTATAGCAGAGCTTGATGGGTTCTTGGCTGGACAGAGCCTCAAATGTTAAGGGGAGAAGGCAGGAGAATGGGGTTGAGGGGTTAAATAAATCAGCCCTAAGGCAAAGCCAGAGCAGACTCAATGGGCTGAATGGCCTATTTCTGCTCACATGTCTTACGGTCTTTGGTCCAACTGATTGGTGCGAACCAAGATTCCCATTTTCGCTGGTCTATGTTTGCCAAAGTTTGGCCAATATGGCTCTCAATCTTTCCCATCTACGTACTTCTTCAAGTTCCTTTTAACTGTTGTTATTGGAACAGCCTCAATCACTTTTTCTGGCATTTCATTCCACATACAGACAAACCCCCGGGTGATAATATGGCTCTTCATGTTCCTACTATTTTTCCCCCTCTCTCAAGTCTATGCCCTTTGATTCTCAATTCCACAAGTCTGGGAAAACATTATGGACATTCATCCTTTCTGTGTCCCACATGAATTTATGCACCTCTACAAAATCCACCTTTCAATCTCCTAGGGAATTAAGTCAACACTCACAAATGCTGGAAGAACTCAGCAGGCCACGCAACATCAATGGAAATGAAGAACAGGTCAACATTTCAGGCTGAGACCTTTCCTAACCTGCCCAGTCTCCCCAGATAAAATAGTCCCTTGAGTCCTGGCAACACCCTTGTCAATCTTTCCTGCACTCTGTCCTTCTTAATGACATCTTTCTTCTAACAGCATGACCAAAACGGAGCAGCATTCTCCAAGTGAGGCCTGACAAAGAACTTATGCAGATGTACTCTGTACAGAATCTGAACCAGATTCACATTTACCGTCACTGACATAAGCCATGAAGTTTGTTGTTTTGTGACAGCAGTACAGTGAAAGTTATAAAATAACTGTTATAAAGGAATAAATAAATACTAGATAAATAGGTGAATTGGTACATAAACAGATATAGAGGTAAATAGATGAATAGATAGTGCAAAAGAGGAATAGTGAAGTAAGGTTCATAGACCATTCAGAAACTTAATGGCTGAGGTAAGAAAGAGTTCCTGAAACCTTCATTATGTGTCTTCAGTCTCCTGTACCTGATTGTACTGATGAGAAGCAGGAACGTCCCGAAAGGCTCAAAGGTTCATTTAATTTCGGAGAATGTAAACAGTATACAACGGGAAATTCGTATTCTTCACAGGCATCCATGAAACAAGGTTCTTTAATGGTGGAGACTGCTTTCTTGAGGCACTTCCTTTTGAAGATGCCCTTGATGGTGGGGCAGGTTGCGCTTGTGATGGAGATGCTTGAGTCCACAACCCTCTGCAGCTTTTTCCGATCCTGCACGTTGGAGTGTCCCTACTAGGCTGTATAGCAACCAGTCAGAATGCTCTTGATTGTACTTCTGTAGAAATTTTCAAGAGTGTTTGATGACTTATTGAATCCCCACAAAATAGCTGCCTTCATCCTGATTGTATCGATGGGATAGATCCTCCAAGGCATTGAGACTGGGGAGCTTGACACTGCTCACAATTTCCACCAGTTACCCATCAAAGACTCTCCCGATCGGAGGAAAGATGCCATTGTAATGGAGAAAGGTGAGCTTTTTATTTATTTATTGAGATACAGTGTGAAGTAGGCCCTCCCCCCCCCCTCAAGCCACTCAGCCCAGCAACCCTAGCCCAATCACTGGATAATTTACAATGACTGATTAACCTACCAACCGGTACCTCTTTGGACTGTGGGAGGCAAATGGGGCACCCAGGGGAAACGCACACAGTCACGGGGAGAACATACAAACTCCTCACAGACAACAGGTTGGAAATGAACCCGGGTCGCAGGCACTGTAAAGTGTTGTGCCATCCCTTTATTCCAGATTTATTCCATCCCCTTTATTGCTGAGTTATTCTAGGGTGACGTGTTATCCCATATCTATCAAGCAATAAGCAGATTAAGTAATATTGGGCCTATATGTCGTTAGGGGTGATTTCACTGAATCATACAAATTTCTTACTGGGCTTTACAGGTAACTACAGAGATTTTGGTTAATCTGGGTTATCTTGAGCAGGGGCCACAGACTCCAAACTAGGTGTTGCCTATCACAGTATAGATAGACAGGGGTTTATGTGCCCAGTAGGTAAAGAATTATTCTATCTCTCCACCTAAAAGAGCTACTGATGTTTAGTCATTCAAAAAATCAGAATCAGAATTGGAATCACTCAGTGGCTGCTTTATTAGGTACACCTATATACCACTTGTTAATGCAAATATCTAATCAGCCAATCATTTGGCAGCAAGTCAATGCATAAAAGCATGCAGGCATGGTCAAGAGGTTCAGTTGCTGTTCAGACTAAACATCAGGTGGGGTAGAAATGTGATTTAACTGACTTTGACTGCGGAATGATTGCTAGTACCAGACGGAGTGATTTGAGTACATCAGACACTCAGCTCCTGGGCTGCTCACACACACCATTCTCTAGAGTTCACAGAGAATGGGGCAAAAACCAAAAAAAAAAAAAATCCAGTAACCAGCAGTTCTGTGTGAAAAAATGTCTTGTTAATGAGAGAGGTCAGAGGAGAATGGCCAGACTGGTTCAAGCTGACTGGAAGGCAAGAGTAACTCGAATAACCACCCATTACAACAACTTGTGTGCAGAACAGAATCTCTGAGTGCACAACACGTTGGACCTTGTGTACACTTACATGGAGCGCTGCCACAAGAAAGAAGGCATCCCTCATCAAGGACCTACCCCATCCAGACCATGCCCCCTTCTCTCTTCTACCACTGGGCAGGATGTACAGGAGCCTTCGGTCCCACACCACCAGGTTCAGGAACAGTTATCACCCTTCAAACATCAGACCCCTGAACTAGTGAGTGTAACCATTCACTTCAACGCTGTACCGATTCTACAACCTACAGACTGACTTTCAGGGCCTCTTCCAAACTTGTGTTCTCAATATTATTTTTTATTTGTACAGTTTGTCAATCTTTATCTGTGTATAGTTTCTCATAAAATTCAATTGTATTCTTTTTTGCTGTGAATAGTAACATGTACGTACTGATAATAAATACTTTGCACTTGGAACTTTAAACTTTGAAATACGACAGTGGTGATTAAAGGGCTTTTAGACAGACGCATCGCAGAACAGGCACAAAGTTGTCAAAGTCTGTATAAGATCATGGTAGGCATTGAACGTGTGGATAGTCAGAGGTTTTTCCCCAGGGCTGAAATGGGTAACATGAGAGGGCACAGTTTTAAGGTGCTTGGAAGTAGGTACAGAGGAGATGTCAGGGGTAAGTTTTTTACGCAGAGAGTGGTGAGTGCGTGGAATGGGCTGCCGGTGACGGTGGTGGAAGCGGATACGATAGGGTCTTTTAAGAGACTCCTGGATAGGTACACGGAGCTCAGAAAAATAGAGGGCTATGGGTAACCCTAGGTAATTTCTAAGGTAAGGAAATGTTTGGCACAGCTTTGTGGGCCGAAGGGCCTGTATTGTGCTGTAGGATTTCTATGTTTAAAATGTCGACAGTTTATTCACTTCCATAGATGCTGCCTGACCTGCAGAGTTGCTCCAGCTGCCTGTGTTCTGTGTTCAAAGTCTTTGTGGTCACAATTACAAATGTGGGAATTTTCTTTTAGTGCCTGATTATGAGTTTAAATTCCACAGCTGCATTCTGTCTCAGTTCTCTGAACAGCTCTATCCAGGCCTCTGAATTACCAGCCTAGTAACTTAAGAACTGTGTTGGTTCGAAGTCTCTCCAGGTTTGTGTCAGAGCCTCTGATTGTTTATAAAGGGTAATTAAAAACCAAACCGATCTTCGCAACAATTCCATGGCTTTCCAGGGAATACGACCTGAAACTGAGGTTTTCTGATGCCGTGGGAGGGGAGAGAACAGGAGAAACTCAGAAGTTCCCTGGGGAAGTTTGTGGTTAGTGAATGAAAGCTGTCAGGGATTATTTTCCAAGTGGTACTGCAGAAAGGGAAATCCCGACGAAACACATGGAGTCATGTTGCTTGTTCGATGTTCAATTTGTTGGCTCAGTTCTCCTGAGCTTGACAATGTACACACACATTCACAGACACGCATACACACATACACACTCACATTCACACACACACACACACACACACACACACAAAACAGTAATCCTTCTATAATCATTGTGTTACAAAAGCCACAAGGCAGTGTTCTGAGCCTCAGTTTAGACCGTGTCCCCGAACTCCCTAACATCATCTAGATCCTTGGCAGAGGGTAGCATGGTAGCGTAGAGATTATCCTGATGCTTTACAGCACCAGTGACCAAGAGATTGAGGTTCATTTCCCACTGCATTCCCAGAAGTTTGTATGTTCTCCCCTTGACCTCTTGGTGCTCCAATTTCCCCCTACATTACTGAGATGAATGGGTTAGGGTTAGTAAGTTGCTGGTATGTGATATTGACACTGGAAACATGGCGACACTTGCAGACTGCCCCAGCGCATCCTCGGAATGTGTTGGTCGCTGACGCAAATGATGAATTTCACTGCATGTTTCTTCGTTTCAATGTGCACATGACAAATAAATCTAAGCTTTATCATAACCTAATCTTCTTTGTAAATAATTTCCTCAGAACAATTAGAAAGCTGATGTTATACATTTTTATACATCCTGGATGTGTTTAGAACCAGACGGGCACATCCACAGAATACAAGCACATCCATTTAGAACAGAGATGAGGAGGAACTTCTTCAGCCAGAAATGATGAATCTGTGGAATTCTTTGCCACAGACGGATGTGGAGGACAAGTTTTTTTAGGGAAACTCAAAGAGTAGGTTGATAGGTTCCTGAGTAGTCAAGGCATCAATAAGGTCACGGAGAGAAGGCAGGAGAACAGGGTTGAGATGAAAGTAAATCAGCCATGATGGAATAGTGGAGATAACTCAATGGGTCATATGCTACTCCAATGCCTATGCTCTTATGATAGGAAAGGTTTAGAGCAAGGGTTCCCAACCTTTTTTATGACATGGACCAATATCATTAAACAAGGGGTCCATGAACCCCAGGTTGGGAACCTCTGGTTGAGATGGATATAACCAAATAGGACTAGTTAGGGTAGGCATCTTGGTTTGTGATGTAAAGGGTTCATTGTCCACTTGTTCTGAATGTGTTTTCTGATAATAATTATATACAATATTTTGTTTAATTTATGTTCATCTCATGTTGATGCTATGAGCATTTTATGCTGACGCAAGTAGGCTTTTTATTGCAGCTCCCAATCAGAATCAGATTTATTACATATTATATTATTAAATTGTGAAATGGCCTCCACGGAGCCCTAATCTCAATATCATCGAGGCTGTCTGGGATTACCCCAAGCAAACGAGACAGTCAAAGTCTGCAGGAGAACAGAAGCAAGTTCTCCAGGATGCTGGGAACAGCCTACCAGCCGATTTCCTTATAGACCTACACAATAGTGTACAGAAGAGAACTGATGCAGGTTGAAAGGTAATGGGGGGGGGAGGGGCCACACCAAATATTGATTGATTTAACTGTTTACTGCTCTTTATAGTAATTGTTTTATATTTAGAAAGTTTTCATTACATTATTTTTGAAAGAATTTTGCTTCACATTATTTTTTTCATGTGCCAAAGACTTTTACACAGTACTGTATATACAGTGTATGACTGATGAACACAAGACTGAAGGTGCAGAATAAGGTAGATAATCTTGTAGCACAGTTAGAGATTGGCAGGCATGGCGTTGTCAGCATCACAGAGATGGGCTGAAAGAAGATCATACTAGAGTGCTCAACATCCAAGAAAACACATTGTTTCGAAAGGACAAGTAAGTAGGCAGAGGAGGTGGGGTGGCTGTGGTTGGTAAAAAAAATTAAATTAAATTCTTAGAAAGAGGTGACATAAGATCAGAAGGCATAGAATCTTTGTGGGTAGAGTTAAGAAACTGCAAGGGTAAAAAATCCCTTTTGGGAGTTACGTACAGGCCCCCAAACAGTAGCCGAGATATAAGCTACAAATTACAATGGGAGATAGAAAAGACATTTTAAAAGGGCAATGTTATGATGGTCATGGGAGATTTCTATATGCAGGTACATTGGGAAAACTACGTTGGTGCTGGATCTCAAGGCAGGGAACTTGTAGAACTTCTATGAAATGGCTTTTTAGAGCACTTGTGGTAGAGTCCACTCACGGAAAGGCAATACTGGATTGAGTGTTGTGTAATGAGCCAGTTTTGTTTATGGAGTTTAAGGTAAAGGAACCTTTGGGAGGCAGTGATAATAATATAATAGACATCACCCTGCAGTTTGAGAGGTAGAAGATAAAGTCAGATGTATCAGTATTGCAGGGATTTACAGAGTCATGAGAAAGGAGCTGGCCAGAGTTCATTGGAAGGAGACAGCATCAGGGATGACAGCAGAATGGCAATGGCTGGAGTTTCTGAGGGCAACTCAGAAGGCAAAGGATTGATACATCCGAAAGATGAAATATTCTAAAGAGAGGATCGGGCAACCATGTCTGACAAGGGAAGTCAAATATAGCATAAAGGGAAAAGAGAGGGCATAGAATATAGAAAAATCAGTGGGAAGTTAGAGGATCTGGAAGCTTTTAAAAACAAACAGAAGACAAATTCAAAGGCACAAGGTAGGAAAAGATGAAATATGAACGTAAGCTAGCCAATAGTATCAAAGAGGATATCAAAAGTCTTTTTCAGATATATAAAGTGTAAAAGAGAGGCAAGAGTGGATATTGAACCACTGGAAAATGACACTGGAGAGATGGTAATGTGGCACAATGAAATGCTGGATGAATGTAACAAGTATTTTGCATCAGTCTTCACTGTAGAAGATACTTGTAGTATGCAAGAAGGTCTAGAGTGTCAGGAGGCTGAAGTGAGGGTAGTTGTCTTTATTAAGGAGAATTTGACTGGGAAGCTAAAAGGTCTGAAGGTGGATAAGTCACCAGGACCAGATGGACTACATCACATTGTTCTGAAAGAGGTAGCTGAAGAAATTGTGGAAGCATTAGTAAAGATCCTTTAAGAATCACTAGATTCTGCTATGGTTCCAGAGGACTAGAAAATTGCAAATGTCACTTCACTCTTTAAGAAGGGAGGAAGCTAGATGAAAGGAAATTATAGACCATTTAACCTTGCATCATTGTTGGAATCCATTATAAAGGATGAGGTTTTGGAGTACTTGGAGTTGCACAATAAGGTAGGACAAAATCGGTGTTGTTTCCTAAGAGGGAAATCTGTTGAGGAAATAACAGGCAGAATAGACAATGGAGAGTTAGTTGATGTTGTTTACCCAGATTCTCGAAAGTCCTTTGGCAAGATGTCACACTTAAGGCTGCATAGCAAGATAAGAGCTCATGGTATGACAGGAAAGATACTTGTATGGATGGAAGATTGACTGATTGGAGGCAAAGAGATAAAATAAAGGGAGCCTAGTCTCATTGGTTGCTGGTGAATAGTGGTGCTCGACTGCGGTCGGTATTGGGATCACTTCTTTTCACGTTATATATCAATGATTTGGGTAATGGAACTGTTGGCTTTGTGGGCAGGTTTGCAGATGATAAGAAGATTAATGGAGGGGCAGGTAGTGTTGAAGAAGCACGGGATCTGCAAAAGGACTTGGACAAATTGAGAGAATGGGCAAACAAGTGGCAGATGGAATATAACGTAAGGAGGTGTATTGGTAGGAGAAACAAAGGCACAGGCTATTTTCTAAATGGAAAGAAGTTGTAAATCAGAGGTGCAAAGGGACCTGGGAGTCCTTGTGCAGGGTTCCTTAAAAGTTAATTTGCAGGTTGATTTGGTGGTAAGGAAGCAAATGCAATTTTAGAATTTCTTTTGAGAGGACGAGAATACAAGAGCAAGGATATGATGCTGAGGCTTTAAAAGACATTGGTCAGACCACACTTGGTGTATTGTGGGCCCCTTATCTAAGAAAAGATGTGCTGAATTTGGAGAGGGACCAGAGGAGATTCACAAAAATGATTCTGGTAATGAAAGGGTTAATATATTAGGAGCATGTGATGGCTCTGGGCCTGTACTCACTAAAGTTTAGAAGATTCAGGGAAAGTAGTTTAGATAGAATGGATGTGGAGAGGATGCTTCCTAAAGTATGTGAGTCCAGGACCAGAAAGCATAGCTTTAGAATAGAGGAATATCCATTTGGAACAAAGATATGGAGGAATTTCTTTATCCAGAGGGTGGTCAACCTGTGGAATTCATTGCCACAGATGGCTGTGGAGGCTAAGTCTTTGAGAATATTTAAAGCAGAAGTTGATAGGTTCTTGGTTAGTCAGGCTACCAAAGGTCATGGGGTGAAGGTGGGAGACTGGGGTTGGAAGCGATAATAAATCGGTCATAATAAATGGTGGTGCAGACTCGAAGGGCCGAGTAGCCTCATTCTGCGCCTCTGTCTTATGATTCTATATATTTATAAAGTAGTTGAAAAAGAAAGGCAAAAATAGTGAGATCGTGTTTATATTTGGTTCAAAGCCCATTCAGAAATCTAGTGGCAGAGGGGAAGAAGCTGTTCCTAAAATGTTGAGTGCACTGTATGACTTCCAGCTCCTGTACCTCCTCTCTAACAGTAGTAATGAGAAGCGAGCACCTCCTGGGTGATGAGGATCCTTAATAATGGGTGCCACCTATTTGAGGCATTGTGTATTGAAGATGTCCTCGATGCTGTGGAAGATAATGCCCCTGATGGTGCTGGTGAAGTTTGCAACTTTCTGCAGGTTTTTCTGATCTTTTGCAGTGGTCCTTCATACCGGATGGTCATGCAGCCATTTAGAATGCTCTCCACCATACATATGTAGATATTTACGAGAGTCTTTGGTGTCAATCACTGTCAAATGGGACTTGCTTAGATGAAAATCTTGCTTGGCATGGATTAGTTATGGCAAAGGACCGGTTTCCATGTTAAAATGCTCTATGATTCTGAGTGGTTGGAAAATGGTGTTGATGTAACAAATGGAATGTCAATTAATAAAAAGCATCAGGTTTAGAATGTCAAAAAGCCAACAGTAACTTTTATGCCATAGACCAATGTCATTAAACAAGGGGTCTGTGGACCCCATGTTGGGAACCCCTGCCCTAATGTATCTGCCTCTAACACCACCCCAGACTGTGCATTCCACACACCGACCACTCTCCAAGTAAAAACACCTGCCTCCGACTGCAGCCTGTACTTACATCCAGTCACCGTGAAATTATGCCCTTTCATTTTTCCCTGGGAAAAAGTTATTGGTGCTCCATTCTGTGTATGCTGATACTAACGCCTTTTACAGAAGAATGTCTGACATACTTCCCAGGAGTACTTGTGTGTTATTCTACAAAACATTTCTGTATTACCTGCTGTCTGAAATAGCAATAAAGTACAAAATCCTCAGTCAAATGGCCTCATTGTGATATTTCCCCAGCATAATCTCTGACCAATGATCACTAACTTTGACACTGTCAGAAGAGTGATTCAGCATCAATGACAATGGAAGTGGGAAAAAAATACATTGAGGAAGGAAATAGCCCCAAAGATGTTTAGGGAACTCTGGTTGCGCTGGGGACTTTCCCTGCACCACAGATTTTCGGTTTCAGGAATAACAAAGGTGAGTCACTTCAATGACCTAGCATAGATTTAATGTGCCACATGGTTTCATTCTGCACTTTTTCCACCATCATGGTCACCTGGTTACAAGTAGCTTCCCACCACCCCCACCCTCCCATTTCCACATTGACATTTCTGTCCTTGACATCCTCCACTGCCAGGGTGAGGCCAAATGTATAACACCTCATGTTCCACCTAAGCTGATGGCATAACCATTGAATTCTCCAAGTTTACCCAATTTTTTTTTAGATTATGAAGACACGCAGTCCTCTTTTATTGTCATTTAGTAATGCATGCATTAAGAAATGATACAATATTTCCTCCGGTGTGATATCACAAAACACAGGACAGACCAAGACCAGTTTGCTCTCTGTCTGGATGCACGGCAGCTTGGTGTGCCAACCTCTCCATCCGTGACTGCAAGAAATTGCAGAAGAGGTGTGGACACAGCTCAGCACATCACAAGACCAGCCTCCTCTCTACGGATTCTGTCTATACTGTTCGCTGCCTCAGTAAAGCAGCCAGCATAATCAAAAACCTCAGCCACCCCGGACTCCCTCTCTTCTCCCCTACCCCACTGGACAGAAGATACAAAATCCTGAAAGCATGTACCACCAGGTTTCCATCTGATTCTCAACATATTCTTAATCTGTACAATAAGATGGACTCTTGGCTTCACAGTCTCTCGTTATGATTTTGCTTACCTATTGTTTACCTATACTTCATTTTTCCAGTAGCTTTTACACTTCACTCTGCATTATTATTGTTTTAACTAATTCTAGCTCAATGCACTGTGTAACAATATAAACAGTTTGCAAGACAAACTTTTCAATGTATCTTGGTACACCTGTCAATAATAGGTCACTTATAGATAATAGGGCAAACAGTTGGTCCATGGCCTCCTCTTGTGCCACGATGAGCTCACCCTCAGAGTGGAGGAGCAAAACTTTATACTCCATCTGTGTAGCCTCCAACCTGATGGCATGATTATCGATTTCTCCTTCCAGTAAAAAAAATCCCTCCCCATCCCCTGTTGTTCTACTCCCCACTCTGCCCCACCTTCCTCACCTATCAGATTACCACATCTGCTGCTTCTGTTGTCTCCAGCTCTCACCTCCCCGCCTCTGTCACACTCTTCAGCCTCTCCTCCTCCGTTTGCCTAACACTCCTCCACAGCTGGACCCACCTATCACCTGCCAGCTCTTGATCCACCACCTTTCCTACAATCAATCTCCTCTCTACCTTTCAGTCCAGCTGACGGGTCTTGACCTGAAACCTCAACTGTCCATTTCCATCCAGAGATGCTGCCTGACCCATTGAGTTCCTCTGAACAAGTCTGTTTGTTCAGATTCCGGCACCTGCAGTCTCTGTGAACTCGTGTGTTGTAAGGAACCGTAACCTCTCATCTCAACACTAAACTGTCCCATAACACACGGCCTCACTTTCAAGGACTCTACAACTCATGTTCTCAGTGCTGTATTTTATTATTGACACAGTTCGTATTCCTCGGTTGTTTGTCAGTCATTACGTGTAGTTTTTTTCATAAATTCTATTCCATTTTCTATATTTTCCTGTAGGGTGGCAGGTTGGAGATACGCTTCTACCAAAGGAGGTGTAAGGTGGTCCTTCCGTCCACTAGCCTGAGGTTACCCTTGAGCAAGGTGTAGCAGCTGCTTAGCCCTTCGTCCCCACCAACAGGGTCACACGAACCCATGGGAGCAGCTGGTGCACATCACAAGTCCTGGTTATGTGACCACTGGCACCAGACAATCTTTGAAGAGTATTGATCATGGCCAGGGTCACCAATCTTGTAAAGACACTGCCCAGAAGAAGGCGATGGCAAACCATTTCTGTAGAAAAATTTGCCAAGAACAATCATGGTCATGGAAGGACCATGATCAGTCACACAATATGGCACAACACATAACAATCAAACAATATCTTCTTGTAAATGCTCGCAAGGAAATGAATCTCGGTGTAGTATATGGTGACATATACATACTTTGATAACAAATTGTGGTAAAATCTAAGCATACTGTAAAAAAGTCCATGAGGCTGATCCTTTAAAAGGATTCATCTTGAAACGTTAACTTGGTTCTCCCTCCACAGATGCTGCCTGACCTGCTGAGTATTTCTAGCAATTTTCATTTATATCTCAAATTTCTGGCATCTGCAGTTCATTTCTTTGAAATATGTATCCATTTTTAGATTCAACAGCCCAGTCTTCAGGAGAGCATGGCCAGACTTTCAGACCTGAAGTGGCAGCATAACAGAGCATTGCTGTTGTCGAGGAATGTAAAAGGAAAGGGAGGGGTGGATGTATTACTAATCAGGGACAATATCACAAATGCACTCAGAGGAGACATAAAATAATGCAGATCTCATTCACTGAGTTTATATGGATGGAACTCAAAAATAGGAAAGATGCAATCACTCCGATGGGATTGTACTGCAGACATCTCAATAGCTACCAGGACATCAAGGAATAGATATGCAGGTAGATTAAGGAAAGGTGTAAAAATAATAAGGCTGTTGTCATGGTGGACTTCAACTTCCCTAGTATAAATTGGAACCTTCTGAGGCAAGGTGTTTAAATGGGGCAGAATTTGGTAAGTGTATTTACTAGGGTTTATTAAATCAATATTTAGGTAGTCCAACAAGAGAAGGGGCCGTACTGGATCTGGTGTTGGGTAATAACCCTGGCCTGGTGACCACCCTTTCAGAGGTGAACAGTTAGAGAATAGTGACCATATCTCCCTAATAGATAAGGATAACAATGGACCTTGTGGGAGAGTATTAAACTGAAGCAGGGCAAATAATGAAAGCATTAGGCAGGAACTCGGGAGAGTTCATTTGGAACAGGTGTTTTTGGGCAAGTGCACATCTGACATGTGGAGGCTGTTCAAGGACACAGTGTACAGGACAGATATGTTCCAGTGAGAAGGAAGGACAAGGTGGGCAAGCTGAGAAAGCCTTGGATGTCAAGGGAGATGATGAAATTAGTGAAGAAGAAAGAAGAAAAGTACATAAAGTTTAGGAAGCTAGAATCAAACAGAGCCTTTGAGGATTATAAAGAAGTCAGAAAAGAACTCGGGAAGGGAAGTAGGAAAGCCAGGAGGGGGATGAAAAGACTTGGGTGGGTAGGATTAAAGAGAATCCCAAGGCATTCTCTACATACATCAGGAGCAAGAAGATAAGTAGGGAGATGGTAGGACCACTTAAAGATAAAGGACAGAGGATCCTTAAAGAGTATTTTACATTAGTATTTACCAAAGAGAAGCTTGTAGAGGATAAGGAGATCAGTGCAGAATGTATTAATATTCCAGGGCATTTCAAAGTAAAGGAGGGAGCAGTGTTGGGTCTCTTAAAGAGCATTAAGGAGGACATGTCCCCAAGGCCTGGTGGGATGTACCCCAGTTTATTGAGAGGTAAGTGAAGAGATTGCTGAAGCCTTGACTTACATTTTTATGTCTCCTCTAGCCACAGGTGAGGTCCAAGAGGACAGGTGAGTAATTTATGTTATTCCATTTTTCAAGAAAGAAACCAGGAATAATCCTGGAAACGATAGACAATTGAGTCTCACATCTGTGATAGGGAGGGTGCTGGAGAGAATTCTTAGGGATAGGATTTATGAACATTTGGAAAACCATGCCCTAATTAGGGAGAACAAGCATGGCTTTGTGCAGGGCAATCCATGTCTTACTAACTTAATTGAGTTTTGACGAGGTAACAAGAGTGATTGACAAAGGTAGAGCTGTGGATGTTGTCTACATGGATTTTAGTCAGGCATTTGACAAAATCCCTCATGGGCGGCTCATCCAGAAGATTAAGATACATAGGATCCATGGTGAATTGGTTGTTTGGATTCAGGATGGCTTGCTCATGGAAGACAGAGGCTAGTGGTCGAAGGGGCTTATTCTAGCTGGAGTTCTGTGATTAGTGGTATTCTGCAGGGATCTGCAAGGGGACCTCTGCTGTTTGTGTTATATATAAATGACCTGGATGAAAATGAAGATGGGTGGGTTAGTAAGTTTGCAGATAATCTGAAGAATGGTGGCATCGTGGCTAGCGTAGATAATACAAATAAAACAATGGAATATAGATCAGTTGCAGATATGGGAGGAGAAATGACAGATGGAGTGTAACCCAGCCAAATGCGAAGTGTTGCACCTTGGTACGCCAAACGTAAAGAGACAGCACACTGTTAAGAGCAAGACCGTGATGAGCAGACAGTGTTGATGAGCAGATGGTCCTGAGGTCCAAGTTCCTATCTCCTTGAAACTGGCTACACCTGTTGGTAGGATGGTTAAGAAGACATATGGCATGCTTGCCTTTATCAGTTGAGGCATTGAATTCAAAAGTCAGGAAGTTATGTTGCAACTTTTTAAAACTCTAGTTAGGCTGCATCTAGAGAGGTTGGACAAACTTGGTTTGTTTTTTTCCAGAGCAGCAGAGGCTGAGGGGAGATCTGATAGAAATTTATAAGATTATGAGAGCTGTAGATCGAGTAGACAGACAGTAACTTTTTCCTCGTGTAAAAATTTCCAAAACCAGAGGGCATGCATTTATGGTGAGAGGGAATAATTCCAAAGGAGATGCAAGGGGCTAGTTTTTTATACAGAGAGTGGTGGGTTACTGGAATGTGCTGACTTGGCTGGTGGTAAAGGCAGATACTATACATTAGAAACTTTTAGGAGATGTTTAAATACACACATGGATATGAGGGAAAGGGAAGGATATGGACATTGTATAGGCAGAAGAGATTAATTTAGTTGGCCATTTTAGTATGGCACAACATAGTGGGCCAAAGGGCCTGTTCCTGTGCTGTACTGGTTTATGTTCTATGTTTAACATACACCATATGAGGAAACGTGGCAGATTTTCCACCCATAGTCACGTCTCTGGGCAGCCCACCACGCATATAAAGTCATAACTCCCCATGCTCCCACTCAGTATTTGAACTCTGACTTATGGAGTTTCAGGGCAGCTAGAAATTAAAGTCAAAGTAATTGTCATACGCACAAGTGAACAGTGAAAACTGTATATTTGATATAAATGTTGGCAAAATAAAGGCTGTAGTCCAAGATTTAAAGAAAATGAGATTCCTGCTCTTTCTCAGACTAATCATCAGACAGAGATATCCATGTCAAAATTATGTTTAGAGTCATCTGCACAAGTATGTGAAGGTGCAATGAAAAACTTACTTGCAGCAGCATCACAAATGCACGGTGTTTCTACAGTGTTTCACAGGTGATTCTGCAGTGCTGGAAATCCTGGGGAACATGCCCAGAATGCTGGAAGAACTCAGCAAGCTAGGCAGCATCTATGAAGAGGAACGAACAGTTGATGTATTGGAAGGAGGAACACACTAGTACAAGAAGGTGGGGGGTGGAGGGCAATGAAGTAAGAAGCTGGGAAGGGATAGGTGGAAAAGGTAAAGGGCTGAGGAAGAAGGAATCTGATAGGGCAGGAGAGTGGACTATGGAAGAAAAGGAAAGATTAGGGGCACCGGAAGGAGGTGATGGACAGATGAGAAGAGAAGGAGCGAAAGGGGAGCCGGAATGATGAATAGAAGAAGAGAGAGGGGGAAGGGAGATGAAATTACTGCAAGTTAGAGAAATCAATCTTTCTGCCAAGAGTTGAAGGCTACCCAGATGGAATAAGAGGCATTGCTCCTCTAACTTGCCTCATTGTGGCAGTAGAAGAGATGGTGGACCGACATGTCAGAACAGGAATGGGAAGCAGAGTTATAATGGATGGCAAGAAGGGAAGCCCACCTTTTGTGGTGGACAGAGTGAAGGTGCTTGACGAGGCATTCCCAATCTACTGATCTCACTGATGTGGAGGAAGCTGCACCAGGAGAGTCGGATACAGTAGATGACCCAAACAGACTTGCAGGTGAAGTGATGCCTAACCTGGAAGGACTGTCTGGGGCCCTGAATGAAGGTGAGGGAGGAGGTGTATGGGCAGGTGTAGTACCACTTACGCTTACAGTAGTATGCGTGTCATGTATGCAGCCTTTCGCAAGAATAACATAAATTAAACACAATTTTTATAACAAGAATGTAATTTAAAGAAAAATGACCGTGTAATGCAAAGTAACCATTGAGCTATTACACTCAGTGGCCAGTTTATTCGGTACACCTGCTTGTTAAAAGCAAAACGTCTGATCAACCAATCATGTGGCAGCAACTCAATACATAAAAGCACAGAGACACGGTCAAGAGGTTCAGTTGTTGTTCACACCAAACATCAGAAAGGGGAAGAAATGTGATCTAAGTGATTTTGTCTATGGAATGATTGTTGGTGCCAGACAGGATGGTTTATGTCTCCCAGAAACTGCTGATGTCCTAGGATTTTCATGCACAACAGTCTCCGAAGTTTTACAAAGAGTGTTGAGAAAAGGAAAAAAAACACCCAGTTAGCGCATTTCTGTGGGCGAAAATGTCTTGTTAATGAGGGAATTCAAAGGAGAAAGGCAGACTGGTTAAGGCTGAGAGGAAGGTGACAGTAACTCAAATAACAACGCATTACAACAGTGGTGTGCAGAAGAGCATCTCTGAATGCACAACATGTCAAACCTTGAAGTGGATAGCTGTAGCAACAGATGACCACAAATATAACTCAGTGGCAGTTCATTAGGGTTAGGAGTTACCTCACAAATTGGACAGTGAATGTACATACTTTGATAAGAAACAATACTTTGTGCTGTTTTATGTGGTAGTGATTTAGGTTGAATGGAAGTAGCTGTTCTTGAAACTGGTGTCATATGAGAATTATTTTGGCTTCTGTACCTCCAGCCCAGTGGTAGTTGCAACAAGATGGCATGGCCCACGTGGTGGGGATCTTTGTTGATAAATGTTTCCTTTTCGAGGCAGCAGGTCCTGCACGTATCACCGATGGTGGGGAGTGATGTGTCTGTGATGTATTGGGCAGAGTCCACTAGCCTTAGGAGTTTCGTACATCCTTGCACATTCGAATACCCACACCAGTCCATAAAGCAACCAGTCAGGGTACTGTCAACAGTACTTCTGTTGGAGTTTAGTGACAAGCCAAACGACCCTAACCTTTTAAGGAAACTACAAGTTCCCAAATACAAAATAGTGATTCCTTTATATGTGTGTGTGTGTGAGAGACTCTCAGCCTCCTCCTGTGCAGTCTGATTCCACCCTGAAATAAATGAGCAAATTCGGTCTGCTGATCCCATAAGTCAGAATCATGTTGCCGTGGCAACAGATTGGAACATTATTCAGTCAAATCAACAAGGTGTTTCATTCCATTTAATCTACTCATGCTTTGAAATCAGACAGTATAAATAAGAATGCACCAGTCCTTAATGCTTCTTGACAATGTGCTGTCTCGGTCAATTTAACAGATATATTAATCTGTTTGAGTTAGCAGTTGTAATGTTTACAAAGTGTAATTTCTAGGCTGCATTGATGTTTAAGGTATTAATATTTCAGCTTATGCTGGGATCACAGGAAGAGCCTCGCCCACCATTGAGCACATCTACAAGGAGTGTTGTCACAAGAAAGCAGCATCCATCACCCAGGACACCCCACCATCTGTTTATCAATGGCCATTTTATTACTAAAGAACAAAGAACGAACAATGAAAAGACGGAGAAAATGAAGCTGTGGTAGTCTCATATACAGACTAGAGATAACAATGTTCCAGTGATAACAAGTAACCTATGAAATAGTCAGAGTCAAGAGGTGCAACACTTGTTGCAGAGAAACTGAGAAGCTGCTAGAAAAATACAGAATGTTAATCAGAATCAGGTTTAATATCACTGGATATGGCATGAAATTTATTAACAGCAACAGCAGGACAACACCATACATGCTAATATAAAAAAAATAAATAACTTGCAGTAGATACATATCTGTATATTAAATAGTTAAGTTAAAAATAGTGCAAAAACAGAAATAATTTTTAAAAAGTGAGGTCGTGTTTATGGGTTCAATGTCCACTTAGAGATCAGATGGCAGAGAGGAAGACGCTGTTCCGTAATCGCTGAGTATGTGCTTCAGGCTTCTGTACCTCCTTCCTGATGGTAACAATGAGAAGGGGACATGTTCTGGGTGAGGTGGGTCCTTAATAATGGACACAACCTTTCTGAGTTATCACTCCCTGAAGTTGTCTTGGATACTGTGAAGGCGAGTATAAGCAATACTGCAATTACTCAGAAATTTACTGAACAAATATACGTACATTGTGTTTATATAAAAATACAAGCAAACATAGGAAAAATATTAGAAAATAATTTTATTAATAATCTAATAATGGTTATTAATTACTAATTATTACTAATATTAATAATAATCCAACCATGGGGAAAGTTTAAAGGGGACCTGAAAGACAAGCAGTTCACACAGAGGGCAGTGGGTATGTGGAATGAGCACCCAGTAAATAATAGATTGTACAATTATGCCATTTAAAAGGCATTTTGGCAAGTACATGGGTGGAAAAGGTCCAAGCCATGCTCTTTTCTCCTTGCTGCTAATAGGAAGGAGGCAAATGAGCCTTTGGTCCTACACCAACAGTTTCAGTAACAGTTATTACGCCTGAACTATCAGTCTCCTGAACCAGAGTGGATAACTTCACTCACCTCCACGCTGAATGAAATCTACAACCTATAGACCCATCTGCAAGGTCTGAACAGTTCATGTTCTCAGTATTACTTATTTACTTACTTAACTATTTATTATTTTTTGTATATACACTGTTGGGCTTCTTTTGCACATGATTGCCAGTCTTTGTGTGTAACTTTTCATTGATTCTGTTGTGTATTTTTGTTCTTTCAAGGAGTGAATCACAGTGTAGTATATGGTGAAATTTATGTACTTTGATAGTAGATTTACTCTGAACTTTGAACCCAACATATTTTGTTCTTGCAGCACCGTTCCTGTAACAAATGCTTCTCAAGATGCTTTTTAGGAGTGTTGTTGGCCAAGGGACACAGGTGGTAAACCACAAGGCAATATTCAGGAGGCCCAAGAGACTGCCAATGTTGGAATCTGGAACAATCAGCTGAAGGAACGGAGCTAATCAAGTGACAACAGTACGAGGAAAGGAATGGCCAGTGTTTCAAAGCTCCCGCTGCAAGGTTTCAAGCCAAACTGTCAGCAGGTCCTTTCCTCTCACAGCATGTGCTCGACCCGCTGAGTTCCTCCAGCAGGTTGTGGTAAGGAGAGACTGGGGGAATGGTCCTAAGTTCACTCAAAAACAACGGATTTTAAGTTACATCTCAAGCAAGAGGAGATTCCTGGAATGTGAAGGATCTGAATAACGGTGGAACCATTAATTTCAGTAATAATCGAAAGGAAAACCAATGGTCTAGGGGTTGAGACACAAAAGACTACAGGTGCTGGATTCTGGAGCAAAGAACTTGCATGTGAAAGAAAGATTTAACTGTCTCATGTTCAGTACAGTGGAAAAGTCTTTCGCAGGATACTGTATTTGTCAACGTAATGCGGAGAGTGAGTTTGTAAATCTGGTGGGACCAAAGGATGTTGGGAATATGAGATGGGTGTGGGACAGGTGGCAGAGAAGGAGTGCCAGGGTTGGGAGTGGGTGTGGGTGCAGACACAACTTGCCCTGAGACTCCAGACAAGTTCATTTGGAATCAAACATTCTGGCAGTCCAATCAGCAGTGCGAGCAGATCACAGCGACGAGGTGTATGGTATACTGCCTCCCAAGTGCCAGGGTCAGGGACGTCTCAGGTCATGTCAGTCAGATATCTTGGTACATATTGGTACCAATAACCATAAAGCCATAAGACCATAACACATAGGAGCAGAATTAGGCCATATGGCCCAACGAGCCTGCTCTGCCATTCAATCCTGGCTGATCCTTCTTTTCCCCTCCTCAGCCCCACTCCCCAGCCTTCTCCCCATAACCTTTGATACCATGTCCAATCAAGAACCTATCAATCTCTGCCTTAAATACATCCAACTACCCGGCCTCCACAGCTGCCTGCAGTAACAAACTCCACAATTTCACCACCTTCTGGATACAGAAGTTTCTCCGCATCTCATTTTTAAAATGGATGCCCCCTATCCTGAGGCGGTGCCCTCTTGTCCTAGGCTCCCCCACCATGGGAAACATCCTTTGTGGACATGCTTTGTTGCCTCTGGAAGTGTGGTAGCACTTCTGGGCTGCCCAGCACAGTCCTTGTGATTTGATTTAGATTAGATTAAATTAGATTATGAGGACATGCATTCCTCTTTTATTGTCATTTAGTCATGCATGCATTAAGAAATGATACAATATTCCTCCAGTGTGATATCACAGAAACACAGGACAGACCAAGACTGAAAAACTAACAAAAAACGCATAATCATAACATATAGTTACAACAGTACAAACAATACCATAACTTGATGAAGAACAGGCCATGAGCACAGTAAGAAAAAAGTTCAAAGTCTCTCGAAAGTCCCACATCTCATGCAGACAGGAGAAGGAAGAAAACTCTCCCTGTCATGCCTGACCACAGTCCGACTCTGAGTGGTCCGAAAACTTCGAGCTCCGATCAGCCCTCCAACACCAAGCACCGAGCACCATCTCTGCCGAATGCTTCGACCTCATCCCCAGCCGCCAACAGCAGGCAAAGCCGGGGATTTTGAGGCCTTCCCTCTGGAGATTCTCGATCACACAGTAACGGTGGCAGCGAACCGGACATTTCAGAAGTTTCTCCAGATGTTCCTCCGTGCTTCTCACGTCAGTCTCCATCAAATCAGAATTGTTCACGGCAACCTACTTACAAATACGATATCATTTCACTGGAGAGCTGTCCGTACTGCATCGCGCCACCATCTTCTCCTCCCGCCGATTTAAGCCGAATGCCATATTTCACTGTATACTTCAATGTTTTGTGACAAATAAAGCTAATGTTTCTTTCTTTCCTTCCACACATCTTTCCTTTTTTCCTCCCCCTGTACTTCAGGTTTCTATAATTCAAAGCGATCAGAATTGTTCCTCATAAAAAAATCTTGTAAGAATTTGTTGTCACAGTCGCTTAGTGGTTAGCACAACGCTTTACAGCACCAGCAACCCAGATTCAATTTGCACTGCTGCCTGAAAGGAGTTTGTACGTCCCCCTGTGTCCACGTAGGTTTGCTCCGGGTGCTCCGCTTTCCTCCCACAGTCCAAAGATGTAGCAGTTAGTAGGTTAATTGGTCATTGAAAATTGTCCTGTGAGTAAGCTGGGATGTTGGGCGGTGCAGCTCAAAGGGCCTGAAGGGCCTATTCCATGCTGTATCTCAATAAATAAATAATAATAAATCATAATATGAAGCCAATTATTGTTAAGTCCTGTTCTTTAAGGAAATCATTAGTGAGTGAGCTGAAATGAGGCTGTGGCCTGCAACTAATGGGCTCCTGAATCGGCTGCAGCGATGACTGGCTCATTTTTGCGAACTTCAGCTCTGAATGCTATTTGCCTAATTTTACTGTTTACAGATTTTGTTTTATGTCTGCACATTGGGTGTTTGACAGTCTTCTTTTTTCAAATGGGTTCTATTGGGTTTCTTTGTTTTGTGGCTGCCTGTAAGGAGATGAATCACAAGGTTGTATAAAGCATATATAATTTGATAATAAATGTACTTTGAAATTTGAACTTTGAATTACACTCCTCACTGGTTTGCTAATCTATCTTTCTTTCTTCTTGTCTTCCTTTATTCCTTTCTTCTTTCCTTACTACCCTCCTGCCTTCCATCTGTACTTTAGGTTTCTGTAATTCAGTTTGAGTGAAATTTTTGCATATATAAAAATCATCATAATATGAAGCCCATCTCTGTTGCTTCCTGCTCTTTAAGGAACTCATTAGTAATTACAGTCCTCGTTGCCATCATCAGTACAGCTTATTTAGCATTCTGAGGCTTGGGAGGATTATTTCAATGTGACATCTTCCTATACTTGATGATTCATATCACTATCCTCTGCTTCCACTAGCATGCTGACTGACACTGATTGCAATCATTAAATTCTCTCTGGGTAAAGTGCAACTGCTGACCTGATTTGTTCTTGGCTAAATCCCCTTACGGTGGCAGTGTGTTTGTCATATTAAAGAGGCATTGCTGGTCATTTGATGACAAAGCAGGTGGTTCATTTCAGACTAGTAATCTACAACCTTTTCCCCTGTGCTGAACGTGTCTGAAACCGATGGGGAACAAAACCATCCCATAGATCTGTAAGCAAGTCAACTTGTGCAAAACCTGTAACCTGAGAGCTTCAAGTTCCTGGGTGTGCACATCATAGAACATAGAATAGTAGAAAACAGCACAGGTATACAATTTATGCTAACATTTAATCTACCCTATATATCAATCTTACCATTCCCGCCCACATTTTTCTGTCATCCATGTGCTTATTTAAGAGTCCCTCAAATGTCCCTAATGAATCTGTGTCTACCACCACCCCTGGCAGTGGTTCGATATATTCAATAAGACAATAAGACATAGAAGCAGAATTAAGCCATTTGGCTCATCAAGTCTGCTCCCCGATTTCACCATGACTGATCCATTTCCCTTTCAAGCCCATTCTCCTGTCTTCTCCCCTTAACCTTTCACACCCTCACCAGTCAAGAACCTAGCAACCTCTGCCTTAAATATATCCAGTGACCTGACATCCACAGCTGCCTAAGGCAACGATTTCCACAGATTTACCACCCTGTGGTTAAAGAGATTTCCACCACTCTCTGCTTAAAAGGCCTATTTCCTGACATCCCTCCGATACTTCCCTCCAATCACAAGTCCATCTTGTTCTATCGTTCTATTGAAACAGCGCACCCTAACACATTCACCATCATTTTGGGAGATTTTAACAAGGCCAGTCTGAAAAAAATCACTAAGCAATTACCATCAACAGATCACTTGCAATACCAGAGGAAACAACACACTGAACCATAGCTACACCACCATCAAGAATGCCTACTATGTATTCCACACCCTCACTTCAGGAGGTCTGACCACCTGGCTGTACTTCTACTCCCTGACTATAGGCAGAGACTGAAAACTGCAGCACCAGTAGTGAGGACCAAGAAGGTATGGACAAGGGAAACACAGAAGCACCTACAGGACTGCTTTGAATCGGTGGACTGGACTGTATTCAGGGATTCTTTGAATCTGGATGAGTATTCTGCAGTTGTTACAAACTTCATTAAAACCTGAGTGGATGAGTGTGTGCCTACAAAGACTTACCGTACATTCCCAAACCAAAAGCCGTAGATGAACCATGAGGTACGTCGCCTGCTGAAGGCTAGATCTGTGGCATTCAAGTTTGGCAACCCAGGCCTATACCAGAAAACCAGGTACGATTTGCGGAGGACTATTTTCAAGGGCGAAGAGACAATTTCGAATAAGATTGAAGGCAGTATCAGATGCACGGCAACTCTGACATTACTTCCTACAAAGCGAAACCTAATAGTATGAATGGCATCGATGCTTCACTACCAGATGAACTCAATGCCTTCTATGCACGCTTTGAAAGGGAGAACACAACCACAGCTGTGAAGATCCCTGCTGCACCTGATGACCCTGTGATCTCTGTCTCAGAGGCCGAAGTTAAATTGTCTTCAAAGGGAGTGAACTGTCGCAAGGTAGAAGGTCCTGATGGAGCAGCTGGTAAAGCTCTGAAAATCCATGTCAACCATCTAGCGGGAGTATTCAAGGACATTTTCAACCTCTCACTGCTACAGGCAGAAGTTCCTACTTGCTTCAAGAAGGCAAGAATTATACCAGTGCTAAAGAAGAATGATGTGGTCTGCCTTAATGACTGTCGCCTGGTATCACTCACATCGACAGTGATGAAATGCTTTGAGAGGTTGGTTATGACCAGACTGAACTCCTGTCTCAGCAAGGACCTGGACCCACTGCAATTTGCCTATCAGCACAATAGGTCAACGGCAGACACAATCTCAATGGCTCTCCACACGGCGTTAGACCACCTAGACAACACAAACACCTACGTCAGGATGCTGTTCATCGACTATAACTCAGCATTTACTAACATCATTCCCACAATCCTGATTGAGAAGTTGCAGAACCTGGGCCTCTGTACCTCCCTCTGCAATCGGATCCTCGACTTCCAAACCCGAAGACCACAATATGTGCGGATTGGTGATAACATGTCATCTTTGCTGATGATAACACTGGCGCACCTCAGGGGTGTGTGCTTAGCCCCCTGCTCTACTCTCTGTATACAGATGACTGCGTGGCTAGACATAACTCAAATACCATCTATAAATTTGCTGGTGATACAGCCATTGTTGGTAGAATCTCAGGTGGTGACGAGAGGGCGTACAGGAGTGAGATATGCCAACTAGTGGAGTGGTGCCACACCAACAACCAGGCACTCAACGTCAGTAAGATGAAAGAGCTGATTGTGGACTTCAGGAAGGGTACGACAAAGGAACACATACCAATCCTCATAGAGGGATCAGAAGTGGAGAGAGTGAGCAGCTTCAAGTTCCTGGGTGTCATGATCTCTGTGGATCTAACCTGGTCCCAACATATTGATGTAGTTATAAAGAAGGCAAGACAGCAGCTATACTTTATTAGGAGTCTGAAGCGATTTGGCATGTCAACAAATACACTCAAAAACATCTATAGCTGTACCATGGAGAGCATTCTGACAGACTGCATCACTGTCTGATATGGAGTGGCTACTGCACAGGACCGAAAGAAGCTGCGGAAGTTTGTAAATCTAGTCAGCTCCATCTTGGACACAAGCCTACAAAGTATCCAGGACATCTTCAGGGAGCGGTGTCTCAGAAAGGCAGCGTCCATTATTAAGGACCTCCAGCACCCAGGCCATGCCCTTTTCTCACTGTTACCATTGGGTAGGAGATACAGAAGCCTGAAGGCACACACTCAGCAATTCAGGAACAGCTTCTTCCCCTCTGCCATCCAATTCCTGAATGGACAATGAAGCTTTGGACACTACCTCACTTTTTTTAATGTACAGTATTTCTGTTTTTGCACATTTTTAAAAAATCTATTCTATATATATGTAATTGATTTACTTGTTTATTTATTATTATGTTTTATTTGATTTATTATTATTTTTTTCTCTCTCTGCTAGATTACGTATTGCATTGAACAGCTGCTGCTAAGTTAACAAATTTCACATCACATGCCAGTGATAATAAACCTGATTCTGATAATGATTAAAACCGTTCCTATGTTCAGATTTATTATTGACATTTGCACATGTTTGAAGTTTGATTATTGACATTTGCACATGTTTGTACTTCTTCCTCTGCTCCCCCCACCTTCTTACTCTGTCTTTTCCTCTTCCTCTCCAGTCCTGATGAAGGGTTTCAGCCCGAAACGTTGACTGCTAACTCATTTCCAGAGATGCTGCCTGTCCTGCTGAGTTTGTGCAGCATTTTGTTTGTGTTGCTCCCTGTAATGATGCTACCCAACCCGTTCAGTTCCTCCAGCAGCTTGCTTTTAGCTTCAAATTCCAATATCTGCAATCTCTTGTGTTTCTATTCCTTATCTTAACTTTATCCTTTAAATATTGTAATCCATAAGTAAGATATTCAGCCCATTCAGTCTATACCGGGTCCCACAGGAGTCATCTTATTCATCCTAAAGGCTGAATTTACTGGCAACTGTGCCCATTAACCTATGTGGTCACTCTGTATCAGAGTCCATCACAGGTAAAACCCTCCCCACCATTGACTATATCTACACGGAGCATTGTCACAAGAAAGCAGCATCCATCATCAAGGACCCCCACTACCCAAGCCTTCATCTTCTCGCTGATGCTATCAGGAAGGAGGTACAAGAGCCTCAGGACCCATATGCAGGTTCAGAAACAGTTGTTATCCCTGAACTATCAGACTCTTGAACCAGAGGGGATAACTTCACTCAACTTTACTCACCCCAATTGTTCCAAAACCTATGGACTCACTTTCAAGGATTCTTCAACTTATGTTCATGATATTTATTGCTTATATGCTTATTTATTGCTGTTATTATTTTCTTTCATCCTGTATTTGCACATTTTGTTCCCTTTTGCACACTGATAGTTTGTCTGTCCTGTGGGGGGGGGGGGGTGGCTTTTGTTGACTCCGTTGCATTTCTATGTATTTACTGTGGATACACCTTAGGGTTTTATATGGTGACTCTGGAAGTTCCCAGTGCCCAAGCATTTTAATTCTGATTCCTATTCCGATCCATGATCTCCTCTTATGCCAAGATGAGGCTGCCCTCATCTTTTATTCCAGCTGGGTAGTCTCCAACCTAATGGCATGAATATCAATTTCTCCTTCAGGTAAAAAAAAATCCCTCCCCCTGCTCTTCTTCTTCTATTGCCCACTCTGGCCTCTTCTCACCTCCCTATCCCTTCCCCCTGGGTCCCCTCCTCCTTCCTTTTCTCCTATGGTCCACTCTCCTCTCCTATCATATTCCTCCTTCCCCAGCCCTTGGCCTTTCTCATCCACCTGGCTTCACCTATCATCTTCCAGCTAGCCTCCTCCCCCCCCCCCCCACTTTATTCTGGCATCTTCCCCCTTCCTTTCCCGTCCTGAAGAAGGGTCTCAGCCCGAAATGTTGACTACTTTATTCATTTCCATAGATGCTGAGTTCCTCCAGCATTTTGTGTGTGTTTCTGTGGTGACATATATTTTATGTACTTTGATAATAAATTTACTTTGAGATATTCCCTTTGTTCTACTGGTTCCTCCCCTACCTGCTCTCTGACTGAAAATTAAATTTCATTTCCCTTCTTCCCATTTCTTACCAAAGAACCTGGACCCAATATATTGATCTGTTACTCCTTCCACAGATGCTGACTGATCAGCTGAGTATTTCTCATTGTCTCTGCTCCCACAGGTCCTTTGAGCATTAGGTAAGGTAATATCACAGAAACATCAAAACATACTGTATATTCAGTGGCCACTTCAGTGGTACACCTGTTTCTTAATGCAAACATCTAATTGGCCTCTCATGTAGCAGTAACTCATTGCATAAAAGCATGCAGACATGGTCAAGAGGTTCACTTGTTGATCAGACCAAACATCGGAATGAGGAAGAAATGTGATCTAAGTGACTTTGACTGTGGAATGATTGTTGGTGGCAGGTGGGATGGCTTGAGCATCTTAGAATCTCAGAAGCAGCTGATCTCCTGGGGTTTTCATGCACAACAGTCTCTAGAGTTTACAGAGAATGGTGAGAAAAACAAAATAAGACAAAAATCCAGGGGGCAGCACTGTGGGTGAAAATGCTTTATTACTGATAGCGTCAGAGGAGAATGGGCAGACTAGTTCAAGCTGGCAGATGGGCGATATACTTGCTCATTGAGAAACAAAAACAAGTGTTAACTGTGACATTTTCTCTTCAATTGAACCTGCATGTATGTAGAACAAAGTTATAATAATTAACTAGGGCACGAGTTCCCCTCTGGTAGTAAGTCATTACTCTTTAGGCAGTAGTTTCCAATAGCAACGAGTAGACATCGAGAACCTCTGGCAACCAATTTACTCAGAGAGTAAGAGGAGGTCATCTTTTTTTTTTAAGTTATGATGAAGAATAACAAGACTTTTAACATAATAAAATATCTCAAGGCGAGACATTGAACACGTGTTGGTGTTAATCCATTTCAACACAAAAAATGCGAGAGGGACTCTTTCGGTTAGGTTGCGTCTATGGAGGGAGGTGAACAATCAAAGCTTCAGGCCATGATCCTTCAACGAGACTGGAAAGAAAGAGGGAAAATAGCCTAAGTAAAACAGTGCGGGGAAGGGCTGGAACAAGAGCCGGGTGAGGGAGGGAGAGGGAGGAAATGATGTCACAAGCTGGGAGGTGATAGACGGAAGAGGCAAATGGCTGAAAAAGAGGAACCAGATAGGAAAAGATGGTGGACCATGGAATAAAGAGAAGGAGATGAGGAGAGGAACTGGAGAGGGGAATGTGTGGGTGATGTGCAGATGGGGAGGTTGAGGGTGGGGAAAGGGCCCAGTAGAACTTGGGGTTGGTTGGTTGGTCGGTCAAACAAAGACTTTAAGCAGCACATTTAAGGGGGAAGGAGAGGTGTAGAACTTTAAGGAATCATTTCCAAAGTCTATCAGATTGCCCACTGAAGACCGGGTCATCAGTTGTATCAGTTGTAAATGCTAGGGCATTGAAGAATGCAGCAGAACAGAAGGATCTAGGAATAATGGTGCATAGTTCCTTGAAGGTGAAATCTCATGTGGATAGGGTGGTGAAGAAAGCTTTTGGTATGCTGGCCTTTATTAATCAGAGCATTGAGTATAGGAGTTGGGATGTAATGTTGAAATTGTACAAGGCATTGGTGAGGCCAAATTGAGTATTGTGTACAATTTTGGTCACCAAATTATAGGAAAGATGTCAACAAAATAGAGAGAGTACAGAGAAGATTTACGAGAATGTTACCTGGGTTTCATCACCAGAGTTACAGAGATAGGTTGAACAAGTTGGGTCTTTATTCTTCGGAACGTAGAAGGTTGAGGGGGGACTTGATAGAGGTATTTAAAATTATGAGGGGGATAGACAGAGATGAGATGGATAGGCTTTTTCCATTGAGAGTGGGGGAGATTCAAACAAGAGGACATGAGTTGAGAGTTAAAGGGCAAAAGTACATGAGGGGGAACTTCTTTACTCAGAGAGTGGTGGCTGTGTGGAACAAGCTTCCAGCAGAAGTGGTTGAGGCAGGTTCGATGTTGTCATGTAAAGTTAAATTGGATAGATATATGGACAGGACAGGAATGGGGGGTTATGGGCTGAGTGCAGGTTGGTGGGACTAGGTGAGAGTAAGAGTTCGGCACAGACTAGAAGGACCGAGATGGCCTGTTTCCGTGCTGTAATTGTTATATGGTTAAATCCAGGCACTATACTGTGTTAAAATTTACAGGGCTGCAATAGCTCTTAGAACATTATAGGGCTGGAAGGGATTTTTGAGCTGGTTTGAGCAAGACAATGGAGTGAGAATTGGGGCAGCATGGTGGTGTAGCAGTTACCACGTCGCTTCACAATGCCAGTAATCGCCAATCGTCATTCAATTCCCGGCGCCGTCTGGAAGGAGTGTGTACATTTTCCTTGTGACTGCGTGGGCTTCCTCCAGGTGCTCCAATTCCCTCACACGTTCCAAAGATGGACGGTCAGGGTTGGAGAGTTGTGGGCACGCTATGTTGGCACCGGAAGCATGGTGACACTTGAGGGCGATCCCGGCATATTTGTCACTGATTTAGTTTGAAACAAATAGCACATTTCACTGTGGGTTACAATGTTTTGATGTACATGTGACAAATAAAGTTAAACTTTAATCTTTAAAGTAACATACAGAAAATGTTGGAGGAACTCAGCAAGACAGGCAGCATCTATGGTATGACGTGCCAGCAGCGTTATACTCTTTACCTGGTAACTTGCATCATAAATGCACTTTATTATTTGTTATTTTAGTTGTGGTAATATTCCTGTGTGTCTGTGAGTTATATGTACTGTGTTGTGTACCTTGGTCCAGAGGATCGTTGCTTGGCTTGGCAGTATACATGTGTACGGTTGAATGAAAATAACCTGAACTTGAACTTCAATAATGAAGTAAGCACACAGGATAGAGTGTAAACTCGACTGAACTTTGGATGGACTCAGTTTAGAATAGAATGATCAGGTTAGAGTAGAATAAAGTCTGAAAGGTTAATATTGGCCTGAGCAATGGGTGCTGGCTGCTGACTCATTTTCAGCAGAGAAGGGTTGCATCTCGTGAAGATAGAGAGGGAGAAAGAAAACCTGTCTTTTTTAGGGTAAAATGACATGACAATCAGATAGGCAGTATTCATCTCAGCAAGTGCTTTGTTATTTCTTGACTTTATATCCTCTCCTCCGCTCAGTGACTCATCCAGTCATTTTCTGCTTTTCCTTCCCAATGCTCTGACTAACTCACTGATTACCCTCATTATATCCTTGACTTCTGACTCCTGTAGGAATGCTCCTTTCGAATTTCAACATTCCCTCCTGCCTTATGCAGTGCCTGCTAACTCCGGCTAATGTGCCTGACTGGCTCAGGGTAAGCTGGAGCGCGACACTGAAAGTACACGCAGTGGCCACTTTATAGGGTACACCTGTACACCTGCACATCCCAGTGGACAGTGCTTCTAACTTACAGATACTTGGGCTCACAGACAATTCTCAGAACCCTTAGGTTCACTGAAAGAGGCCCTGTGCTTAAAACTAACAGTTCTCCTGATCAGAGGAGCAATTTCTGCCATCAGGCATTTTCTGTGGCCAGCTATCAGTCAGTGCCAAAGGGAGTATCAAACTATTCTTCCAACTATCTCCCTCAGCCTGTTTGGGCAGCTGAAGGCGATCAGAAATCCTTTTCCATCACTGATTTCTCCTGAATGAGCAACATTCTGAAACATCATTTTTAATTTATATTTATTATTTACTTTTTTTTTTGGAGATACAACACGGAAGTGACCTTCCTGGCACAATGAGTTATTCCAACCAGGAACCAACCTATTTAACACAGGTTAATTTACAATGCCTCAATTAACCTACTAACCAGCAAGTCTTTGGATGTGGGGGTAAACTAGTGCCCCGGTGGAAACCTATGCGATCACGAGGAGAATGTACAAACTCCTTACAGACAGCGGTGGGAATTAAACCCAGTTCACTGATACTCTAGAGCATTAGGCTAACTGCCATGCTACCATGACAACCATAAGATGCCTATTTGTGCTTCTCTCTCCACCCGTGCTGCTTTACCTCCTGAGTACCTCAATCATCATCTTCTGCCTTGACTTCAGATTTTCTATATAGTCAGTATTTTGATTTTGATTTGGAGCCATTCCAGAGAGTATCGGTTGTCAGATTTCCTTGTCTGAGCGATATCCCAGCCTCCTGTTGAACAGAAACGTATAGAATCCAACCGGCTTGGAAAAATTTTGGGCTCCGCTGGCTGAGAGGTATATTGACTTTCAACATCTGGATGAAAACTTGATGTCTGTTGGAGAAACCAACTCTATCATCATCCATCATCAGGGACCCGACCACCCAGGACATGCCCTCTTCTTGCTGCTCTCATCAGGAAAGGACCCTTAAGACTCATACTACCAGGTTCAGGAACAGCTATTACTCCCCAGCCATCAGGCTCCTGAACCAAAGGGGCAAACTTCACTCGGCCCAGATTGAAATGTTCCCACAACCAATGGACGCACTTTCAAGGATTCTTCAACTCATGTTCTTGATATTTATTGCTCATCTATTTATTATTCTTTCTTTCTTTTTCAATTTGCACAGTTTGTTGTGCTTTACACAACGGTTGAACATCCAAGTTGTGCGGTCTGTCATTGATTCTGTTGTGGCTATTAGTCTATAGATTTATTGAGTATGCTCACAAGAAAATGAATCTCAGGGCTCTATATGGTGACATAGATATACTTTGATGATAAATTTGCTTTGAATTTTAAAATGTTGAACTTCAAAAAGATTTTAGGGAATGAGCAGGGAGATTATATGGGCCACAATATCAGAATGGGCTGAAACTTGACCCAAAGATTCCTGGTCCCAACGATAGACAGTTAAACCAATTCATCACTCAAAGAACAAGTATAGATATTCCCAATCTTGGATAGGATGAGGCTAGATAGGTCTTTTGACCAGCATAGATGCAATGGTCCATATGGGCAATTTTTTTGGTCAGAAATTATACAAGCAGCATAGTTTTGAATGACATCATGCTTATGAAGGGTGGAAGGCCATCAATGATGTCTTGGAAGAAGAGAATTCAGAGGTAATGTATGAGAAGTGTTTGATGGCTCTAGGCCTGTACTCACTGGACTTTAGAAGAATGAAGGGGATCTCATTGAAACCTTCTAAAAATAGAAAGGCCTAGTGGATGTGGAGAGGATAGTTCCAATAGTAGGAGAGTCTAGGACCAGTGGGCACAGCCTCAGAATACAAGAATGTGCCTCTAGGACAGAGATGAGGGAGCAATACCTTAAGTAGTGGTAGTGTATCTGCCAAGTTCAATGCCAGGTCATCGTGGAGGCCAAGCCACTAGATATATCTAAGGGGAGGTTATTTAAGCGGAGGTTGATAGATTCTTGTTTATTCAGGGTATCAAAGGCTACAGGGAGAGGCAGGAAAATGGGGTTGAGAAGGATAATAAATCAGCTGTGATGGAAAGGCAGAACAGACTCAATGGGCCTAGCGTAGGTGGAGCATTGGCTGGTCGGCAGAAAACAGAGAGTAGGAATAAAAGGATCCTATTCTGGCTGGCTGCTGGTTACCAGTGGAGTTCCACAGGGGTCGGTGTTGGGACGTCTGCTTTTTATGATGCATGTCAATGATTTGCCAATGATACAAAAATAGGTGGAAGAGCAGGGAGTATTGAGGAAACAGAGAGCCTCCAGAGAGACTTAGATAGTTTAGGAGAATGGGCAAAGAAGTGGCAAATGAAATACAACGTTGGAAAGTGTATGGTTATGCACTTTGGGGGAAGAAATAAATGGGCAGACTAGTATTTAGATGGCGAGAGAATTCAAAATACAGAGATGCAAAGGGACTTGGGAGTTCTTGTGCAGGATACCCTTAAGGTTAACCACCAGGTTGAGTCGGTTGTGAAGAAAGCAAATGCATTGTTGGCATTCATTTCTAGAGGTATAGAATATAAAAGCAGGGATGTGATGTTGAGACTCTATAAGGCTCTATATTGGCGTATTGTGTGCAGTTTTGGGCTCTTTATTTTAGAAAGGACATACTAACATTGGAGAGGGTTCAGAGAGGATTCACAAGAATAATTCCAGGAACGAAAGGGTTACCGTATGAGGAATGTCTGGCAGCTCTTGGGCTGTATTCCCTGGAGTTCAGGAAAATGAGGTGGGGGGGGGGCGGGATATCTCATAGAAACATTCTGAATGATAAAAGGCCTGAACAGATGAAATATGGCAAAGCTATTTCCCATGATAGGGGATTCTAGGACAAGAGGGTGTAGCGATGTGCTACACACAGCGCTAGAATAACCACACAGAGTCGGTGAGTTAGGGTTGCGATGAAAGAGATTTATTCAAACTTCGCGGCCCGCTTTAAAGCCTTCCCGTTCCTGTCCTCCCTGGGCGGGACTACTGTGGGGAATGCATATTCCCAGACCCTTTCTGCGCGCGGGATTTTCCCCCTGCTGGTGAAGATGGCCTGGCGCCCTTTTTGCTGCCGACCCTCTGCCTGCGCGCGCTGTTTCGTGAGCCGGTTCGTGGGTGCCAGAAAGTGGGTCGCCACAAGGACATAATTTCAGGATTGAAGGGTGTCCTTTTAGAACTAAGATGCAGAGAAATTACTTTAGTCAGTGGGTGGTATATCTGTGGAATTTGTTGCCACGAGGGGCTGTGGAGGCCAAGTTATTAGGTGCCCTTAAGACAGAGATAGATAGGTTCTTGATTAGCCAGGGCATCAAAGGGTATGGGGAGAAGGCAGGGGAGTGGGGATGACTGGAAGAATTGGATCAGCTATGATTGAATGACAGAGCAGACTCAATGGGCCAAGTGGCCCAATTCTGTTCCCTTTAGCCCACAATGTTATGCCACATTAATTACATTGGTAATCAAATGCCCAACTACACCAATCGCATCTGCCTACACAATGTCTGTATCTCCACATCCTGGGCATTCAACTGCCTGAAAGCCCATTAAACGCTTCTATTGTATTTTTCTCCACCACCACAAGTAGTATATTCTGATCACCCTCTGTGTAAAAAAAACTTGCCCTACACATCAATGGATAGTTAATGTTTCATGTCGAGACCCTGTTTCTAGAATGATTTTGTGATAAGCACCAGAGAGAGAAAGAGAGATGGAGTCAGTGACCAGGAAATGGAAGATAACAGGTGCCTCCCTCCCCCTATATGTGACACTTACTGGAGTGCGTACACAAAAGGCCCGAACCATTGTTGAGGATCCCTACCATCATTCACAATCTCTGGCCCATTGAGGAGGAGGTATCAAAACATCAGGGCTAGGACGGCCAGGCTGGGTAACAGCTTCTTCCCTTAGTCTGTGAGACTAACAAATACCCTGTCTCCACTGAAGTCTCGTCACTAGGACAGCGAGCTGCTTACTGTTTGCCTGTGTACGTACTACATGCACTTTGAATTGTATTTTATTCAAATCCAGAGAAACAGGTGACATAGGATTAGAAGATGTAGAATCCTTGTGGGAAGAGTTAAGAAACTGCATGGGTGACAAGACCCTGATGGGAGTTATATACAGGCCTCCGAACAGTAGCTGGGATGTGGGCTACAAATTACAACGGAAGATAGAAAAGGCAGGTAAAAAGGGCAATGTTATGATAGTTGTGAGGGAGTTCAATATACAGATAGACAGAGAAAATTAGGTTGGTGCTAGATCCCAAGAGAGGGAATTTGTAGAATGCCTATGAGATGGCTTTTTAGAGCAGCTTGTGGTTGAGCCCACTACTAAGGGAAAGGTTATTCTGGATTGGGTGTTGTGTAATGAACTGGATATGATTAGGGAGTTTAAGGTAGAGGAACCCTTGGGAGACAGTGATCAAAATATGATAGAATTTACCCTGCAGTTTGAGACGGACAAGATAAAGTCAGATGTATTAGAGTCAAGGGAATTATAGAGGCATGAGAGAGGAACTGGCCAGTATTGATTGGAAGGGGACACTTGCACCGATGAAGGCAGAACTTTAATGGTTGGAATTTTGGGGAGCAATTTGGAAGGCACAGGAAAAATACATCCCAAAGAAGTAGTATTCTAAAGACAGGAAGAAGCAACTATGGCTGACAGGGAAAGTCAAAGACAACATAAAAGAGAACGAGAGAACATATAATAGAACAAAAATTAGTGAGAAAGTAGAGGATTAGGAAGCTTTTAAAAACCAATGGAAGGTGACTAAAAAAGTCATAAAGAGGGAAACGATGAAATATGAAGGTAGGCTAGCCAATAATATAAAAGAGGATACCAAAGGTTTTTCAGATATATAAAGAGTAAAAGAGAGGTGAGAGTAGATGTTGGGCCACTGGAAAGGTACCAATGGGAGACAAGGAAATGGCTGATGAACTGAGTAAGAATCTTGATTCAGGCTTTACTGTAGAAGACACCAGCAGGATGCTGGAAGTTTGAGGGTGTCAGGGGGCAGAAGAGAGTGCAGTTGTTATTACTAAGGAGAAACTGCTTGGGAAAATGAAATGCCTGATGGTAGATAAGTCACCTGGACCAGACGGTCTACACCTCAGGGTTCCAAAAGGAGTAGCTGAAGAGATTGTGGAAGCATTAGTAATGTTCCATGAAGAACCAATAGATTCTGGCATAGTTCCAGAGAACTGGAAAATGGCAAATGTCACTCCACTCTTCAGGAAGGGAGGGAGGCAGAAGAAAGGAAATTATAGGACAGTGAGCCCAGCCTCAGTGGTTTGGAAGATGATGGAGTCAATTGTTAAGGATGTGGTTTGGGGGTTCTTAGAGGCACTTGATAAAATACACCAAAACAGCATGGTTTCCTTAAGAGAAAATTTTGCCTGACAAATCTGGTGGAATTCTTTGATGAATAACAATCAGGATAAACAAAGACTCAGTTAATGTGGTGTACTTGGATTTTCAGAAGGCCTTTGACAAGGTGCTACACATGAAGCTGCATAACAGGTTAAGAGCCCATGGTTTTACAAAAAAGATACTAGCATGGATAAAACATTGGCCAATTGGCAGGAGGCAAAGAGTGGGAATAAAAAAAAAACTTTCTGATTGGCTGCCCGTGACTAGTGGTGTTCTGCAGGGAACCAATTCTCTTTATGTTGTATGTCAATGATTTGGATGATGGAATTGAAGGCTTTGTGGCCACATTTGCAGATCACATGAAGCTAGGTGGAGGGGCAGGTAGTTTTGAGGAAGCAGGAAATTTGCAGAAGGACTTAGACGGATTAGGATGGGCAAAGAAATAGCAAATGGAATACAGTGTAAGGACGTGTATGTTCATGCACTCCTGTAGAAGAAATAAAAGCATAGAACTTTTTCTAAACGGAGAAAATGCAAAAATCTGAGGTGCAAATGGACCTGGGAGTCCTTGTGCAGAATGTCCTTAAGGTTAACTTCCAGGTTGAGTCGGTGATGAGGAAGCAAATTGCAATGTTATCATTTCTTTTGAGAGGACTAGACTAGAAAAGCCAGGATGTTTTGAGCCCTTTATCTCAGAAAGGATGTGCTGACGTTGGACAGAGTTCAGTGGAGGTTCATGAGAATGATTCTGGTAATGAAAGGTTTATGGTATTAAGAACATATGACAACTCTGGGCCTGCACTCACTGGAATTTAGAAGACTGAGGGTGGATGTTATTGAAGCCTGTTGGATGTTGAAAAGCCTAGGTAGAGTGGATATGGAGAGGATGTTTCCTGTGGTGAGGGAGTCTAGGACCAGAGAGCACAGCCTCAGAATAGAGGGATGTCCATTCAGAATAGTGATCAGGAGGAATTTCTTCGGCCAGATGGTCATGAATTTGTGGAATTCGAAGCCGCAGGCAACTGTGGAGGCCAAGTCATTGGGTGTATTTAAGACAGAGGTTGATAGGTTCTTGAATTATTCAAGGTGTGAAAGATTACAGGGAGAAGGCAGGAGAACAGAGTTGAGAGGGATAATGGATCAGTCATGATGAAATGGCAGAGCAAACTCGATGGGCTAAATAGCTTAATACTGCTCCTATATCTAATGGTCGTATGGTCTTACTAACTTATCGTGGTAATATTTTGGTTCTTGTGCTGTGCGTGATATATGCTCTGTGGTTCAGAAGGAATGGTTGTTTTGTTTGGTTGTATACATGTACAGTCAAATGAAAATAAACTTGAATGTCCAATTATCAGAAAGAGGGTGTGATCTGCAGAACTGTTAGAGATGCAAATACATATACACATGGGGGCTTGTTTTTTCAATAGGCGTATGAAGCTCTGAGGACTGAAACAGTTGGAGCTGGGATGATCATAGAGTGACTAGTGATAATTAGCCACTATATCTGTGTGCCAGTCCTTGTGATGATGAATCAGTATTAAACTTCCAACCCTCAATAAGTCAAAATATTGATTTAGGTGACCTTACAATAGCCTTTATTGAGGCAGTATGTCACCAGCTCTGCCTGTCACTTAATTTTTTTTCTGCTAATCATTTCTGACGGTAGATACTAAATTCGAGCCAACCAACTACAGTCAAACATAAAGCAGTTCCCTGACAGCCAGGCCAGTAATAAAGTTCCAGTTGCTTCATTTGCGGAGAGCCTGGGGCAAATTCCCAACACAGTGCCAAGACGACTTTGCCGCTGCCACTCTGGCCCGAGCGCAAAGTCCACTTCCAGCTCTATCCCAGGGAGCCTGACACTGTCAGAAATCAAGGTATTAACCCGACACATAGAAACAGTCACAAGGAAGGTGAGCTTATGTCTTCACTTTCTCAGGAGGGTAAGGGGGGTTCAGCTTATCATGGGACACTAACGAGCTTCTACAGGTGTAGAACGTACAACAGCAGAGCACAGTGCAGGCCATTCAGCCCATAATGTCATGCCAGCCTTTTAACCTCCCTTCTTCTTTTGTCTGTTATGCATTTGGCATTCAGGACAGCAATGAAGGTCCTCCATCTCTTACAGCGTTCACGGCTTCCTTCATCGTGCCAGTAGCTTCCTCTCAGTTTTCGCTACTGTGAGCCACGCAAGTCCTGGGTGGAAACTCAGGAATACTCAGGTGTAGAAGGAGTCTTCATTGCTGCTTCCATAACTGTTTCGTTTTACCAGTCAGGGTTGTAAGCCCTGAGCTGAACCCCTGAACCTGGAGGAGTAGTGGATCACTCTTAGTCTGGCCTCTACCCTTTGACCTGTTTGGCATGAGGGACCCGGCCAAGAGGCAAAGCATAAAGCCCTGACTCCAGCCAACATAGGTTTTCAGGTCACTGAGGCATGCAAGCCTCCAAACCATGGCAAGGTTGTGGTCCTCTAGGAGGTTTTTAAACTTACTTCAAGTGCAATCGAATGGTTCCCTCTCACAAAACCTTCAATTTTCCTTCATCCATGTGTGTAGCTAGGAGTTTCTTAAATGTACCTAGCCCTAGCAGGATGGTCCACACAGTCAGTGGAAAAAAAAAACATTTTTCCCCTCTACTTTCCTCCAGTCATCTTATAATTATGCCCTCTTGTATTAGTAATTTCTGCAAATGCTAAGCCCTTCATTCCCAAACAAAACAGATGGCAGGAGCTGAAATATGGAGCAATAAACAAGATTCTGGAAGAAATTTGCAGGTCCCGCAGCATCTGTTGCAGGGGGGGGGTGGAATCGAACCCTCCTTCCTTTTCCAAGTATAGTCATCTTCCCCTTGAGTACAACACATGAACTACTGCTAACTCGATAGTGATGTTCAGTGCCTTCTGAGGTTGTGAGTGGAGTGGCAGCGAAGTAAAATGATCGCTAGAGACCAGTCTCTATGTGCTGCTGTATCCTCAGCCACACCATTGAAAATCCAATAGTGTCCAGCATTTCCTTCCAAATTCAAGACAGCAAAACACCGCATACAATGATTGTCGGCACCATTTTCAATAGATCCTACCACCAAAAACATCTTTTCCTCCCTCCCAACTCTCCACTTTCCACAGGAATCACTCCCTCCATGATCTCTTTGTCCATGCTTTCTCTTCCCACTAATCTCCTTCCCGGCATTTATCCCTGCAACTAGCTTAAGTGTTACGCCTGCCCATTCACCTCCTCCATCACATCGGTTCAGGGCCCCATCCAGTCTTTCCAAGTGAGGCAACACTTCTCCTGTGAATCTGTTGGGGTCATCTACTGTATCCAGTGCTCATGATGCAGCCTCCTCTAGACTGGTGAGAACCAACTTAGATCGGGGTCCTTCTTGCTGAGCACCTTCACACAATTCACAACAAGCAGGATTTTCTGATGGCGAACCATTTTAATTCCAGTCCCTATTCCCATTCCATCGTCTTGGTTCATGGCCTCCTCAACTGCCACGATGCGGTCACTCTCAAGTTGGAGGAGGAACACTTCATATTCTGTCTGCGTAGCCTCCAACTTGATGGCATGAACATCAATTTCTCTAACTTACAGTAGTTTTCCTCCTCACCCTTCTCTTTTCTTCCATTCCTCACTCTGACTTCCCTCCTACCTCTTCACCTCAGCAGCCTATCACCTTCCCTTCCCCTTCTCCTTCCCATTCTCCCATGCTCCACTCTCCTCTCCAATCCGATTCCTTCTTCCTTAGCTCTTTACCTTTTCAACCTATCATTTCCCAGCTTCTAACTTCACCCCTCTCTGCACCCATCTGTTTTCACCTATCACCTCGAGCTTGTACTCCTTACCTCTCCCCCCAACCACCTTCTTCCCCTGGCTTCTTCCCCCTTCCTTTCCTGTCCTGATGAAGGGTCTTGGCCCGAAATTTCGACTGTTTATTCCTCTCCATAGATGCTGCCTGACCTGCTGAGTTCCTCCAGCATTTTGTGTATGTTGCAATGATACACCAGATTGCTCCTGATACCACAGTGATACAGCAGATGTCTAAGCATATGGCAGCCTTCCACTGTAATCCTGAAATGGGAATTCTAACCAGGAATTAGATTCCACCCGGCAGAACAAACACAATCAGAAGGAAAAGATTTGGACAAGATGTGTCTTCTCAAAGTGTGTGTGCTGGTTCATTCAATACTACTTTGACAAGGATGTCGATGAAGTGCAGATTACTGAGGTGACTCTACAAATTCTTCTTGAATCTTTTGCAAAGGATGTCTCGTGATGCAAGCTTCAAGGATTGGCTTTGGAAGATCTGTGAAATTATCAGTAACAGACCACGTGTTCTGCTTCAGGTCAGAGGGTAGAAATCGGACAGACGGTTGTCTCTCTGGGAAAGGACCTTATTTCCAACTTCTGCCGGTGAGTGAGCTCAGGTCTGAGGAATGATGTACACAGAGGAAGTGGAGGTGGTGTGCCATGCATTTAAGATTTAAGAGTGCAAAACTGCCAAATAGAACATTAAAAGCAGAGTTTGTATAATACTGGGACAGTGATAAGAATGGGAAACCATCAGGCCCAGCAGAGATGAGATACAGGGCTACTAAAGGTGGGGCAAGCTAAAAAGAAATACAAGAATTGATACTGTGCTTGTTATAAACACAAAAGATTCTGCAGATGCTGGAAATCCAGCTCAACACATACAAAATGGTGGAGGAGATCAGCATGTCAGGCAGCAAAGGGAGGAATAAGCAGGTGACGTTTCAGGCCAAAACCCTTCATCGGGACTTTTCAATGTTTTCGGCTGAGATGTTTGATCAGGTCCTCGTGAAGGGTCTCGGCGTATTCTCCTCTATAGATGCGCCCTGGCCCGCTGAGCTCCTCCAGCGTTTTGTATGTGCTGTGTCTCTTATGACGCCAGAGTCTTGAAACACTTTACTGACAATAGGGTTCTTTAGTAACATGGTCCAAATGTCAGAGTCAAACTAAATTTATTATCAAAATACACATCCTACCTTGAGATTCACTTTCTTGCAGGCATTTACAGCAAAATGAAGAAATACAATAGAGTTTTTGTGAAACTACAGATAAACAAAAACTGACAAGCAACCACAGTGCAAAAGAAGACAAATCATGCAAATGATAAAAAAAAATAGTATGGTAGCGTGACGGTTAGTGCATCATTATTACAGCTCCGGACACTGGAGTTCAGAGTTCAATCCCAGCACCCTCCGTGAGGAGTTTCTGTTTTACCCAGGATCACATGTGTTTCCTTTGGCTACTCCAGGTTCCTCCCTCAGTCCAGAGACGCACAGGTTAGTAAGTTAATTGGTCATTGTAAATTGACCCATGATCAAGCTGGGGTTAATTCAAGGGCTGCTGGGCAGCACAGCTCCAAGGGCCTATTCTGCACTTTATCTCGAAATAAATATTTGGGCAAAACAGTAACATAGTGGTTGGTGCAACGCTATTACACTGAGAGCATTCAGGAGCCTGGAGTTCAATTCTAGTGCTGCTCTGTAAGGAATCTCTGTACCTGCCTACCAGGTAGGTTAATTATCCATTGTAAGTTGCCCTGTGACTAGATTAGGGTTAATTGGGTTTGTTGGAAATTGCTGGGGCAGCATGGCTCAAAGGGCCAGAAGGGCCTCCTCCATGCTGTGTCACTAAATAAGTAAATAATAATCCTGAGAACATGAGTTGTAGAGTCCTTGAAAGTGAGCCCATAGGTTGTGGAGTCAGTTCGGTGTTGAGGGGAGTGAAGTTATCCACACTGGCTCAGGAGCCTGATAGTTGAGTGGTAAAAACTGTGGTGTGGGACCCAAGGCTCTTGTACCTCCTATCCAGCAAGCACAGAGGTGGTTTCTGCACAGTAAGATCCCACAACTGTCAGACCATATTGATCAGAGAGCCTGACCGAAGGACTGTTTCACCTCGAGGGTGAGTTCCTCTGCTCAACCTTGTCACTGGAGATTTTATGTTAGTCCGATTGTGCCTCGGGTTTAAGGTCTCATTAGATTGACAGTCAGTTTTGATCTACCTGGACACATGCGATGGATCCCAGAGAGCAAAGACTGTGAAAAGCAACATGCACAAGACGGTGGAGGAACTCAGCAGGCCAGGCAGCATCAATAGAAAAGAGTTGAACAGTCGATGTTTCAGGCCAAGACATTTCATCAGGATTGGAAAAAAGGATGAGAAGTTAGAGCAAGAAGGTGGGGGAGGTGAGGAAGAAGAACAAGGTGGCAGGTGATAGGTGAATCTGGCAGAGGGGGATGGGTGAAGAAAAGAGCTGTGAAGTTGATAGTGAAAGAGGTAAAGGGCTGGAGAAGGGGGAATTTGAGAGGAGAGGGTAGAGCACCATGGAAGAAAGGGGGAGGAGCACCAGAGGCAGGTATGGACATGTAAGGAGACGTGAGAGATGGAAACAGGAACAGAAATGGTGGAGGTAGAGGGGGCAATGACCGGAGGTTCGAGAAATCGGAGTTCGTGCCATCAGGGTGGGGGCTGTCCAGACAGAATATAAGGTGTTGCTCCTCCTCCAACCTGAGTAAGGCTTCATCAGAGCAGCAGAGGAAGCAATGGACTGACATGTTGTGCGAAAGATTGTGAAAAGCATGCTGGAACACCATTGTGACAGTCCACGTGAGAAACGGGACTAACCACCAGTCCTGGTTTGTTCATTAATAGAACATGGAATATAGAACATCTCTGTACCTAGCTGAAAATTGATTAAATGCCTCAAATGTATTGGGGCACCATAGTAACATAGTGGTTAGCGGGATGCTATTCTAGTTCGAAGTGTCAGAGTTCGGCATTCAATTTCGATGCTGTCAGTAAGATGTTTCTATGTCCTTCCCAGAAGCACATGGGTTTACTCCATATGCTCTGGTTTGCTCCCACATTCCAAAGTCGAACCGGTTAGTATGTTGATTGGTCATTGTAAACTAACCTAGAATTAGGCTAGGGTTGCTGGGCTATGCAACTGGGCCACAAAGTCCTGTTCCACACTGTATGTCTAAGTTAAATAAGATCTGCCTCTATCGCAACCTGTGGTGCAGCATTCCATGCACCCACTGCTGTCTGCGTAAAAAAAAAACTTACCTCTGACATCTCCACCCTATATATTTTTTCCAGCCGGCATGAAATTATGTCCCTTTGTATTAGCTCTTTCGCCCTGGGAAAGTGTCTCTGGTTGTCCACTCAGACCATGTTTCTCATCATCTTGAACCCTCTCCAGGTTTATGAATAAACTGCGAGGCAGACAGTAGACCAAGAACATTTGACACATAATAAATCTCAGGAGGTAACATGGGAGCAAAGGGTGATGAATACAGGGCTGAAGCACGCAGTATATGGAATAATGTAGAAGATCTGAATTTACTGAATTGATTTTATTTCTTACATCCTTCACATACATGAGCAAAAATCTTTACGTTACATCTCCATCTAAATGTGCAATGACTAATTTATTATAAATAGAAAAGTCAATGTAATAGAGACTACACTCAAATCAGCGTGAGTTCATCAGTCTGATGGCCTGGTGGAAGAAGCTGTCCTGGAGCCTGTTGGTCCTGGCTTTTATGCTGCGGTACCGCTTCCCAGATGGTAGCAGCTGGAATAGATTGTGGTTGGGATGGTTTGGGTCCCTAATGATCCTACGGGCCCTTTTCACACACCTGTCCTTGTAAATATCCTGAATCATGGGAAGTTCACAACTACAGATGCGCTGGGCTGTCCACACCACTCTCTGCAGAACCCTGCAATTAAGGGAGGTACAGTTCCCATACCAGGCAGTGATGCAGCCAGTCAGGATGCTCTCGATTATGCCCCTGTAGAAAGTTTTTAGGATTTGGGGTCCATACCAAACTTCCTCAACCGTCTGAGGTGAAAGAGGCACTGATGTGCCTTTTTCACCACAGAGCTGGTGTGAACAGACCACGAGGTCCTCGGTGACGTCAATAGGGGTTAGCCCGTCTCCATTCCTCCTGTAATCCACAACCAGCTCCTTTGTTATTGCGACATTGAGGGAGAGGTTGTTTTCGTGACACCACTGTGTCAGGGTGATGACTTCTTCCCTATAGGCCACCTCGTTATTGTTTGAGATAAGGCCAATCAATGTAGTGTCATTGGCAAATTTAATTAGCAGATTGGAGCTGTGGGTGGCGATACAGTCATGAGTGTACAGGGAGTATAGGAGTGGACTCAGTACGCAGCCTTGAGGGGCTCCTGTATTGAGAGTCAGAGGGTTGGAGGTGGGGGAACCCTCTTTTACAACCTGCTGGCAATCTGACAGGAAGATCTTGTGGTGCAATTAGAGATTGTCAGGAGTGACATTGTGTGCCTCACTAGGTCATGGACGAAAGAAGATCATAGGTGGGACCTAAACATCCAAGGACAAACATTGAATCAAAAGGACAAACAGGTAGTCAGAGGGTTGGGGTGCCTCTGTTGGTAAAAATATTAAATCAAATCCTTAGGAAGAGGTGACATAGGTTCAGAAGATGTAGAATCATTGTGGGTAGAGTTAAGAAACTGCAAAGATAAAAAGACCCCGATGGGAGTTATATACAGGCCTCCGAACAGTAGCCAGGATGTGGGATATAAAGTACAATGGGTGACTGATATCTGTTAAAATCTGCCGGACGATGCTGAGGATGTTCTACGAGTCTGTGGTGGCCAGTGCTATCATGTTTGCTGTTGTGTGCTGGGGCAGCTGGCTGAGGGTAGCAGACACCAACAGAATCAACAAACTCATTCGTAAGGCCTGTGATGTTGTGGGGATGGAACTGGACTCTCTCACGGTGGTGTCTGAAAAGAGGATGCTGTCCAAGTTGCATGCCATCTTGGACAATGTCTCCCATCCACTACATAATGTACTGGTTGGGCACAGGAGTACATTCAGCCAGAGACTCATTCCACTGAGCTGCAACACAGAGCGTCATAGGAAGTCATTCCTGCCTGTGGCCATCAAACCTTACAACTTCTCCCTTGGAGGGTCAGACACCCTAAGCCAATAGGCTGGTCCTGGACTTATTTTATAATTTACTGGCATAATTTACATATTACTATTTAACTATTTATGGTTCTATTACTATTTATTATTTATGGTGCAACTGTAACAAAAACCAATTTCCCCCAGGATCAATAAAGTATGACTATGAAGAGGCACACAAAATAGGCAATATTACAATAGTCATGGGGGATTTCAATATGCAGCTAGGTTAGAAAAACTAGGTTGGTGCTGGATCCCAAGAGAAGGAATTGGTAGAATGCCTACGAGACGGTTCTTTAGAGCAGCTTGTAGTAGAGCACAGCAGGCAAAAGGCAACTCTGGATTTACGGTTATGCAATGATCCAGATTAGACCAGGGAGCTTAAGGTAAAGGAACCCTTAGGACAAAAGATCATTATTCACCCTGTTGCTTGAGAGGGAGAAGCTAAATTCAGATGTATCAGTGTTATAGTGGAGGAAAGGGAACTAGAAGCATGAGAAAGGAGCTGGCCAAAGCTGATTGGAAAGGGACACTAGCAGAGATGATCTCAATGGATGTGGTGTACAGTACTGCTGTGGCAAATCAAAAAAATTCACGTCCCATGGGTTAGTGAAAATAGATCTTGTACAACAAAATAAATGCAAAGACACATGCAAGTCTAGGGAGAGAAATAGAAAGAAAGAGAAAATATAATATAATGAGAAATATAGAAACAGAGCATTTCACCAATGATGAACAGACCTGTGGCATGAATGAGCATAATTTAACTCATACATATTAATACATTCTGGAGAATTCTGGGAATTTTGAATGTGAAAGGCCACCTGCAAGGAATTGCCACAGTTAAAAACTTGCTCTTCCAATTTCTTGCTCTGTAGTGGCAGAGAAAGGAAGTGTTGACTGGCTGTCAAGAGCGTCCAATTGAATAGTGAGTCAGGAAGAGGATTTGTTGGGTCGCCAATGATTGGAAGCACAGGATGAGGGGAGAGCTGGTAGCATGGGAGTCATTTGCCGAAATGTCCAGGAATATTGTCAAGCAAAGTAAGCAACTGTTATCCTCACACCTGCCATCATTCTGTGAGTGAGACTCGATGCCTGCAGCCAACTATTGCCTTGTCCTTTATTAATCTGGACTAGATTCAAACCGGCCCGGGTATCGAAGACTGTGTTTTAAACCATAGCAGATGACGTTTTGTGGTTCCCTAGTAACACAGGTAAATATGGTCGTGCTGGGACTGGTATTGATTTTTTTGCTTTGTACTCGACGAGAGAAAATTGCAAATTGCAAACAATATATAAATAGGTGGCCACTTTATTAGGTACTTCTGTACACCTGCTTGTTATTGCGACAACTCGATGCATAAAAGCTTGCAGACATGATCAAAAGGTTCATTTGTTGTTCAGCCCGTACATCAGAATGGGGAAGAAATGTGACCTAAGTGACGTTGATCATGGAATGATTGTTGGTGCCAGACTGGGTGGTTTGAATACCTCAGAAACTGCTGAATTTTCTGGGATGTTCGCGCACAACAGTCTCTGGGGTTTACAAGTGAAAAACAAAAAAAAACATCCAGTGAGTGGCAGGTCTGTGGGTGAAAACTCCTTGCTAGTGAGAGAGGTCAGAGGAGAATGGCCAGACTGGTTCAGGCTGAGAGGAAGGCAACAGTAACTCAAACACGCGTTACAACAATTTGGGGGCTGGGGTGGGGAGAGAGCATCTTTGAACGCACAACATGTTGAACCTTGAAGTGGATGAGCTACAGCAGCAGAAGATCACAAACAAACACTCAGTGGCCACTTTATTAAGTACAGGAATTACCTAATAAAGTGCCTACTGAGTGTATAATCCAACTTTGCCTTCACTAAATGTGCAATGGTAGAACTGTCCAACAGTGAAATGTCCAATTTGAAAAGTTCAAAGTAAATTTATTATTAAACTATGTATATGTCACCATTTACAACCTGGAGATTCATTTTCTTGCTGGAACTTACAGGAAAATGTGGAAATACAAAAGAATTTTATGAAAAGCCATACATAGGCAGACAGACAAGCAACAAATGTGTAAAGCAACAAGCTGCAAATTTTAAAATATACTGAGAACATGAGCTGTTAAGATCATAACAGAGCAGAATTAGGCCATTTGGGACATCAGTTCTGCTGCATCATTCAATTATGGCTGACTTATTTTCCCCCTCTCCCACATTCTCTTGCCTTCTCCCCATGATCTTTGACACTTCGATTAATCAAGAACCTATCACTCTCCACTTTAAATATACCCAATGACTTGGCATTTTGTCTTGTCAAAGGCCTTCTAAAAATCCAAGTAAACAATATCCACTGACTCTCCTTTGCCTATCCTGTCTGTCATTTCCGCAAAGGATTCCAACAGATGTGTCATTGTTTCCGCCGGTAGTTTCCAGGGTCCCAGGGTCAAAGTGTCTAATGCTAGACAGTATGTAGTTAAAGAGACAGTGACACTAGGAACGTTCGTGTGGAGTAAACTTTTTCACACTGATTGTGGTGGATGGCTGGAATGTACTACCAGAGGTGGTGATGGAGATACGTTTAAAAAGCTCTTAGATGTGCATTTGAATATGCAGAGAATGTAAGGATGTGGTTCATGTGCAGACTGATGCGAGTAGTTAAATTAGCTACATTAACATTTGGTTCAGCAGAATGTTGTGGGCTGAAGGGCCTGTTCCTATGCTATACTGTTGTTCACTCCATGTGTAAAGCAGTCTCCTCCATTAACAACCATAGCTGTTCACTCCCTAAACTCTGAGACCCAATGGGCATTTATCTCATTGTGAGACCCTTCTATGGCCTCCTTCACCACCATATCTACCTGTGTAGTCACTGTTAATAAACTATGGACTTGGATCCTTAGATCTTCCCGATCACCTAACCTCGCCTCTTTATTCCTCTCCGTAGATGCTGCCTGACTTGTTGAGTTCCTCCATCATTTTGTGTATGTTACTCCAGAATTCCAACATCTGCAGAATACCTTATGTATGTGATGTAAAGTAATTCATATGCTTTGCCACTGTAGAATATAGACCAGTCTAACTCAGGAGCAGGCCATTCTGCCCTTGATGTCTCTGCTGACCACAATGCCAAATTAAACTAATCCAATCTTCTTGTGCATGATCTATATCCCTCCATTCCCTGACAGTTCATGACTAACTTTCTTACTTACTGCCCGTTACACTGCTGGTGCTTTGGGCAGCAATGAAGGTCCTCCAACTCTGCTGGTGTTTGGAGCTTCCTTCATCATGTCAGTAGCTTCCTCTTGGTTTTCACTACTGTCGGTCATGCAGGTCCAGGGTGGAGAATCAGGAACACCTTCACACTCAGATGTGGAAGGATTCTTCATTGCTGTTTCCATAGCAATTTTGCATTACCAGTCAGGGTTGTTAGCCCTAACCTGAAACCCCAAACCTGGAGGATCAGTGGACCACTCTCAGTCTGGCTTCTACCCTTAGCAGGGGTGACCCTATCACCCTATCAAGAGTTAAAGCAGAGTCCTTTAACTCCAGCCAGCATAGGTCTCCATGTCATTGAGGGACACAAGCCTCCAAACCACGACAAGGTCGTGGTCCTCTTGGAGGACTGACAGTTCATGCTCCCGCCCTAGTCCCTCTTGAACTCCATATCATACCTGCTACACCACCTCCCATCTCACAATTGGACTCAACTGTGAAACACTCTGGAGAGAGCTAAGGCTGTGGGGGGATTTTGAGGACCAAATTTTAGTTTCACAAATTTCTACAGATGTACAGTGGAGAGCATTCTAACTGGTTGCATCGCCACCTGGTGCAGAGGGGCTACTGAATAGGACTGGAGAAAGCTGGAGAAAGTTGTAAACTTTGACAGCTCCATCATGGGCACGAGCGTGACATCTCCAAAACTGAATTGACTTTATTTCTTACATCCTTCACATACACAAGGAGTAAAAATCTTTGTTATGTCTCCATCTAAACGTGCCATGTACAATCATAGTAATTTATAATAATTTATCATAAATAGATGAGTCAATGTAATATAGAGTACACTCAAATCAGCCTGAGTTCAGTCTGATTGTCTGGTCACGCCATCAAAAAGTCGGCATCCATGACTAAGGACCCCCCTCACCCAAGATATACCCTCTTCTCATTGTTACCATAAGGGAGAAGGTGCAGGGACCTGGAGACTCAGATACAATGATTTAAAAACAGCTTCTTCCCCTCCGCCATCAGATTTCTGGATGGACGATGACCTAATGAACACTGCCTCACTACTTTTTGCTCTCATTTTGCATTACCTATTTAATTTATTTTTTAAAAAAGTAATTAGTTGTATTGCAAAGTTTTCATTATTTTTAATTATGCACTGTACTACTGCTGCAAAATAAATTTCAAGACATACATATGCCAGAGATATTAAACTTGCCTATGATTCTGATCAGTTTGCATAACTGACTGGATAATATTGGTAAAGGGTGATCAGACATTTCTGCATTGCATAATGCCCATGGATAGGTAGACCTCTCACTTGAAGTTCCAACGTTTTAGGAAAAGCTTTTTCCCTCCACTATCAATGTCTGAATGGTTCACAAACCCATAAACCACACCTCATTATTCATCTTTTAAGCTACTTATTTATTTTTGTAACTCAAAGTGATTCTATGTCTCACAATGTATAGCTGCTGGAAAACAACAAATTTCATGATATATGTCAATGATGCAAAACTATGAGGGGTATAGACAGGTAAATGCAAGCAGGCTTTTTCCATTGAGGTTGGGTGGGACTACAACCAGAGGTCATGGGTCAAGGGCAAATGCTGGAAAGTTTAAGTGGAATATGAGGAGAAATTTTGTCACTCAGAGTCATAAAAGTTTGGAATGAGAAGCCAGCACAAGTGGTGCATACAAGCTCCCATTTCAACATTTAAGAGAAGTTTGGATAGATACCTGGATGGTAGGGGTATGGAGGGCTATGGTCCCGGTGCAGGTCGATGGAAGTGAGCAGTTTAAATGGTTTATCACAGACTAGTTGGGCTGGAGGTCCTGTTTTTGTGCTGTACTTTCAGCCAGCTGGTGGTGTAATGACATCGGCGCTGGACCCGGGAGCAGAGGTTCCCGGGATCGAAACCAGTCAGGTCCACTCCTGAGTACACTTTCCATCCGTGCCGGGTTGAGTGTCGGAATCGCAACTCGACCTCGTGGAATGAAGGGAGAAATGCTGCGAGAATCTCTGTGTGAGCAGTGGCGCGCCACACAGTCTCTCTCTCTTGCTCCGCACCTTGTGAAAAGCCCTGAAAAAGACATCATCACGGATGCACAGGCACAGCCTCGCACACACGCAGGCACATGCCAAAAAAAAAAGAAAAATAGACGGCTATGGGCAAAGCCTAGGTAGTTCTAAGGCAGGGACATGTTCAGTACAGCTTTGTGAGCCAAAGGGGCCTGTATTGTGCTGTAGGTTTTCTATGATTCTATGACTCTATGATACATTCCTGTACTTTATAGACATAAAATTAATCTATGCATATAAGCTACCTTATGAGTCTTGACCCAAACCGTCGACTGTACCTCTTCCTATAGATGCTGCCTGGCCTGCAGCGCTCCCCAGCATTTTTTACGTGTGTTGTTATGTATTTATACTTATCCTGTTTCTTTATTATTGTGCTCTTTATCCTTTTTTTGATGCTGCATTGGATCCTTTACGCTTGTGTACTGGAAATGGCATTAAACAATCTTGAATCTTGATTTATAAATCTGCAATTCTAATCACCTATTTACAGGAGAGATATCAATAAGTTTGAAAAAGTGCAGAGAACATTTACAAGGATGTTGCTGGGGCTTGAGGACCGGAGTTGCTGGGAAAGATTGAATAGGTTAGGACTTTATATCGTGGAGCGTAGTAGAATGAGGAGGGTTTTGATTGAGGTATACAAAATTATGAGGGGTATAGGTAGGGTAAATGAAGAAGGCTTTTCTCCTAAGTTTGGGTGAAACTAGAACTGGAGGTCATGGGTTGAGGGTGAAGGGTGAAATGTTTAAGGAGAACTTGAGGGGGTAACACCATTCAAAGAATGGAATAAGCTGCCAGCAGAAGAGGTAAATGTGGGATTGATTGTAACATTTTAGGAACATTTGGATAGGTACACGTATGGGAGGGGTATCGAGGGCTATGGTCCAGATGTTGGAAGATTTACCACGATGCTGCCTGGATTGGAAAACATGTCTGATGAGGAAAGGCTGAATGAGATAGTGCTTTTCTCTTTGAAGTGCTGGAGGATGAGTGGTGACTTGACAGAAGTGTATGAGATGATAACAACTTTTGATAGAATGGACTACCAGCACTTTTTTTCCCCCCAGTGTGGCTAATATGGGGGGAACATAATTTTTTAAGACGATTGGAGGAAAACATAGGGGGCCGAATTTTTAAGAGAGTTGTGGTGGGTGTTGGAAACACCCTTCCAGGGGTGGTGGTAGTGGCAGATATATTAGAAGCTTTTACGGGATTCTTTGGTAGGTACCTGGATGAAGGAAACATGGAGGGCTATGCAGGAAGAGTTAAGTTGATCTTGGAATAGTTTCAAAGGTCAGTACAACATCATGAGCTGAAAGGCCTGTACAGTGTTGAACCATGTTCTTTTTTCTGTATTCTAGATGGAAGTAGGCAGAAGTCCAGTTTGGCATGGAATAGATGGGCCAAAGGGCCTGTTTCTGCACAGTAATGCTTTATGACTATGGCTGTGATTCGGAATCTGAAAGTTTCATCGGGGTGCGCGCAGGGGAGATAGGCTATGCTACAGGATTGCTGAGCTGCTGGAAGCGCTGTCGATGTGATGAGGTGAAAATCCGAACCCTATCTGCCTTTGCAAAAGCTATGGTACTCCCCCAAAGGCAAGCTTGAGAGCCCTCCTCACTATCTTGGATGACGCAAATCCCAGAATCAATCTCCCTTAAACAGTACAAGATAAATCGTCAGCCACACATGCTCAGTCAATCACCTGCAGTTCAAGGATCAATTTATGGCATTGTTCAATGAATGAAGTCCACCTTGACCATTCAACTCATTTGATGCTCCATCAAGCTGCAATCATTTCAGATGACTCATTGCTGGGCCAGTAATTGTGCGATGTGCTGTCTGCCACTTATCATGATTTGAGTTAGCAGAGATTTCACAACATTATGGTTTCAGCACAGAACTCTATACTGAGTGGCATAGAAAATCTGATGATGGAAAGAGTCAAAATTGAATGTTTTGAAATGCCCAAGGACGTGCAGTACAAAGATTCTACAACAGAACACTGCAGCTGACATTAAAGATCAGCATTTCTCTGTTACACAAGAGAATCTGCAGATGCTGGAAGTCTTGAGCAATGCACAGAAAATGCTTGAAGAATTCAGCCAGAAAGGCAGTATCCATGGAGGGGAATAAACAGTCGATGTTGCGGACCAAGATTCTTCATCAGAACTGGAAAGGAAGGGGACAGAAGCCAGAATAAGGTGGTGGGGGAAGTGAGGGGAGTGCGAGCTGGAAGGCGATTCGGGCTTCTTCCCCCTTCCTATCCCATCCTGACAACCAGTCTCAACCCAAGATGCTGACTGCTCATTTCCCTGCATAGATGCTGCCTGGCTTGCCGAGTTCCTCCAACGTCGTAAGTATATTACTGAGGGCTTTTTCTCTGACCTGTGCACGTCCAAAAGTTCAAAGTAACATTTATGTCACCAGATACACACACACACACACACTGACACACACACACTCACACACACACACACTGACACACACACACACTCACACACTGACACACACACACACACACTCACACACAGACACACACTGACACACACACACACACACACACACTGACACACACACACACACACTCACACACAGACACACACTGACACACACACACACTCACACACTGACACACACACACACACACTCACACACAGACACACACTGACACACACACACACACACACACTGACAAGCCACCAGTGTGCAAAAGACAAACTGTTCAAATACAAAGTAATAAGAATACTAATAAATAAACAAACACTGAGAACATGAGTTGTAAAGTTAGTCCATAAGCTGTGCTCATTGCTGTAGTGAGTGAAGTTATCGACGTTGGTGTGGAACCTAAGACTTCTGTACCTCCTGCCTGACAGCAGTCGTGAGAAGACAGCATGGCCAGGATGTTGGGGTCCTTAATGATGGGTGTTGATTTTTGTGGCAGTGTTCCTTGTAGATGTGTTGAGTGATGGGATGGGCATTTCCTGTAATGGACTGGGCTGCATCTACTACTTTTGTAGGTTTTTCCATTTTGGGACATTGGTGTTTCCATACCAGGCCACAAAGCAACCAGTCAGCATTCTCTCTTATAGGCACAGCACCTGTGCATTGATATGTGGAGCTCGGAATGATGAAACCTAAATTGTTCCTCCAAGACTGTACAACCTCCTACTGCAGAAAGGTTGGGATGGGTATACTGCCATTGAGCGATAGGTAAGGTACTATCTCTGCAACATCAAAGCATACTGTACACTCAATGGCCACTTTATTAGGTACACCTGCTTGTTAATATAAACATCTAATCAGCCAATCACGTGTCAGCAACTCAATGGATAAAAGCATGCTGTCATGGTCAAGAGGCTCAGTTATTACTCAAACTAAACATCTGAATTGGGAAGAAAAGTGATCTAAATGACTTTGACTGTAGAATGATTGTTGATTCCAGGTGGGGTGGTTTGAGTATGTCAGAAACTGCTGATCTCCTGGGATTTTCATGCACAAGTCTCTCGAGTTTACAGAGAATGGAGCGAAAAACAAAAATAACAGCCTGTGAGCGGTAGTTCTGCGGGTGAAAATACCTTGTTAATGAGAGAGATCAGAGGAGAATGGACAGCCTGGTTCAAGCTGATAAGAAGGCAACTGTAATTCAAACAACCACACATTACAACAGTGGTGTGAAGAAGAACATCTCCAAACATACATGTCGAACTTTGAAGTGGATAGGCTACAGTTACAGAAAACCTCACCGAGTTCCACTCCTGTACAGTTCTGTACCTAATAAAGTGGCCACTGAATGGATAAATGGTTGAAGAGCAGGTCTCTAGGGTTCAGTATCTGTCTGGCATGGTCCAGGAGGCACCGAATTAAGTGGCCTCTGAGTGTACATTGCTGAAAATAAAAAGCGTTCTTTTTATCTTGCTGCATCAACTGGTGAAATGATGACGGAGAATGGAGATTGACGCCCCAGAGAGACAAGAGTGACTGGTGTTAAATCAGTGCCTGTATCTGAATACTGAGATGTCAATGGGTCTACATTAACTCTGGGGCCACAAAGGACCTGTGTGAAAAGTTAAGGAGTTTGACGCATTGTATTTCCATTCCCGCCCCACACAGCTGATCATTCATGTACAATGTGCTTGACAAGCTCTAATGTACTGCCATGGTTCACTCTCCATGGTAACCAGGGCAAGGACCCAGAAAAACTCAGCACTGTTGCGTCCCTACAGCTGTACAAGATCCCTCGACAAAGTCCTCAATTTAAAAAGGCTTACACCATTATCTGGAATTGTTTTCAGTATAATTCTTCTGGTTCTTGCTTGCTGGATTTTAATTTTAACTTTGTTGCTGATTGCGGAGACGTGGAAAACAATATATAATTGAAATGAGAAAATGGATCAATATGTAAGAATTTTGAATATATATGGAAAGGTTGAGTGAGCAAGCGCTTTTCTCTTTGGAGTGAAGGAGGATGAGAGGTGATTGATAGAGGTGTACAAGATGCTAAGAGACACAGATTAAGTGGACAGCCAGAGCCTTTATCTCAGGGCAGAAATGGCTAATTCAAGGAGGCATAATTTTAAGGCGTCTGGAGGAAAGTATAGAGAATGTTAGAGGTAGGTGTTATTTATATATTTTTATATATATATATACACACACAGTCGCAAGTGCATGGAATGACCATGGAACAACTTTTTCCCCTCCGCCATCAGATTTCTGAATAAACAATGAGCTGACGAACAGTACCTCATTATTCTGCTCTCTGTTTGCACTACTGACTAATTTTTAAAATATATTTCATATTGTATCTTACAAGAATTGTTTTATGCCCTGCATTGTACTGCTGCAACAAAGCAGCAAATGTCTCGTGTGGTGGTGGAGGCAGATACATTGAGACATTAAACAATCAGCAACACACATCAAACTTGCTGGTGAACGCAGCAGGCCAGGCAGCATCTGTAGGAAGAGGTGCAGTCGACGTTTCAGGCCAAGACCGTTCGTCAGGACTAACTGAAGGAAGAGTGAGTAAGGGATTTGAAAGTTGGAGGGGGAGGGGGAGGGGGAGATCCAAAAAATTAAAAATTAAAGAATCAGGTTTAATCTCACTGGTATTTGTCACAAAACTTGTTATTTTGTGGCAGCAGTACAGTGCAATTGGTAAAAATGCTGCAAATTACAATAAGAATTATATATAAAATTATATTTAATAAGTAGTGTAATAAAAGAGCAAAATCGTGAGCAGGTTTCATAGGTTCATTGTTTGTTCAGAAATCTGATGTTGGAGTGGAAAACCTGTTCCTAAAATGTTGAGATTTGTCTCTGGGCTCCTGTACCACCTCCCTGTTGGTAGTAATGAGAAGAGGGCATAACTTGGGTCCTTAATGATGGATGCCACCTTTATGAGGCATCTGCTTTTAAAGACTTCTTCGATGGTAGTGAGGCTTCTGCTCATGGTGAAGCTGGCTATGTTCACAACCTCTTTAGGTCCTGCACTTTGGACCCTTTGTACCAGATGGTGACACAACCACTAGAATGCTCTTCATGGTACATCCCACATTTTTAAAACCACTTCCTCGCCCCACCATCATAGTTCTGAATAGAAACTGAACGACGAACACTACCTTGGTATTTTGCGCTCTATTTGCACTACGTATTTATTCTTCATATATTTCATAGAAACATAGACATCTCCAGCACATTACAGGCCCTTCGGCCCACAATGTTGTGCTGACCATGTAACCTACTCTAGAAACTGCCTAGAATTTCCCTACCGCATAGCCCTCTATTTTTCTAACTTCCATGTACCTAAGAGTCTCTTAAAAGACCCTATTGTATCTGCCTCTACCAACTTCGCTGGCAGTGCATTCCACACATCCACCACTCTCTGTGTAAAAAACTTATCTCTTGTACCTACTGCCAAGCACCTTAAAACTATGCCCCCCCCTGCCCCCTGTGTTAACCATTTCAACCCTGGGATAAAGCTCTGGCTATCCACAGGATCATATTGTAATTGATTGTAATTGTTAGGCCTTGTGCTGTAGTGCTTCAACAAAACAACAAATTTCATGACATACGTCGATGATAAAAATCCTCAGTCCGTTTCTGAAGATGCTTGGTGAGAAGCTGATAGCAGGCTTCTGCCTTGATGAATGCACTTTCCTCCAATGCATCGCTGTGAATGAGACACAACATGGTGCAATTGCAGTATAGGCATCACTGCAGCCCGCATTTGAGCTCAGCACACCCACGTGCAGTCTGAGACAAAAGGCCAGACTGTCGGCTTTCAATGTGGGTTCAGAGACAGATATAGCATAGGCTCTGGAAGAGCAATAGTCATCCCTCCAACCCTTGAATTTCCTTCCAGAAGTGTCACAGGTACTGTAGGTAAGTTCATAAAGAAAGCTTTTGGCTCATTGACCATTGTTTTGAGTACAGGAGTTGGGAGGTCATGTTGAAGTTGTATAAAGCATTAGTGAGGCCCAATTTAGAATATTTTGCATAGGTCTGATCACCTACCTACAAGAAAGATGTAAATAATATTGAAAGAGTACAGAGAAAATTTACAAGGATTTGGAGACCTACAGGGAAAGGTAGAAGAGGTTAGGACTTTATTCTCTGAGGTGTAGGAGAATGAGATGTGATTTGAAGGAGGTATACAAAATTGTGAGGGTATAGATAGGCTAAGTGCTTGCAGGCATTTTTCACTGGGGTTGGGTGAGACTGGAACTACAGGTTTAAGGTAAAGGGTGAAAGGTGAAATGTTTAAGGGGAACCTGAGGGGGAACTTCCTCACTCAGAGGGTGGTGAGAGTGTGGAGCGAGCTGCCAGTGAAAGTGGTGGATGGGGGTTGGATTTCAATAGTTAAGAGAAGTTTGGATTGGGACATGGATAGGAGGGGTATGGAGAGCTGTGATCCGGTGTATGTCTATTAGTCTAGGCAGAATAACAGTTTGGCACAGACTAGATGGGCCAAAGGGCCTGTTTGTGTGTTGTAATGTTCTACGACTCTATGATTCCATTGGTGCCCTATAATCTTTTGCATCCAATGAGTCAGGAATCATGGCCTCTTCTTAACACCTCACCAGCTTGATATGTTCAAATTCAGTTCTAGTTCAAGTTTATTGTCATTCAACCATACTCGTGTGTGCAGCTAAACGAAACAGGTTGACCAAAGTGACAAACACAGTACATAAATCACATAACATAATATTAACACAATAATTTAACAGCTTAAGTAGTATTCTATAGATGTACAAGTTGACATAAAGTGCATACAGAATATATAGTTCAATAATGCTACTGGCACTGTCATAAATAATGTGGTATCAGAGTGTTCAGAAGTCTCACAGCCTGGGGGAAGAAGCTGTTACCCAGTCTAACAGCTCTTCTTTTTATACTGTGCTATGTTCTGCCTGACGGTAGGAAGTCAATAAGATTATGGGATGGATGGGAGGGGTCTTTGACAATATTGAGCTCTCTGTGAAAGCAGCATCTCTGGTATATATCCTGAATGGGAGCTGGGGGATGCGAGGAACAATACTGTGCTGAAGAGCTGTTGAAGATGACCAAGTTTTATGGACTGTTCTGTTCTTGTGTTTTAATTTCTCATTTCAATCTGTCTGCACGTATTCAGCTGGTTCGTGTCAATTCTCAGAGTTAGTTAGCGTCACTTTGAAAGTTTTTCGAGTTTTGGGATGATTTGAGATAAATAATTTTATTTCAAAAATAGACTTTACTCAGTAAAATATAGGCAGGCAATACAATACAATCAGCACAAGTCTTTCTTTACATTCCTCGTGTCATCAAATGAATTCATCCATTGTGTCATCATACCAATGCATTCATTGTGTGATCAAACCAGTACATTCAGCTCAAAGTACAAAGCACCAATGAGACACACGTGGCCTCCACGAACATCACATCTCGGCGCATCATGGAAAACAGCCTCCTCTTTATAAACTCTGCCTGAATAAAGCAGCCAGCATAATCAACAGTCTCACCCACCCGTGACTTTCTCTCCTCTACCCTCTCCCATCGGGCAGAAGGTGCAAAAGCCTGAAATTACATAGCACCTGACTCAAGGACAGCTTCTAACCTACTCTAATAGCACAATTAAATTGTTACCTAGGGCGATAAGATAGACTCTTGACCTCAGGATCTACTTCATAGTGATCTTGCACCTTATTGTGTACCTGCACTGTATTTTCTCTGTAGCTGTTACACTTCATTCTGCATTGATATTATTTTACTTTATTGTATCTCTATGCACAGTGTAATGATCTGATTTGTATGGATAGTGTGCAAGATTTTCATCGCATCATGGGTCAATATCCAAATCCAGTTCCAATCCTAATGTAGCCTTCAAGTGTCTGAAATGTTCTTACCTGGACCCAGTTCCTCAGTGTTGAGTGGTGGCAGAAACTTGGAATTAGAATCAGAGCCGGAATCACTTTGTTGCCAGTACAGAATGTGAAACAAACTCAGAATTGATTGTGGTTCAGTGCCAAAGCATAAAACACAGAACCATACCATAACAGACGACTCAATAGCAACCAACAATTTACAAGACAAAAGCACATCAGCCATGAATTAGCAGAATGGTCACATGCACAAATGTCAATAATCAAACTTAAATAAATGTGAATATATGAACAGACTCAATTGTCAACCAAATATGGAGAACAAGAAAGACCATTTAACGAATGTTGTGCAGGGACAGTTCGGGAATTACATCCGCAACATCTGCAGATTTTCTCCTTTGTGATTGGGTATTACACCCGAGTGAATTTTATTACGAAGCTGGAGAGCTACAGGAAAGAAGTTTTAGAGATGACGTGTAGTCCTGGTGGTGACGGACTTGTAGCATCTTCTTCATGACAATTTAATGAATAGGTGACTACTAGGGCGTGTGGAGTCAGCGGTAATTTTTCCAGCTCATTCCTTTGCTGCGTGCTGGACTTGGAGAAGGAGGAGGCAACAGAAAACTAATTGGTGATAGACGTGGTCACAATACTCTCAATGATGGATGAGTAAAATATTCATCAGGATACTGTATGCCCTGTGATGCTTGGTTTCCTAAGCTGGATAAGGAAGCTGATGAAACTGACTGGGATCCTTCATAATATTCTCGTCTGTTTATTTCTTTATTGTATCTGCCATAATGTCTAATCACAGAGTTCCAGTCTGGAGACCGAGCTGAACTTTATGTGCTCGAATCTCTGGAGTGGGATTTGAATGCGCAACCTTTTGATTCCATGGCAAGAGTTCAACCAACTACATTTGACCTTTTCCTATTGAACCAAGCCACCCCATCTGTCAGTGAGCAAAGTCCTGACAAATGGGAAGCCTCTGACACACTGTGACTCAAATTCCAAACTGACAGACAGAAGGTCAACCTTTCCTTCCCCCACCACGAGCAATGATTTCAGAAAAGCATTTGTAGCAGAGGGTGTATCTTTTGACTTCTCCACCCAAGTGATGCAGAGATGAAGGTTAATCCCTGTAAACATGGGGCGTTGCACATTCAGAGGTCGGTTAATGGCAGGACCCTTAACAGCACTGTTATACGTAGGGATCCAAGTCCATAGCTCTCTGAATGTTGCTGCAGAAGTTGATGAGGTGGCAATGAAAGCTTGGCTAATTTGGCCAGGCCTGAAGTAAAAGAGCCAGGAACCTGTAGAAAATTTTGATTGGGCCGCACTTGGAGTATTATATACAGGTCTAGCTGCCCAATTCAGGGAAAGGCATAGAGGCCTTGAAAAAGGCACAGAAATAGTTTACCAGGATGTTGCCTGGATTAGAGGGAAAGGGACTAAAGGACAGTTTTGACAAGTATGGATTTTTTTTTCCCCTGGAGGGCAAGAGGTTGAGGGGAGCCTGATAAAAGTTTAAAAAAATTATGAGAAGCATAGTCGACTTTTTTTTTTACTGTAGGTAATGCAATGCATGATAATATAGAAAGAAAAAAATAAATGATAAATCAATTACTGTAATTACATATGTATATTAAATAGATGCATTAAAAATGGTGCAAAACATAAATAATATATAAAAAAGTGAGGTCGAGTTCATGGGTTCAATGTCCATTTAGGAATAAGATGGCAGAGAGGAAGAAGCTGTTCCTGAATAGCCGTGTGTGCTCCTTCAGGCTTCTGCACCTCCTCCTTGATGGTAATAATAAGAGGGTATGACCTGTGTGATGGGGGTCTTTAATAATGGATGCCGCCTTTCTGAGGCCTGCTTACAGAGGCCAGTACCCAATATGAAGCTGACTAATTTTTCAACTTTCTGCAGCTTACTTAAATCCCGTGCAGTAGCTACCCTGCCCCTCCCATACCAGACAGTAACACAACATGTCAGAATGCTCTCCACAGTACATCTATAGAAGTTTCTGAGTGTTTTCGGTGACAAACTAAACCTCTTCAATCTCCTAATGAACTATAGCCGCTGTCTTGCCATCCCTATAGCTGCATCGATATGTTGGGACCAGATTAGATCCTTGACATGCAGGGACTTGAAATTGTTCACTCTCCCCAATTCTAATCCCTCCATGATGATTGGCTCATGTTCCCTCGTCTTACCCTTCCTGAATTCCACAATCAGATTTTTCATCTTACTGACATTGAGTGCAAGGTTGTAGCCTTCCGGTTAGGAAGTCGAGGATCCAGTTGCAGGGGGAGTTACAGAGGCCCAGATTCTGTAGCATATTGATCAGGACTGTGGGAATGACATTGTTAATCAATAAGCTATATTCAATGAACAGCATCCTGACATAGCTAGCTGTCTGTATTGTCCAGGTGATCCGAGGCCATGTGAAGAGCCATTGAGAAGTATGAGTGGACATGCATTTAAGAAGTGAGGAAGACAGTTTATAGAACATGAGCGGGGCAAATTTTTTTTAAAACAGAGAGTGGAATGCACTGCCGGGGAAGTGTCAGAATCAGAATCAGGTTTATTTATCAGTATGCCCACAAGAAAATGAACCTCAGGATTCTATATGGTAACATACAGTGCCAATAAAATGTATCTGCCCCCACCCCGGAAGTTTTCACATTTTATTGCTTTCCAACATTGAATGACAGAGGATTTAATTTGGCTTTCTTGACCTGATTAACAGGAAAAAAAGGCTGTTTTGTGTCAGTGAAAACAGTTCTCTACAAAGTGATCTAAATTAATTACAAATATAAAACACAAAATAATTGATTACTCACCCCCTTCAAGTCAGTATTTAGTAAATGCAATTTTGGCAGCAATTACTCCCTTGAGTCAGTGCGGATAGGTCTCTATAAGCTTTGCACATCTTGACACTGCAATTTTTCCCCATTCTTCTTTACAAAACTACTCAAGCTCTGTCAGATTGCATGGGGGATTGTGAGTGAACAGCCCTTTCAAGTCCAGCCACAAATTCTCAATTGGATTGAGGTCTGGATTCTGACAGGCACTCCAGGATATTAACAGTGTTTTATTTTAAAGCCATTCCTGTGTAGCTTTGGCTTTATGCTTGGGGTCATTGTCTTGCTGGAAAACAAATCTTCTCCCAAGTCACAGTTCTCTTGCAGACTGCATTGGGTTTTCCTCCAGGATTTCCTGGTATTTTGCTGCATTCATTTTACCCTGTACCTTCACAAGCCTTCCAGGGCCTGCTGCAGTGAAGCATCCCCACAGCACAATGCAGCCACCACCATGCTTCACAGTAGATGATGTGTAGTGTTCGGCTTAAAGCCACACATAGCATTTAGTCTGATAGCCAAAAAGTTTAATTTTGGTTTCATTAGGACATAGAAACTTCTTCCAGCTGAATTCAGCATTTCCCCAATGCCTTCTGGCAAATTCCAGCTGAGATTTCATGTGAATTTTTTTTTTAAAAGTGATTTTCTCTTTGCCACTCTCCCATAAAGGTGTGACTGGTGAAGCACCCGGGCAACTGTTGTTTTATGCCCAATCTCTCCTATCTCAGTCAATAAAGCTTGTAACTCCTCCAGAGTTACCGTAGGTCTCTTGGCGGCCTCCCTCACTAGACCCCTCCTTGCACAGTCACTCAGTTTTTGAGGGCAGCCTGCTCTAGCTAGCTTTATAGCTGTGCCATACTCTTTCCATTTCTTGATGATTTACTGAACTGCACTCAAAGGGATATTCAGTGGCTTGGAAATTTTCCTGCATCCATCTCCTGACTTGTGCTTTTCAATAACCTTTCCTCAGAGTTGCTTGGAGTGTTCCTTTCTTCATAATGTAGTTTTTGCCAGGATGCTGACTCACCAGCAGTTGGATATTTCAGATACAGCTGTATTTTCACTACGGTCAATTGAAACACCTTGACTGCACACACGGTGATCTACATTTCTCTAATTATGTGACTTCTAAAACCAATTGGCTGCACCAGTGATAATTTGGTGTGTCATATTAAAGGGGGTGAATACTTATGCATTAAATTATTTTGTGTTTTTTGTTTGTAATCAATTTAGATCAGTTTGTAGATCTCTGCTTTCACTTTGACCTGAAAGTGTCTTTTCTGTTAACCAGTGTCAAAAAAGCTAAAGTAAATCCACCGTGGTTCAACGTTGTAAAACCATAAAACATGAAAGCTTCCAAGGATGGTGAATACTTTTCATAGGCACCATGTACAGTGCCTATTAAAAGAATTGGAAGTTTTTATGTTTTATTGTTTTGCAACATTGAATTTCCATTGCAAATGGAGAAGGGAGGAGAAGATGGCGGCGCGACACTGTGCCCGCGGCCATCCCAAGTGATATTGTATGTGTTAACTGGGGGCCGTGCACAATCCTGATTTGATGGAGACAGCCATGAGAAACTTCTGAAATGCCCGCTTCGCTGCCGCTGCTACTGTGCAATCGAGAATCTCCGGAGAGGAAGGCCCCAAATCCTCGACTTTGCCTATTGCCTGTTGCCGGGGCCGGGGTCGAAGCACTGGGCAGAGATGGTGCTCAGTGCTCGGTGTCGGAGAGCTGGTTGGAGGCTCAGAGTTTTCGGACGGACTTGGAGTTGAACTGTGGTCGGATGCTTCCAGGATGCTGCATCGGCAAGTTTGCGGCGCTGGAGGTTTACCGTCTGCGTGAGATGATGGGACTTTCGAGAGACTTTGAGTCTTTTTACCGTGCCCATGATCTGTTCTTTATCAAATTACGGTATAGCTTTGCACTGTTGTAACTATATGTTATAATTCAAGCAACACACATCAAAGTTGCTGGTGAACGCAGCAGGCCAGGCAGCATCTCTAGGAAGAGGTACAGTCGACGTTTCAGGCTGAGACCCTGAGGGTCTTGGCCTGAAATGTCGACTGTACCTCTTTCTAGAGATGCTGCCTGGCCTGCTGCGTTCACCAGCAACTTTGATGTGTGTTGCTTGAATTTCCAGCATCTGCAGAATTCCTGTTGTATATGTTATAATTATGTGGGTTTTGTCAGTTTTTCAGTCAGTTTGTCATATTTCTGTGATATCATTCTGGAGAAACATTGTATCATTTCTTAATGCATGCATTACTAAATGACAATAAAAGAGGACTGCGTGTCCTCATAACCTAAAAAAAAATTTCGGTGGATTTAATTTGGATTTTTTTGACATTGGTCAACAGAAAAGACAATTTCGTGTCAAAGTGAAAACGAATTTCAACAAATTGGTCTAAATTTATTACAATTATTAAACACAAAATAATTGATTGCAAAATTACTCTCCTCCTTCAAGTCAGATACAGGTGAGTTAAATACTCAATACCCCCAGAGTCTCCTGGACGGGGGGGAGGGAGGGTAGATCGAGAGACTGAATAGGAGGGACATAACGGCAATAGCCAGGACTGGAAATACGGTAATGAGAAGGCTCAAGCAAACAACACTGACCAGGGAAGCATTCGTTCAAAGTGCCATTGTGGTAAAATCTGCCAAAATATCAAAGGCCTGAAGATACACCAAAGCAGGTCCAGATGTGGAATGAAGGCAACTCAAGACTCAACATCTGGTGAGATAATAGAGAATCCCAGCGAGGAAGCACCTCACAGAGCTGAGGATCTCTACACACCTGAGCTGCCCTAGTGCCAAAGAAGAGACCAAGTGAGTCCCCCTCTGAGACCCTAATCCATCTGGCACAGTTTGCATATTGTTGCTTGATTGTTTGTGATTTTTGTATTGCCATATTTATGCTCTATTCTTGGTTGGTGTAGCTGTAGCAAAACCCAATTTCCCTCGGGATCAATAAAGTATGTCTATCTATCTATCATTCATCAAGGAAAGAGAGGATCAGATGGCCTAGAACATCATAAAACATATCTTGGAAGCAGTTCGAAGCCAACCTGGATTGCAGCTTGGAAGCTACATTGGCAGGACCTATCTACAGGAAAATTGACTCCCTCACAGCCATTGTGTTCAATTTTGCTCAAGAGCGATTCAGCCCAATGGAGAAGAAAGGGGATCTTAAACCATCACGTCAACCAAACAAAAACAAAGGGGAAATTTGCCACCTTAGAAGCAAAATAAAGAACCTGAACAAACAATTCAAAAAAACAGCTCACCTGATGAAAAAGAAGGTGTCAAAGATCTAACAGCAAACTGCAGGGACAACTGCGCAAGCTCAGGAAGGTGGAGCAGCTACAAAAGAGAGAAAGGGAGAAATAGAGAAGGAGAGCGCAGCTTGTTACAAACTCATTCAGGTTCACCACGGCTCCTCTCAGCCAGTGAAAATCTGGCACCCTACCCAACTTAAAGCACGAGGTGGAAGAATTTCTGTGGGATTCACACAGCGATCCCCGTAGGAATCAGGGACTAAAATTCAATCCAAAAGTTCCACAACCAAGGATCCCAGCAATTGAGCTGAACACGGCAGAAGATCCAGGATATTATCAAGAGAGCAAAGTCATCTGCCCCCAGGCCCAAGTGATACGCCCTACAAGGTATATAAGAAATGCCCAAAACTCCTCCAGAAGTGGTGAAAGATAATGAGGAAGATGTGGACCAAAGGTTCTATCCCACCAGGCTGGAAAATGGCTGAAAGATGCTTTGTTCCCAAGGAAGAAGATTCCTCGACAGTCACCCAATTTAGGACAATCACCCTCCTTAGCGTGGCGTGCAAGATATTCTTCTCGGTGCTTGCGAGAAGACTGACCTCTTACTCAATGGAAAACCATCACATTAACATATCCTCCAGAAAGGTGGCATCCCAGGTTTTTCAGGGTGCCTTGAACAACTCAACAATCAGCCAATTGACCAGCGAGGCCTGGCAGGAGAAAAGGGACCTAATAGTCATCTGGTTAGACCTAGCCAACACCTACGGATCAATTCCACACATCCCCATCCAGGTTGGCCTGGACCACTACCATATCCCACCAGTAACGCGAGACATGATCACCAGCTACCTAGGAGGATTCAGCTATGCTTCACTTCAGTCCACTTTACAACCAGGCGGCAAGACCTCCAAAACGAGATTCCAACCGGCTGTACCATCTCCCCCGTCTTGTTTGTCATGGGTATGAACCTCCTCATATCAGCAATAGCAGACGTAACCCGAGGCCCAGTGTTTGAGCCCTGGATCCGACAACCTGCATTACAGGGATTCATGGATGACATCACAGTAACCACTGTAGCCCATGTCCAAGCAAGATGGGTTTTGGAAACCAGGACAACATAGCTGCCTGGGCTAGGATGGCCTTAAAGGCCAGGAAGTCCAGATGCATGATGACTAAAAGGGCAAGGTTACCCGCAAGTTCAGTCTTCAGGTATGGGGAGAAGTCATTCCATCTATAGAGGACAGCCCAGTAAAGTGTCTTGAAAACTGGTTTAATGCAGCACTGATGGACAGCGCCAACATCACCAACACTGTAAAGCAGACTGAAGAGTAGCTGAAGGAGATCAACAAAACCGGAATCCCTGGTAAATTTAAGACATGGATGTACTGTAGTGGTCTTCTACCAAGGCTGCTCTGGCTTTTTATGATGTACGAGTTTCCCTTGCCCACTGTAGAAGGCATCGAGAGGAGGGTCAACAAGCACTGCGGAGGCAGCTGGGGATCCCCAAGTTTTCCTTCAGTGGGACTCCACGTAAGGTCAGGCCAGCTGCAGCTCCCGCTCCCGTTGTCATCAGTACTAGAAGAGTTCAAGGTGGCAAAGTGTAGAGTTGTGTTAACACTGAAGGGCTCCGATAATGAGCTAATAAATCAAGTAGGAGTCACAACAATCTCGGGACGAAAGTGGACCACCGACTTGGCCATAGACCAGGCAGTGAGGTCCCTGCAACTGAGAGACATTTTCAACAACTAATGTCTGAGATGACTCTGCACACTTCCAATAATGGAGGAGTGCAAGTGCAAGGGATAGGAGTGACCTGGTCCAGGCAGAGGTATGGAACCGTGAGGATGAAAGGCGGATTTTGACGGCAGTGGAGTTGGGGTCACTGGGTGCCTGGACAAAATGGAATCTTCCCAGCATATCATCACTTGGGCAGAGCTCTGGAGAATGGAGCCCTTCCACATTTCTTTCCTTCTGTGTTCTGTGTTTGACACTCTCCCTACACTATCACAGCTGCATACATGGGGCTGAGAGAGGACCCAAACTGCACCTTCTAGCCAGAGGATGGTGAATTTGTGGAATTTATTACCACAGGCAGCTATGGTTGCCAGGTTGTTGGGTGTATTTAAGGCAGAGCTTCATAATAGGTTATTAATTGGATATGGCATCAAAGGTTACGGGGAGAAGGCCAGGAAGTTGGGCTGAGGAGGGGAGAAAAGGATCAGCCGTGATTGAATGGTGGAGCAGACTTGACAGGCTAAATGGCCTAATTCTGCTCTTATGTCTTGTGGTCTTGTGGTCCAAGCTTCATGGTGAGCGGGGTGAACTAGCACACATACTGTCAGGATGCAAAACAGCTTTAACACTAGGATGGTATAGGTGGCGTCACAACAAGGTCCTGCTGTCCTTTGCTGAAGATTAACCGAACCCTTCCCTCCTACATAGCTCTCCCTTTCTCTGTCATCCATGTGCCTATCCAAGAGTCTCTTAAATGTCTCTCTCCCACCACCCTTGGCAATGCATTTCACACAATTTTTCATGTTTTATTGTTTTACAGCATTGAATCATAGTGGATTTAATTTGGCTTTTTTTATTACTGATCAATAGAAAAAGACTTTTGTTTGTGTCAAAGTGAAAACAGATCTCAACAAAGTGATCTAAATTAATTACAAATACAACACACAAAATAATTGTTCACCCTCTTTAATATGACACACCAAATCATCTCTGGTGCAGCTAATTGGTTTTAGAAATCACAAAATTAGATAAATGGATATCTGTTTTTGGAGACCTGTGTGCAGTCAAGGTGTTTCATAGAAACATAGAAACATAGAAAATAGGTGCAGGAGTAGGACATTTGGCCCTTCGAGCCTGCACCGCCATTCAGTGTGATCATGGCTGATCATCCAACTCAGAACCCTGTACCAGCCTTCCCTCCATACCCCCGATCCCTTTAGCCACAAGGGCCATATCTAACTCCCTCTTAAATATAGCCAATGAACTGTCCTCAACTGTTTCCTGTGGCAGAGAATTCCACAGATTCACCACTCTCTGTGTGAAGAAGTTTTTCCTCATCTCGGTCCTAAAAGGCTTCCCCTTTATCCTCAAACTGTGACCCCTCGTTCTGGACTTCCCCAACATCGGGAACAATCTTCCTGCATCTAGCTTGTCCAATCCCTTTAGGATTTTATACATTTCAATAAGATCTCCCCTCAATCTTCTAAATTCCAGAGAGTATAAGCCTCATCAATCCAGTCTTCCATCATATGAAAGTCCTGCCATCCCAGGAATCAATCTGGTGAACCTTCTTTGTATTCCCTCTATGGCAAGAATGTCTTTCCTCAGATTAGGGGACCAAAACTGCACACAGTACTCTAGGTGTGGTCTCACCAAGGCCTTGTACAACTGCAGTAGTACCTCCCTGCTCCTGTACTCGAATCCTCTTGCTATGAATGCCAGCATACCATTTGCCTTTTTCACCGCCTGCTGTACCTGCATGCCCACTTTCAATGACTGGTGTATAATGACACCCAGGTCTCGTTGCACCTCCCCTTTTCCTAATCGACCACCATTCAGATAATAATCTGATTTCCTATTTTTGCCACCAAAGTGGATAACTTCACATTTATCCACATTAAATTGCATCTGCCATGAATTTGCCCATTCACCTAACCTATCCAAGTCACCCTGCATCCTCTTAGCATCTTCTTCACAGCTAACACTGCCGCCCAGCTTCGTGTCATCCGCAAACTTGGAGATGCTGCATTTAATTCCCTCATCCAAGTCATTAATATATATTGTAAACAACTGGGGTCCCAGCACTGAGCCTTGCGGTACCCCATTAATCACTGCCTGCCATTCTGGAAAGGTCCCGTTTATTCCCACTCTTTGCTTCCTGTCTGCCAACCAATTCTCTATCCACATCAATACCTTACCCGGAATATTGTGTGCTTTATGTTTGCACACTAATCACCTGTGTGGGACCTTGTCAAAAGCCTTTTGAAAATCCAAATATACCACATCCACTGGTTCTCCCCTATCCACTCTACTAGTTATATCCTCAAAAAGTTCTATGAGATTCGTCAGACATGATTTTCCTTTCACAAATCCATGCTGACTTTGTCTGATGATTTGTTTGATTGTAGTAAAGATATACCTGTATCTGGAAAGTCCAACTGCTGGTGAGTCAGTATCCTGGTTAAAACTACACCATGAAGACAAAACAACACTCCAATCAACTCCATGAAAAAGTTATTGAAAAGCACGTAAGGAGATTGATACAAAAAAATTTCCATCACTGAACATCCTTTGGAGTACAGGTAAGTCAATCATCAAGAAATGGAAAGAACATGGTACAGCTGCAAATCTGCCTAGAGCAGGTCATCCTTAAAAACTGAAAGACCGTATAAGAAGGGGACTAGTGAGGGAGGCCACCAAGAAATCTATGACAACTCTGGAGGAGCTACAAGCTTCAGTGGCTGAGATGGAAGAGACTGTGCAGACAACAACTGTTGCCTGGCTGCTTCACCAGTTGCAGCTTTATGAGAGAGTGGCAAAAAGAAAGCCACTGTTGAAAAAAATTCACATTGAAATCTCAGCAAGAGTTTATCAGAAAGCACGTGAGAGACTCTGAATTCAGCTGGGAGAAGTTTCTATGGTCTGATGAAACCAGAATTGAACTTCTGGGCCATCAGACTAAATGCTACATTTGGCATTAGCCGAACACAGCATATCATCAAAAGCACACCATCCTTGCTGTAAAGCATGGTGGTGGCTGCATCATGCTGTGGGGATGCCACCACTGTATCAGGCCCTGGAAGGCTTGTGAAGGTAGAGGGTAAAATGAATACAGCAAAATACAGGGAAATCTTGGAGGAAAACCTGATATAGTCTGCAAGAGAATTTTGACTTGGGAGAGTTGTTTTTCAGCAAGATACTGACTCCAAGCCTGAAGCCATAGGATGGCTTAAAAACAACAAAGTTGTTTTAAGTTGGAAAGTGTATGGTTATGCACTTTGGCAGAAGAAATTAACAGGCAGACTATTATTTAAATGGGGAAAGAATTCAAAGTTCTGAGATACAACGGGACATGGGAGTCCTTGTGCAGGATACTCTTAAGGTTAACCTCCAGGTTGAGTCGGTGGTGAAGACGGCGAATGCAATGTTGGCATTCATTTCTAGAGGAATAGAGTATAGGAGCAGGGATGTGAAGTTGAGGCCCTATAAGGTGCTGGTGAGACCTCACTTGGAGTACTGTGGGCAGTTTGGTCTCCTTATTTAAGAAAGGATGTGCTGACGTTGGAGAGGGTACAGAGAAGATTCACTAGAATGATTCCGGGAATGAGAGGGTTAACATATGAGGAATGTTTGTCCGCTCTTCGACTGTATTCCTTGGAGTTTAGAAGAATGAGGGAAGACCTCATAGAAACATTTCGATGTTGAAAGGCATGGACAGAGTGGATGTGGCAAAGTCGTTTCCCATGATGGGGGAGTCTCTTACGAGAGGGCATGACTTCAGGATTGAAGGGCGCCCTTTCAGAACAGAAATGCAAAGAAATTTTTTTAGTCAGAGGGTGGTGAATCTATGGAATTTGTTGCCACGGGCAGCAGTGGAGGCCAAGTCATTGGGTGTATTTAAGGCAGAGATTGATAGGTATCTGAGTAGCCAGTGCATCAAAGGTTATGGTGAGAAGGCGGGGGAGTGGGACTAAATGAGAGAATGGATTAGCTCATGATAAAATGGCAGAGCAGACTCAATGGGCCGAATGGCTGACTTCTGCTCCTTTGTCTTATGTCTTATGTCTTATGTCTTATGTCTTATGTCTAATGTCCTGGAGTGGCAAAGTCAGAGTCCAGACCTCAATCCAATTGAGAATTTGTGGCTGGACTTGAAAAAGGACTGTACATTCACGATTCCCCTGCAATCTGACAGAGCTTGAGCAGTTTTGTAAAGAACATAAGAACATAAGAAATAGGAGCAGGAGTAGGCCATCCGGCCCATCGAGCCTGCACCGCCATTCAATAAGATTGTGGCTGATCTGTCCATAAACTCAGCTCCGTCTACCCGCCTTAACCTCATAGTCCTTAATTCCCGTACTATGTAAGAACCTATCTAACTGTTGCTTAAATATATTTACTGAGGAAGCCTCAACTGCTTCCTTGGGCAGAGAATTCCACAGATTCACTACTCTCTGGGAAAAACAGTCTCTCCTCATCTCTGTCCTAAATCTTCTCCCCTGAATCTTGAGGCAATGTCCCCTAGTTCTAGTCTCACCTACCAATGGAAACAACTTTACTACTTCTATCTTATCTATCCCTTTCAAAATTTTGTATGTTTCTATAAGATCCCCTCTCATTCTTCTGAACTCCAGAGAGTATAGTCGCAGGCGACTCAATCTCTCCTCATAGGTTAACCCCTTCATCCCTGGAATCAACCTGGTGAACCTCCTCTGCACTGCCTCGAAAGCCAGTATATTCTTCCTCAAGTATGGAGACCAGGACTGCACACAGTACTCCAGGTGTGGCCTCACCAGTACCCTGTATAGTTGCAGCATGACCTCCCTGCGCGTGAATTCAATCCCCCTAGCAATGAAAGCCAACATTCCATTAATAACCTATTATTCTTAATAACCTATTGTACCTGCAAGCCAACTTTTTGCGATTCATGAACAAGCACTCCAGAATGAGGAAAAGTTGCAGTGTCCAGATGTGCAAAGCTGATAGAGATCTATCCACACAGACTTCGGGCTATAATCGCTGCCAAAGGTGCATCTACTAAATATTGATTTGAAGGGGGTGAGTAATCATGCAGTCATTTTTTAAGTTTAATAATTGTAATAAATTGCGACCAATTTGTAGAAGTTTGTTTTCACTTTGACATGAAAGAGCCTTTTGTGTTGATCAGCGTTAAAAAAGCCAAATTAGATCAATCTACTGGGATTCAATGTTATAATACAATAAAACATGAAAACTTCTGGAAGGGGGGGGTAGTGAATACTTTTATTAGACACTGTATTTCTCCTCTTGACCCTATTCTCCTTCCTTTTCCCCATAACCTTTGATGCCCTGACTAATCAAAAGCCTATTAATCTCCACTTTAAATGTAGCCAAGGACTTGGCCTCCACAGCTGTCTGTAGTAATAAATTCCACAGATTCACCACCCTCTGGCTAAAGGAATTCCTCCTCATCTCTGTATTCTGCCTTGCATTCTGAGACTGTGTCCTCTGGTCAGAGTGCCCCATGATTGGAAATCTTTGCATATTCATTTGTCCAACGTCCTTTTAATGCCACTGTTAAATCTGCTTCTTCCACAACCCTTAGCAGCTTCAAGGCAGCTACCACTCTGTAAAAAAAACTTGCCCATCAAACTTTCCTCCCTCAACTTAAATGTGTGACATCCAGTACTTTTCTGTTCTGGGGGGAAGAAAAGCTACTGACTATCTATGCCTGTTGTAATTGTATAAACTTACCTCAGATCTCCACGCAGTTTTTGACACTACATAGAAAGCAGCCTGAATTTGTCCAGCCTACATTCAGTGGCTACTTTATTGGATGCAACTGTACACCTGCTCGTTTATGCAAATCTCTAATCAGCCAATCATGTGGCAGCAACACAATGCATAAAAGGGTGCAGACATGGTTAAGAGATTCAGTTGTAGTTCAGGCCAGACATCAGAATAGGGAAAAAATGTGAGCTCAGTGACTGTGGACTGATTGTTGGTGCCAGATGGGGTGGTTCGAGTATCTCAGAAATTGTTGATCTCCTGGGATATTCATATGCATTTTCTCCAGAGTTACAGAAAAATGGTGCAGAAAATCAAAAAACAAGCATCCAGTGAGCAGCAGTTCTGTGGGTGAAAATGCCTTGCTAATGAGAGAGGTCAGAGGAGAATGGCCAGAGTGGTTCAAGCTGACAGTAACTCAATTAACCGCGCATTACAGCAGCGGTGTGCAGAAGTGCGACTCTGAATGCACAACACGTCAAACCTTGATAACTGAACTACAGCAGGAGAAGATCACAAGCATACACTCTTTGGCCACTTTATGAGCTGCAGGAGGTACCTAATAAAGTGGCCACTGAGTACAACTCTCCCTCTAATCCAGAGAGCATCCTGATAAACCTCTACTGCACCTTCTCCAAAGCCTCCACATCCTCCCATTAAATAGGCAACCAGAAGAGTCTAGATGCAACCAAATAAGAGTTTTATAATTCTGTAGATTTATGCAGTTGGACTTGACTATGCAAATGGACTCCTTCAGTGCTATGAGAAATACGCTAGAGTATTGGGTTAATGTAAGACATTGACAATGAGATCTAATCGTTGGGCGTTAACATCTCAGAGGATGTCTCCCAGGCCCAACACACTGATGTAATCACAAATAAGTCACGCCAGCAACTATATTTTGCTGTGACACACACGACTGTGAGCACTCTGATTGGTTGCATCACTGTGTGGTATAGAGGCTCCAAGGTGCAGGATTGAAAGAGACCGCAGAGGGTTGCAGACACAGTCAGCTCCATTGCGAACACAACCATCCCCGTCATCAGAAGGAGCTATTCATCACTAACGACCCTCACCACCCAGGCCATGCACTCTTCTCATTACTGCCATCTGGGAGGAGGTACAGGAGCCTGAAGACCCACACTCAGTGTCTCAGGAACATTTTCTTCCCCTGCACCTTCAGATTTCTGAATGGCCCATTAACTCATGGACACTGCCTCACTATTCCACTTTTGCACTGTTTATTTGTTTAGTCTAACTCGTAATTTTTTAAATGTCAGCTCTGTACTCCTGCCACATATTAATTCCACAAGTACATCAGTGACAATAAACCTCATTCTGATTCTGAACAAAAAAGCACCCTTTTTCAATGAGGGAACAGGTATGAATAGCTTGTTCTCTCACCTCTCTTTCTTACTTCCCGGTGGCCAAACATTTTAATTCCGACTCCCATTCCCATTCCAGCATATTGGTCCATGGCCCCCAAGAGGAGGTCACCTTCTGGGAGGAGAAGCAACTCCTTATATTCCATCTGGGTAGCCTCCAACTTGATGGCATGAATAATTATTTCTCCATCTGGTAAAAAAAGTAAATAAAATTTCCCTCCCTCTCCCCTCTTCTTCCATTCCCCACGCTAGCCTCTTACCTCTTTTCACCTGACTATCACCTCCCCTCGATCCCCTCCTCTTCCCTTTCACCTGTGGTCCACTCTCCTCTCCTATCAGATTCCTTCATCTCCAGCCTGTTACCTTCCCCGTCCTCCTGGCTTCACCTGTCAACTTTCAGCTAGTGTCCAGCCCCTAACCCCCCTCGTTACATTGTGGTGTCTCCTGCCTTCTTTTCCAGTACTGATGAAGGGTCCCAGCACAAAACGCTGGCTGTTTATTCATTTCCATCGATGCTGCCTGACCTGCTGAGTTCCTCCAGCATTTTGTGTGGGTTGCTGTTTCATCCGTTCTTATTTAATGGGAATAAAAGCTGTCTTGTTTTCTAATTTGCATGCTTAACAGCTCCTTTAGATAAACCCCTTGAGACCAGAACATCCAGCGTGGTTTCAACATAAATCTCCTCCAGCTATATTTTTCCACATTTTCACTTTTAATAGCAGCACGCCCAACATCCGTGCCTTCAGCTAGAAATCCCTAAACTCTAGAGTTGTTCCTTGTACAGCTGGGGGCGGTGTGGAAAATAGCCTCTGCCAAAGGAGGCGAAAAGCACTCCTTCCCTCCGCTAGCCTGCAGGTCACCCATGGGCAAGGTGTAGCACCTGCTTAGCCCCCACTGCCCCACCCCACTTCCTGGACAGGGTCATGTGAAGCCATGGGAGCAGGTGGGGGATGGGCGTACGAGCAGCTGGTGCATATCACAAGCCCTGGTTACTGACAACAGGCAGACAATGGCTGGGGTCACCCGCCTTGTAAAGACACTGCCCAGTAAAAGGCAATAGAAAACCTTTTCTGGAGAAAAATTTGCTAAGAACAATGATGGTCATGGAAGGACCATGATCGCCTACATCAAATGACATGCATGTAACAAACAAACAAACCCCTAGCTCTCTCCCAGCATTGCAATTTCTCTTTAAAAGCTACTGCCACCGGCAAATCTTTGGTTGCCTGTTCGAGTACCTCACTATGTGACTCGGAGATAAGCTCGGAGAGTTTTATTAGGTTAAGTGCAAGTTGATGTTGTTGTCTCAGCTGCCGGGATTTGGAATTATCCTTATTTACACATAAATCAATTTTCAGACTACTTGTAGTAAAGCAGAAGCAATTACTCATCTTTAAATAAGTTAAAGTCAGAGCAGTCTGTACTCTCATTTTGGCTGATACCTGGACACTGACTGCACAGAAGGACCTGTGCAGGAGCGTTTTTTAAAGTGGCAAAGCCATGGCACTGGGGCTGTTCCACTCCCTCAACCTCAGGGGTCCGGTTCCAGTGGTATGAATAGTCGTCACAACTGGGATCTTCCTTGGTTGCAGTGGATAATCATAACTTCTGCGCCCTTCGCTCTCTACAAGGTGTATGGCAGAACTTTTTTAAAATTCATTTTCGGGATGTGGGCATCACCAGCTAAGCCAGCATTTATTGGACATCCCTAGCTGCCTTCCTGGCCGCTGCATCCCACCGTTAATCTCATCTGCCCAGCCTGCTGGAGCTGACTTTGCTTGCTTAGACAGGCAAGTCCCTATCTCACCAGGGCACGAAGCCTGCCGACTACCCCCACCTGGTTTTAGCCCACCTGTCAAAGCGGTGTACTGGTGTGTAGCCACTGCTACATGCAAACAGCTATGTGGAGCCACAGGTGAGAGCTGAGTGAGGGCCAAAGGTGAGTGAGCTGGCCTGGAATGGACACATCAAACCCCCTCATGAGTTGCGCTAGCCCTTCCAGGACACCCCATACACCAGTTTGTCTGTCATTGTTGACAACCAATCAATGATTTGCACACACAGTGGCCACTTTATTAGGTATCTGCTGTAACACACCACTGTTGTAACGCTTGGTTATTTGAGTTACCGTCGCCTTCCTATCAGCTTGAACCAGCCTGGCCATTCTCCTCTGACCTCTCTCATTACTGAGGTGCTTTTGCCCACAGAACTGCTGCTCACTTCCTTTTGACCTTTTGCTTTTCGCATCATTCTCTGTAAACTCTAGAGACTGTCGTACATGAAAGTCCCAGGAGATCCGCAGTTTCTGAGATACTCAAACCAGCCCGTCTGGCACCAACAACCATTCCACTGTGACTCAGATCACACTTCCTCTCCAATCTGATACTTGGTCTGAACAATGAAACCTCTTGACCATGTCTTATGCATTGCGTTTCTGCCACATGATCGGCTGATTAGATATTTGCATTAATAAGGAGATGTATAGGTATACCTAATAAAGTGGCCACTGATTCTAAACCTCATCCAAGACATTCTATGTATTCACAAGCCAGTAGCGAACTAGGTTCCACATCCTTATAGGTCATTAGGAAGTTGGAAGCATATTCAGTATGGCACCATAGGAAATCAGGGTGGTGACGAAAGGTTTTGGCATGCTGGCCTTCACTAGTTAAAGCCGAGGCTGGTGAGTCTGTGGAATCCATTGCCACAGGCAGCTCTGGAAGCCAAGTATATTTAAAGTGAAGGTCGATAGATTCTTGATTAGTCAGGGCATCAAAGGTTGCAGGGAGAAGACAGGAGCGTGGGGTAGGGGCAGATAATAAATCAGCTATGATGGAATGGCAGAGCATTCTCGATGGGCCGAATGGCCCAATTTTGCTCCTATGTCTCCCATGACATTGAGTATAGCAATTGGGACATTATTTGGCAGTTGTAGGAGATGCTGATGAGGCTGAACCTGGAGGATCGTGCTTGGTTTTGGTCACCCTGCTATGCCTTCAGCTGAGGGGACTGCAGGAAGCTTTTACCAGCAGGATGGAGACACAAGGGATTCCACAGATGCTGGCAATCTTGAGCAAGATGATGAAGGGTGTCGGCACAAAATGGCAGCTATTTACTTCTCTCCACAGATTCTGTCTGGCCTGCTCAGTTCCTCCAGTATTGTGTGTGTGTCAGCAGGATGCTGCCAGGACTCAGTGGACTGAGTTAGATTATATTGGTAGATGGTATTGCAGTTTGTTCTTCTGCACCTTAAGTGGACTATCTTCGGAGTAAAACTTGCTGTAAGTGACATACCCGTCTCCATCTCTGTGTTACGTTTATTCATTCACAAGATTTAATTATGATAACAGGCACTTCCGCTCCAATGAGCCCACGCTGCCCAATTATACCCATGTGACCAACTAACCTATTAACCTGCACATATTTGGGATGCGGGAGGAACCCGGAACACCCGGATGAAACCTACACAGTCATGAGAAGAGCGCACAAATTCCTTACAGACAACAACAGGAACTGAAACCCAGTTCCTGGCATTGTAAAGCAGTGAGATATCCACTGTGCTACGTGGGTCCTCACCAGTGAGGTCGCCATTTGTTGTCCATGCTTGGTTGCGTGACTTTTGTTTTTTTTTCCTCTTTCTCTGCGCATTAGGTGTTGGTCTTTTTTTAATTGGATTCTTTCAGGTTCATTGCATTGTGTCTGTCTGTTAAGAGACAAATCACATGATCATATAATTTATGCATTCTTTGATAATAAATGTACTTTGAACTCTGAACTCTCAACTTCCGGTTAAGACAGCACTATCAAACATGTGCGACAGCTTCCTGGTAGTGAAAAGGCTAAGAAATCTGACTAAAAACATCACCAAAAATACCCTTTTCTGATGTAAATTATGTTAAATTATCTATGGAGAAGAAAGGTTCAGAATTCACAATTCACAATCAGGTTTACTATCACTGCCATGTGTCATGAGATCTGTTTTGCAGCACCAGAACAGTGCAAGAAGCAAAACAACATGGAGCCTCCATACCAGACGGTGATGCAGCCAGTCAGAATGCTCTCCATGGTACATCTGTAGAAATTTGCCACAGCCTTTGGTGACATAGAAACATAGAAAGTAGGTGCAGGAGTAGGCCATTCGGCCCTTCGGCCATAAGTGATATACCATTTCTCCTCAGACTCCTAATGAAGTATAGCTGCAGGTCTATCGTTTTCATGACTGTATCAATATGTTGGGCTCAGGAACTTGAAGCTGCTCTCCCTTTCCACCACTGACCCTTCAATGAGGTTGAAGCTCAGCCTATGCTCATGAAACAACACCTCATAGAGTCGTAGGGCAGTATTGTACAGAAATGGGCCCTTCGGCCCATCTAATCCATGCCAAACTACTATTCTACCCAGTGTCATCGACCTGCACCTGGACCACAGCCCTGCATACCACTTCTATCCATGTACTTAATCTTCCAATGCAGCTTAATACAGTCTCCAGACTCAGCATCGTGTCCGACCATTGGGAAAGAAGAAACTGCAGATGCGTGGAACTGCAATTAGATCTGAAAATTCTAGGAGTATTCAGCAGGTCAGGCAGCACCTGTGGAGAGAGAAAGAGTCTCAATAATTTCCTGATGAAGGAATGTCCTCATACTCTGTCGGCGTGTTAAATGTCACATTCAAGGACTCTTCATCTCAGTTCTCGAAAACTATTGCTTGTTTATTTCTTATTATTACTTCTTTCTTTTTGTACTTGTACATTTTGTTGACTTCTGCACTCTGGCTAAACACCCAAGTTGGGCCATTTTTCATTGATTCTGTTATGGTTGTTATTTTACAGATTTATTAAGTATGCCCTCAAGAAAATGACTCTCAGGGTTGTATATGTTGACATATGTGTGCTTTGATAATAAATTTACTTTGAACTTTGAGAAATGTTGGCATACTCTCAAATAACAGTCCTGATAAAGGGTCTCAGCCCGAAACATCAACTCTTCATTCCTTTCCCGAGAAGTTGCCTGAGCTGCATTTTGCATTTTGTGTTGGGTTGGTTAATATTTCAAACCAATCCTTTGCTTTCCTCTTCAACCTGACACTTTTAACATTTCCCACATTTTCTGTTTACATTTCTAATATGAAGTGGATTTGTACAACACAGGGAGCATAAAAAGATTATTTTACAAACATTGAAGATTTAAATTAGGCTAAATTAATATTAATGTTAATATTGCTTACATAATGGAAACACACTGATGCACTTTCGATGTCACGACAATCAGTATTTCAGGTTTATAATTAGCCTGTTAATGCAAAATGCAAATTCTTCCTCATTAGCATAAGCAGTCCTCACTCATTATGACACATGCTCTGTGTCTTTATTACAAACATAATAGAGATTTTCTCAGATTTGCTAATCCAGGAAGATCTGCATCAATTCCAGTTTGTTATTCCCTAGCTGTTCATAGGAAATCCGTGAGACAAGGAGGCATCTGAGCTGGCTTGTCGTTAAATTATTCTGTGCAGAGAGAAAACCTGCATGAATGGGAGCCCCAGGAAGAGTGCGGCAGTAGCAGGAAGTGGGTGGGAGCAAGAGGAATATTAACTGTCATTATCCCTTGGGTAATTGCTATGGTTCGAGCTGGAGAGACACAGACAGAAATAATAGTGTGTGTGTTGTTTTGCAAAGACAAGTAGATACAGTTGGCCTCCTTTCCCTCTCCCTCGTTTTCACTTTATCTCTCTGCTTATTTGCTCAGAAGGGAGGCAGTCTAGTGACTCATTACAGAATCTCTTCGTACTAAGCATTCACATACTCAGCTTTCTAAGAGGCCTTTACATCAGAAATGAGGGCAGGAATAGACTCCGCTCATCTCCATTCAGTGCCCCGAACAGTCCTTCCAGGTGAGGCAACATTTACCTGCAAGTCTGTTAGGGCTGTCTATTGTGGTGCTCCCGATGTGACCCCCTCTATGTCGACGAGACTCAACGTAATTTGGGGGACCGCTTTGTCAAGCATCTTCACAATAAGCAGGATTTCCCCTCGGTCAACCATTCTGATTCCAATCCCCATTCTCATTCCAACATGTCGGTCCATGGCCTCCTCTACTGCCACGATGAGGCTGATCTCATGTTGGAGGGGCAACTCCTCATTCCGTCTGGGTAGCCTCCAACGTGGTGGCATGAACATCAATTTCATAAACATCTGGTAAATTCTTCCCCCACTCCATTCCTTTTCCCACTCTGGATCCCCTCTTACCACTTCTCTTCTCCTCGCCTGCCTATCATCACCCTCTGGTACCCCTCCTTCTTTTCTTGTTCCCATCGTCCACACTCCTCTCCTGTCTGATTTCTGCCTTTTCCTCCTATCGCCTCCCAGATTCTCACTTCATTACCCCCTCCCCCAGCCCCTGGCTTCACCTATCACCTCCTAGATTGTACTCCTCTCCTCCCTTTCCAGCCTCAATGAAGGGTTTCGGCCCGAAACGTCGACTGTTTATTCTTTTCCATAAGTGCTACCTGACCTCCTCGATAATGACTTTGCCTTCAGTAATGACAGAAGGTGCGAAGGAAACGAGTTAATGCTTCAGACTCCAGTGCACAGGAAAATAGAATTGGTTTATTATTGTCACATGTACCAAGAAACAGTGAAAAGCCTGCCCTGTGTACTCTCATCAGATCATTACACAGTGCATGAGCTAAAACAAGGGAAAGCAATGACAATGCAGAATAAAAACAACCAAGGGCGCAGTGCAGCTAGAAGAAAAAGTGCAAGATCACAATGACGTAGATTGTGAGGCCAAGAGTCCATCTTATCATACAAAGAAGTTCATTCAAGAGTCTGATAACAGTGGGATAGGGCTGTCCTTGAGCAAGGTAGTGAATGCTTTCAGACTTTTGTACCTTATGCCTGGTGGAAGAGGGGAGAAGAGAGAATGTCTGGGGAATTATGCTGGTTGCTTTACTGGGGCAGTGAAAAGTATATTCAGAGTCCATAGAGGGGAGCTGGTTCCTCTGATATACTGAGCTGTATCCACAGCTCTCTACAGTTTCAAGTTACGGTCATATGCAGAGCAGTTACCATACCAAGCTGTATTGCATCCAGATGGAAGGCTTTCTGTGGTCTATTGATAAAAATTGTTAAGTGTCGATGGGGACATACCAAATATTTGTTAGCTTTGGGAGGAAGTAGAGGCATTGGTAAGCTTTCTTGGCCATTACATTTTGCGTCCGGATGAAGGGTCTTGGCCAAATGCTTTGACTATTTATCCCCCTCCATAGATGCTACCTGACTTGCTGAGTTCCACCAGCATTTTCTGTGTGTTGCTCAAGAATCTCTTGTGTCTCTGTTATCAAACCTTGAGGTTTATAATCCTCTCTGATATTACAAATGTACGTTCAGTAGATTCCAGTTAGTTGGGACACATCAGGACCGATACATTTTGGCCCAATAAAGTAGCTGCCCCAATTAGCTGAAGTTTCATGGAAATTGTTAAAAAGGCATAAAAAAAAGACAAACTACCATTTAACTGAGTAAAAAATTATGTATTTAAATTAAATGCAGAATAAATTAGAACAATCCCAATGTTACTACAGTACTATAAAACTGTGTGTTAGTTCCTGATAGTTATCGATGGAGGAATTAATCCAGAGTATGCTGCCATTTACGGGGTGTCCAGGGAGAGGTAGCACCTCTAGTGAAGGGGCTTGTCATGCCCATTCCGGGGCAAAACACTCACCTCTGGTCCTCACCAGACTCTCAGCTCACAGCTGTGGCTCCAAGTAGCTGTTTGCATGCGACTGCGGCCGTACCCTGGTACGTCACTTCAACAGACAGGCTAAACCAGGTGAGGGGAGGAGTGGGGGGGGGGGGGAATCTCATATCCCAGTGAGATAGGGACAAGCCTGTTCTAGTATGTGAGGTCAGCTCCTGAGGACTGGGCGGACGAGACCCACGGTGAAATCCAATGGCCAAGAAGGCGCTTCTGCAATGCTCTGTGCAGAGTGGAGAGCAAGATAAGGCACAGATCAAGTCATGGTAATCCACTGCAACCAGGGAAGACCCCAGTTTGTACCTCTGGACATGGACATCTGAGTTCAAGAGAGTGGAATTGTCCTTGTGCAACAGCTTTTCCACTTTAAAAACTCACCCACACAGGTGTCCTGTCATTGTTAGATATGATGGGCAACCAACACACTGCTGTGTTCTTTTGATTCTGCAACATTCATGGACTTGGTCTTGGACTATTTATTTTTGTGTGACTGATTTCTTATTTGTGCTGTGTGCGACTGTTTTGCATCTTGGCCCCAGAGTAACATTGTTTCATTTGGCTGTATTCATGGGTCTTAAGGAAAAAAAAAATTTGCAGGCAGACTTCTTGGTGACCAACTTGTGGTACTATCCTCTGGTTAAAAATGTGCTGGTCAGGAAGGCGCTGAGGTCGATAGGGTTGAACAGTTCCTTCTAGGAAAAACCCGCCCTGATCCAATCATATAGATGTCATGGCCAAGAAACTGCCTGAACTTCCTGAGGCGGCGAAAGAAATTTGGATCACAGTTGGATCCCTTTGAACAACATTAATTTTTATCAATGCACTATAGAAATTTGGATGCATCATGGTTTGATATAGCAAGTCATAGACACAACAGGTACTGCAGATGCTGGAAATCTAGAGCAATGCACACAATGTGCTGGAGGAGCTCAGCAGGTCGGGCAGCATCAATGGATGGGAATAAACAGTCAATGTTTTGGGCTGAGTCCTGATAAGGAGCCTCGGCCCGAAACATCGACTGTTTATTCCCATCCGTACATGCTGCCTGCCCTGCTGAGCTCCTCCAGAACATTGTGTGCATTGGCATAGTAACTGTTCTACACATGACTGCATGTGGACACAGCTCAGCCCAACCCAGAAACCATTCTCCCCTCCAGGGACTCTTATCTGCAGTTCAGCATAATCAAAGATCCCACCCAGTTCAGATGTACCCTCTTCTGCTCCCCAACCCCCCCCATTAGGTAGAACAGTGGTCCCCAACCACCGGGCCACAAAGATGTGCTACCGGGCCGTGAGGAAACAATATGATTTGGTGATATGAAACAATATGAGTCAGCTGCACCTTTCCTCATTCCCTGTCACGCCCATTGTTGAACTTGAACACCCACCCCCCACCCCCGTTGGACACTCCCCAAGAATATCATCAAAATTAAACCCGGTCCGCGGTGTAAAAAAGGTAGGGGACCCCTGAGGTAGAAGATACAAAAGCCTGAAAGCACATACCACCAGGCTCACGGACGGATATCATCCCGCTGCTGTATGACTCTTGAACAGTCCCACAGTACAATAGATGGATTCTTGACCTCATAATTATCTTTATTACGGGCCTTGCACCTTCTCGTAGACCTGCACTGCTCTTTCTGCGTCACTGTAGCACTCTATTCCGTACTCTGTTATTACTTTCCCTCTGTAGTACCTCTGTGCACTGACGTGATGAAGTTCAGGCTTAGTTGTCACTCACGTGTATGCAGCTAAATGAAACAGTGCTCCCGCAGGGTCAAAGTACAAATCAGAGAACATACTGTCACTCACACAAAATGCTGAGGGAACTCACCAGGCCAGACAGCATTTACGGGAAAAAAAGTGAACAGTGGACCTTTCCGGATGAGGTCCTTCACTGGGACAGGAAAGAAAGATAAGTCAGAGTAAGAAGGTTGGGAGAGGGGAGGAAGAAGTGCAATGTGGTAGGTGATTCGTGGAACTGGGAAAGGGGGAGGGTGTGAACTAAAGAGCTAGGATGTTGATTGGTTGGGAGAGATCCTCTCATCCAGCCCTTTGTCTTTTTCACCAATCAAACTCCCAGCTCTACTTCACCTCCTCCCCCTCTCCCGGATTCACCTATCATCTACCACCTTCTTCTTCCCCTCCTCCCACCTTCTTATTCTGACTTCTCATCTTTCTTTCCAGTCCTGGTGTAGGGTCTTGGCCCAAAAAGTGGACTATTTACACTTTGCCATAGATGCTACCTGCCCTGCTGAATTCCTCCAGCATTTTGTGTGTGTTACTTTGGATTTCCCGTGTCTTCAGATGTTCTAATCTTTGTGAAATACAGCACCAACTCCGGCTTGGACGCCAAGCCACACCACCTCTGGCGGAGCACCCCGAATCTGACGCCTCTCTCCCAGGCAGCTGTAAACAGACAAGACCACAGCTTGAGGAGTAGATCTTACTACGCTGGAGGCTATGCAGTTTCTCCGCTGTCCACCAATAAATCAATAAATCAATAAATCGGACTCGCAGCTTCATAGTTACAATGCCACATGCAGTCACAAGAAATAAAATTAGTACAAGTCCCCGAGTGGCATAGCCTGAAGATTGCTGATGTATGGATTGTTGGCCTGGAGCAATGTTTCTGCAAGAACAAGTACACAGCAGTTCCTCATCTCATGCTCAGTCAGCCGCAGATACAGTTAAATCAGCTTATCTCACGCTGGGTAGGTCGCAGGGAGCGAGCACTGGAGGGCAGCACCGACGGGATAGAGACCTGCAGGGACCAGCCCCAACTCAGCACAGGTTCCAACATGGCCACTGTGCATCTGATCTGTCCCGCATTGCCTCCTCTGGGTGACTGCAGCAGGTGATGTGTGCGTCAGGCACTCATGCTACAGCAACAACCCAGTCCTCGCGGCTCCCTCGCCGTCAGTCTCACCAATGAACCAATGACCCTGACTTGTAGTATCTTATCTTACCAATGCCCAACAGGGTCCTGTAATCACAAGAAAAATGTTGAAGACACTGCGCAGGACCACTGCGACCAAACGTGCTGCCATCTTACCAGTTCGCATGGATGTCATGCAAGTTAACGTTTTACACTGTGTCCTGGTACCAGTAACAATAACAAACCAATTTAACCAACTTATGAATTCTATGCTCTGCTCCACAAATAGAAACAGTTCGACTGCATCCACCATTTCAAACCCTTTCATTACTTTAACACTGCCTGCCAGAGAGCCCAGTTTGGACATGAGAGTGGAGACATGTGAGCAGCCTATATTTCCCTGGGCGAGTTACAGTGTCAATAACGCGGTTCTGTATCCACCCCTTTCTCCACTACAAACCCTCAATTACCTAAGCTTCCAATCTTGCACATTATTTTTGTAATAGGACACATTCACTGGCTGTTGCCAAGGTAAAGCTGCATCCAAATTTTCTTCCAATTGTTATGCAAATGTGATATCTGTCACCCGTGAGTAGATCCTGACACACGTGATGATCTCAAGAGCCTGTTTTTTTCCCCCTCGGTGTAAGAAATTGAAATATATATTTTTGCACGGACTGTGACTGATGATGTTTTGAATGAATGCTAATATTAGAAATTGCAAGGTAGAAAAAAATCTGTTCAACAGCCAGATTTTTGTCATTCCAACCTCCAACGAGGTCTTAAAATATATTTAAAGGCACTGTCTGTGTGACAAATGCACTTATCAGCAGATGGTATTGACCGTAAGTGTGGCATATTCGGAGTGGGGACCTCTGTGCAGTTACCAGGTCAGAAGATCCAAAAAGCACCCACTGAAATGAGGTTGTATTGGGGCTGCCAGACACAGCAAGTTCCCATGAGTAGCAAAGAGATATAGGAACAGGGAACTGGCCCCCTCCCTCCATTCATCTGCTACATGAACATGGACGAGACCAAAGAGATGATTGTAGACCTTAGGACGGTGCAGGCCGACCACCCTTCACTTCAGATAAACAGCTCCTCCGCGGAGAGGGTAAGGAGCACCAAGTTTCTGGGAGTACCTATAACGGACGATCTCAGCTGATCTCTCAACGTCACCTCCTTGGTCAAGAAAGTGCAGCCATTGAGGAGACTGAGGTGAGTGATGCATCCGCCCCCACTACCACAATACCACAATCTAATGAGTTTTTTCAGGAGCACCATTGAGTGACCCAGCCAGCTACATCACCATCGGCTATGGGAATTGCAAGGCATGTGACCGCAAGTTCTTAAAAGGATTGCGAGGAGTGCTAGGAGAATCACCAGAATCTCTCTTAAACCCATCGGAGATATTTATCAGCACATTGTGTATGCAGGGCCTTTAGCATTGCCAATAATCCCTCCAGTTCATTCAACAGTCTCTTTGACCCCTTACCATCAGGCAGGAGGCACTGTAGCATTATGACAAAGACTGTTAGGGTGGGAAACAGTTTCTTCCCCCAGGCCGTGAGACTACTGAACTCCCTGCCATCACCCAGGTCTCATCTCATATGAAGCACCAGTAGTGTTATACTGTTTGCTTTTTTAACTTTTATCTTACATGCATCTTATTATTTGTTAGCTGACTAGTGGCAATATTACTTTGTGTGTTGTGTGTGAGATATATGTACTGTGTTCTGCACTTTGGTCCAAAGGACACTTGCATTTGGTGGGATAGAGGTGTACGGTTGAATGACAATAAACTGAGCATGAAGATGGACATGAATGCAACAAGCATAGCATCTGCCTGGACCTCTACCCACCGGAGGTGTTGCCACCATAGATATTCCGTGAAGCCACTGTCAATTGATGGCTTTGTGGCCACGCTTACAGTTCACACAAAGTGTTGAGAAAGCTGGGAGTCTGCAGAAGGACTTTGGCAGATTAGTAGAATGGACAAAGAAGCAGCAGGTGGAATACAATTTAGGGAATTGTATATTCATGCACTTTGGTAGAAGGAATAAAAGTGTAGACTATTTTCTAAATTCGGATCAAATTCAGAAATCAGAGGTGCAAAAGGACTTGGGAGTCTTCAGGCAGTTTTCTCTAAAAGTTAACTTTCAGGTTGAATTGGTGGTAAGGAAAGAAAATGCAATATCATCATTCTTTTCTAAAGGATTAGAATATAAAAGCAAGGATGTAATATTGAGGTTCTATAAGATCATAAGACATAGGAGAAGAATTAGGCCATTTGACCCATCGAGTCTGCTCTGCCATTTCATCATGACTGATCCATTTTTCCTCTCAGACCTAATCCCCTGCCTTCTCCCTGTATCCCTTCATGACCTGAGCAAACAAGAATCTATCAACCTCTGCCTTAAATATATGTAAAGATTTGGCTTCCACGGTTGCCCGTGGCAACAAATTCCACAGATTCTCCAGCCCCGGAGGTGGAGGGTTGAGTTTTATAGAACCATGGGGGCATTCATAAGGTGAGTATTCATAGTCATTTTCTGTGTAGGGGTGTCTAACCTGAGAGGGGAAGGTTTAAAGGAGATCAGAGAGGCAAGTTTTACGTGCAGAATGAACATAGAACATAGAACCACAGCACAGTACAGACCCTTTGGCCCACAATGTTGTGCTGACCTTTTAACCTTCAGTAAGATCAATCTAACTCTTCCCTCCAACATAGAATGTGGATGGTCTGTCAAATGAACTGCCAGCAGAAATTACAAGGTTTAAAAGACATTTGCACCAGTACTTAGATAGGAAATATTTAAAGTGATATTGGCCAAACACACAGTTTATTCCACAATTCTACTTTGTAATATTCAAAGAGTCATAGTGTACTACAGGTCAGAAACAGGCCCTTTGGATCGCCTAGTCCGTGCTGAACCATTATTCTGCCTGGTCCCATCAACCCGCACCAAAACCATAGTGATTCACACCTTCCCATCCATGTACTTATTCAAAATGCTCTTAAATGTTGCAGTTGAACCCTAATCCACCACTTCTGGCAGCTTGTCCGCACTCTCACCACCCTCTGAGTGAAGAATTTCCCCAACAGGTTACCCTTAAATATTTAACCTTTCACCCTTAGCCCATGACCTTTAGTTCGCGTCTTTCCCAACCTCCACAGAAGATGCCTGCCTGCATTTACCCCATCTATTCTCCTCGTAATTTCATATACCTCTATTAGCCCCCCTCATTCAACTTTCAAAGTAAATTTATTATCAATGTATATATATGTCACCCTGAGATTCATTTTCTTGCAGGCATACTCAATAAATCCATAATAGAATAATTGCCATAATCGATAGAATCAATGAAAGATCGCACCAACTTGGACATCCCAGGGGGACCAATATCCTGGCAGGGAGATTAGCGAGGGCTACTGAGGTGAATTTAAACTAGAATGGTTGGGGGGGGGTGGGAATCAAATTAAAGAGGCTAGGCGAGAGGAGGTTAGTTCACAACAGGGGGATGGGAACCAGTGCAGAGAGACAGAGGGGTGTAAAGTGAGGGTAGAAGCAAAAAGTAGTAAGGAGAAAAGTAAAAGTGGCAGGCCGACAAATCCAGGGCAAGCATCAAAAAGGGCCACTTTTCAACATAATTGTATAAGGGCTAAGAGAGTTGTAAAAGAGCGCCTGAAGGCTTTGTGTGTCAATGCCAGGAGCATTCGTAACAAGGTGGATGAATTGAAAGTGCAGATTGTTATTAATGATTTTGATATAGTTGGGATCACAGAGACATGGCTCCAGGGTGACCAAGGATGGGAGCTCAACGTTCAGGGATATTCAATATTCAGGAGGGATAGACATGAAGGAAGGAGAGGTGGGGTGGTGTTGCTGGTTAAAGAGGAGATTAACGCAATAGAAAGGAAGGACATAAGCCGGGAAGATGTGGAATCGATATGGGTAGAGCTGCATAACACTAAGGTGCAGAAAACACTGGTGGGAGTTGTGTACAGGCCACCTAACAGTAGTAGTGAGGTTGGGGATGGTATTAAACAGGAAAATAGAAATGTGTGCAATAAAGGAACAGCACTTATAATGGGTGACTTCAATCTACATGTAGATTGGGTGAAACAAATTGGTAAAGGTGCTGAGGAAGGTGATTTCTTGGAATGTATGCGGGATGGTTTTTTGAACCAACATGTCGAGGAACCAACTAGAGAGCAGGCTATTCTAGACTGGGTTTTGAGCAATGAGGAAGGGTTAATTAGCAATCTTGTCGTGAGAGGCTCCTTGGGTAAGAGTGACCATAATATGGTGGAATTCTTCATTAAGATGGAGAGTGACATAGTTAATTCAGAAACAAAGGTTCTGAACTTAAAGAGGGGTAACTTTGAAGGTATGAGACGTGAATTAGCTAAGATAGACTGGCAAATGACACTTAAAGGGTTGACGGTGGATATGCAATGGCAAGCATTTAAAGATCGCATGGATGAACTGCAACAATTGTTCATCCCAGTTTGGCAAAAGAATAAATCAAGGAAGGTAGTGCACCTGTGGCTGACAAGAGAAATTAGGGATAGTATCAATTCCAAAGAAGAAGCATACAAATTAGCTAGAAAAAGTGGCTCACCTGAGGACTGGGAGAAATTCAGAGTTCAGCAGAGGAGGACAAAGGGCTTAATTAGGAAGGGGAAAAAAGATTATGAGAGAAAACTGGCAGGGAACATAAAAACTGACTGTAAAAGCTTTTATAGATATGTAAAAAGGAAAAGACTGGTAAAGACAAATGTAGGTTCCCTACAGACAGAAACAGGTGAATTGATTATGGGGAGCAAGGACATGGCAGACCAAATGAATAATTACTTTGGTTCTGTCTTCACTAAGGAGGACATAAATAATCTTCCAGAAATAGTAGGGCACAGAGGGTCCAGTGAGATGGAGGAACTGAGCGAAATACATGTTAGTAAGGAAGTGGTGTTAGGTAAATTGAAGGGATTAAAGGCAGATAAATCCCCAGGGCCAGATGGTCTGCATCCTAGAGTGCTTAAGGAAGTAGCCCAAGAAATAGTGGATGCATTAGTGATAATTTTTCAAAACTCATTAGATTCTGGACTAGTTCCTGAGGGTTGGAGGGTGGCTAATGTAACCCCACTTTTTGAAAAAGGAGGGAGAGAGAAACCGGGGAATTATAGACCGGTTAGCCTAACGTCGGTGGTGGGGAAACTGCTGGAGTCAGTTATCAAAGATGTGGTAACAGCATATTTGGAAAGCGGTGAAATGATCGGACAAAGTCAGCATGGATTTGTGAAAGGAAAATCATGTCTGACGAATCTCATAGAATTTTTTGAGGATGTAACTAGTAGAGTGGATAGGGGAGAACCAGTGGATGTGGTATGTTTGGATTTTCAATAGGCTTTTGACAAGGTCCCACACAGGAGATTAGTGTGCAAACTTAAAGCACACGGTATTGGGGGTAAGGTATTGATGTGAATAGAGAATTGGTTAGCAGACAGGAAGCAAAGAGTGGGAATAAACGGGACCTTTTCAGAATGGCAGGCAGTGACTAGTGGGGTACCGCAAGGCTCAGTGCTGGGACCCTAGTTGTTTACAATATATATTAATGACTTGGATGAGGGAATTAAATGTAGCATCTCCAAGTTTGCGGATGACACGAAGCTGGGCGGCAGTGTTAGCTGTGAGGAGGATGCTAAGAGGATGCAGGGTGACTTGGATAGGTTGGGTGAGTGGGCAAATTCATGGCAGATGCAATTTAATGTGGATAAATGTGAAGTTATCCACTTTGGTGGCAAAAACAGGAAAACAGATTATTATCTGAATGGTGGCCGATTAAGAAAAGGGGAGGTGCAACGAGACCTGGGTGTCATTATACACCAGTAATTGAAAGTGGGCATGCAGGTACAGCAGGCGGTGAAAAAGGTGAATGGTATGCTGGCATTTATAACGAGAGGATTCGAGTACAGGAGCAGGGAGGTACTACTGCAGTTGTTCAAGGCCTTGGTGAGACCACACCTGGAGTATTGTGTGCAGTTTTGGTCCCCTAATCTGAGGAAAGACATCCTTGCCATAGAGGGAGTACAAAGAAGGTTCACCAGATTGATTCCTGGGATGGCAGGACTTTCATATGAAGAAAGACTGGATGAACTAGGCTTGTACTCATTGGAATTTAGAAGATTGAGGGGGGATCTGATTGAAATGTATAAAATGTTTCTATGAGATTCCCCCCTCATTCTCCTGAACTCCAGGGTATACAGCCCAAGAGCTGCCAGATGTTCTTCATATGGTAACCCTTTCATTCCTGGAGTCATTCTTGTGAATCTTCTCTGAATCCTCTCCAATGTCAGTACATCCTTTCTAAAATAAGGAGCCCAAAACTGCACACAATACTCCAAGTGTGGTCTCACAAGTGCCTTATACAGCCTCAACATCACATCACTGGTCTTATATTCTATACCTCTAGAAATGAATGCCAACATTGCATTCGCTTTCTTCACAACCGACTCAACCTGGAGGTTGACCTTTAGGATATCTTGCACAAGGACTCCCAAGTCCCTTTGCATCTCTGCATTTTGAATTCTCTCCCCATCTAAATAATAGTCTGCACATTTATTTCTTCTACCAAAGTGCATGACCATACACTTTCCAACATTGTATTTCATTTGCCACTTCTTGGCCCATTCCCCTAAACTATCTAAGTCTCTGTTTCCTCAACACTACCCGCTACTCCGCCTATCTTTGTATCATCGGCAAATTTAGCCACAGATCCATTAATACCGTAGTCTAAACCATTGACATACATCGTAAAAAGCAGCAGTCCCAGCACCGATCCCTCTGGAACTCCACTGGTAACCGGCAGCTGGCCAGAATAGGATCCCTTTATTCCCACTCTGTTTTCTGTCGACTAGCCAATGCTCCACCTCTCTGCTCGTAACTTCCCTGTAATTCCATGTACTCTTATCTTGCTAAACAGCTTCATGTGCGGCACCTTGTCAAAGGCCTTCGGAAAATCCAAATACACCACGTCTACTACATCTCCTTTATCTACTCTGCTTGTAATTTCCTCAAAGAATTGCAGGACATTTGTCAGGTAGGATTTTCCTTTCAGGAAACCATGCTGGCTTTGGCCTATCTTCTCATGTGCCCCCAGGTGCTCCACAATCTCATCCCTAACAGTTGATTCCAAACAACTTCCCAACCACTGATGTCAGGCTAACAGGTCTATAATTTCCTTTCTGCTTCCTCCACCCTTCTTAAATAGAGGATAACACTTGCACCCAGTACAATGCCAGAATCTATCGATTCTTGAAAGATCATTGTTAATGCCTCCGCAATTTCTCCAGCTACTTCCTTCAGAACCCAAGGGTACATTCCATCAGGTCCAGGAGATTTATCCACCCTCAGACTATTAAGTTTCCTGAGCACCCTTCTCAGTCGTAATTTTCACTGCACAAACTTCAATTCCCTGATGCTCTTGAATGTCCAGTATACTGCAGACATTTTCCACTGTGAAAACTGGTGCAAAATACGTATTCAGTTCCTCTGCCATCTCTGCATCTCTCATTACAATGTCTCCAGCATCATTTTGTGTTTGTCCTGTATCTAACCTCCACTCTCTTTTACCCTTTATATACTTAAAAAAGCTTTTAGTATCTTCTTTGGTATTAGTTGCCAGGTTCCCTTCATAATTCATCTTTTCCTTCCTAATGACCATCTTAGTTTCCTTCTGCAAGTTTTTAAAAGCTTTCCAATCCTCTATCTTCCCACTAACTCTGGCTTTCTTGTATGCCCTCTCCTTTGCTTTTACTTTGGGTCTGAATTCACATGTCAGACACGGTAGTATCTTTCTTCCCTTTGAAAATTTCTTATTATCTGGAATATATCTGTCTTGCACTTCCCTTATTTTTTGCAGAAACTCCAGCCATTGCTGCTTTGCTGTCCTTCCTGCAAATGCCCCTCTCCAGTCAACTTCGGCCAATTCCCTGCTCGTGCCATTGTAATTTCCTTTATTCCACTGAAATACCAACACATTGGATTTTATTCTTTCCCTCTCAAATTTCAATGTGAACTCGATCATATTGTGATCAGTGTTCCCGAAGGGTTCCTTAACCTGAAGTTCTCTCATCACCTCCGGATCATTGCACAACACCCAATCCAGCACAGCCGATCCCCTAGTAGGCTCAAAAACAAGCTGTTCTAAAAATTCATCCCTTAGACAATCTACAAATTCTCTCTTGAGGTCCAGTACTGACCTGGTTTTCCCAATTCACTTTCATGTTAAAATCCACAACAATTATCAAGACATTGCCTTTCTGACACACCTTTTCCATATCCTGCTCTAATTTGTAATCCACATCCCGGCTGCTGTTTGGAGGCATGTATACAACTGCCATTAGGGATCTTTTACCCTTGCCATTTCTTAACTTAACCCATAGAGACTCTACATCTTCCAATCCTATGTCATCTCTTTCTAATGATTTAATTTATTTCTTATGCACAGAGCCACACCACCCCCTTTGCCTACTAACCTACCTTTCTGATACACCGAGCCAAGTTTCAGTGATGGCCATGTCATATTTGCCAATCTGTAGCTGAATTTCAATCTGCAGCCTCAGGGTGACTAACTCCCTGTAGCTCCTCTCTATCTCCTGCTCACTTTCCCTAATAAGCTGTAGGTCATCGAGCCACAGTTGCGGATCTCTAACATGGTCTTTCAGGAACAGCATCTCGGTGCACCTGGCACAGATGTGGCCATCTGGGAGACTGGAAGATTCCCAGGATTTCCACATCCGACACCCAGAGCAAAATACTAACCCTACGGACATGCTCTCTATTCCTCAAAAAAATGCAAAGAAAATCCCAAAACGAAGTCCACATACCTTGCCGAAGCCCACTTTCGCCAAAGCCTGAATGACCCAAAGCCTGTCACTTCTAATCTCACCACTGGCCTAATCTCGACATTGGCCACTCCGCTTACCCCTTCTGTATTTTTATTTAGCTCATCGAGCTCAGTTGCCACCACTGATAGGCCCCGCATAATGGACTAATGCCCACGAAGCTCTCGTTTTAAATATCCGCCTCTCACCTGCGAGAAGCACTCCTTCGTCGAGCTCAGTTGCCGCCACTGATAGGCCACGCACAATGTCCTGGAAGGTGATTGTCCCTGCCTCCAGGGAGTAAAGTCCTAATCTATACAACTTTTTCCTATAACTCATGTCCTCAAGATCTGACAACCTCCTTGTTAGCTTTCTCTGTACTCTTTCAATCTTGTTGATATTTTTCCTGTAGGTAGGTGACCAGAACTACACACAATCTTATACAACAACATAACATCTTAACTCCAGCAATCAATACTCTGATTTATGAAGCCCAATCTACCGAAATCCCTCTTAACGACCCTATCCAACCCTGGTACCACTTACAAGGAATGTATTTAGTTTTGTAATTTATAGTAATGCTTATGTCTTCCCCTGTACTGCTGCCATAAAATAACCAGTTTCTCAACAGCTGTCAGTGCTAATAAACTTGGAACTCGAAGTGCAGGCAATGCGATGAGCTCAGGTAGACAATTTGGTTAACATGGACAAGTTGGGCTCAAGGTCCGGTTTTCATGCTGTGTAATTCCATAGCTCCTGGGAATGAGATCCTGCGGCCATGCCCCTGGGTAGGTTTGATGGATTATTGTACAGTAATTGTTATGCATTTGGGCAAATAGATAAAATAGACTGGCGAACTGGGCAAACAGACCCACCTCATTCCCTTTATTCCATGCCCCACCTTCACTGGACTCTACAGACATTGATCCTCTGACTTCTCCAGTGACCTCACAGGCTCTGAGACCCAGGACTTTGGTCATCGAATTTCGACTTCCGGACTTCTGTTCTATCTTTGTTATTGACCCCAGGATTTGCCAATGAGGGAACTCCAGTCTCCAGGCCTTGAAGTGAAAACATTTCACTTGATGATTTACATGGTAAAGTCATAGACCAATTGCGTTGGCTGTACGTGCAACCAAGCTCAATATCTTTGTTACGGGCTGACATTCGGGAGCCAGCACAAATGGCAGCAGCATTCAATACCCATCTGACTGAGTAGCCCCAGCCAGCTGGACAAATGGAAGAAGAGTTCCTTGGTGTTTGGCTGCAGGTCTCAAAATAGTTCGGTTTACAGGCATTTCAACAAAGCTTTATTGGAAAGTCCAATGATCCGCTTCTTTTCTGTTCTTGCAGACATGGTCATCGGTGTGACTAATTGAGGAACAGTCTCGTGTACAGCCATAAATTGAACAATGAGTCAAAAGGCTGTAATTAGCTGATGTCAGCTCATTTGCTCTGCCACATCCACTTTACCATGTAAATAAATCTATCACCTGATTGCAAGACCCATTGCCTCCGTCAGAGACCCTCCATCAACCTGATTTTCCCAATCTACCTGCATATTGAAGTCCCACATAACTATTGCAACATTGACCTTTTGGCATGCATTTTCTATCTCTCATTTTAATTTGTAGGCCACGTCTTTATGACTGATTGGAGGTCTGTATTCATCTCCCGTCAGGGTCTTTTTACCCTTGCAGTTCCTTAGCTCTACCCACAATGATTCAACACTTTCTGACCCTATGCCACCTCTTTCTAATGCTTTGATTTCATTTTTATCAACAGAGAAACATCTGCCTTCCTGCCTGTACTTTTGATGCAGTGAGTATCCTTGGATATTAAGGTCCCAGTTATAATCTTTCAGCCATGATTCAGTGATGCCTACAACAGCATACCTGCCAATCTGCAACTGTGCTGCAAGTTCATCGGCCTTATTCCGTATGCTGCGCACATTCAGATACAACACCTTCAGTCCTGTATTCACCCATCTGATTTTGTCTGCATTTAACGTTGCAACTCATCCTGTTGACTCCAATTTTGCCCTCTCAACTGCCTCTCTTCGCTACACATTGCCTCTGTTTGTAAACCAGCTATCTCATCTCCAGCCCTATTATCCATCTTTCCTACGATATTTCTTGCATTGAAATATATACAGCTCAGGACACTCATTGCACCATGCTCAACCTTTTGATTCCTAACTTTGTCTGAGGTCTTACCAACATCTACCCCCACTAACTGTTCTGGCATTCTGGTTCCCACCCCCCTGCAACTCTAGTTTAAACCCCACCGTGCAGCATTAACAAACCTTTCCACTGGGATAGTAGCCCTCCTCCAGTTCAGGAGCACCCTGTTCATTCTGTACGGGTCCCAACTTCCCTGGAAGTGAGCACAGTGATCCAAAAATCTTTCCTCCACCCCCACCCCAACTCCTTAGCCACATATTAATCTTCCTAGTTCTGGCCTCACTAGCACGTGTCACGGGTAGAAATCTGGAGATCACAGCCCTGGAGGTTCTGCCCTTTAACTTAGCATGTAACTCACTGAACTCCTGTGCAGAAATTCGTCACTCATTCTATCCATGTCATTGGTACCTACATAGACCACAGCTTCTAGATGTTCACCCATTTAAGAATGCTGAGAACTTTCTATGAGATATCTGAGACCCTGGAACCCGGGAACCAACATACCATTCAGGAATCTTGTTCTCACCTACAGAACCTCCTGTCTGTTCCCCTACGTATCATATCTCCTATCACCACAGTGGGCCTCTTTCTATCCCCCTCCCCATCCCTTCTGAGTCACAGAGTCAGACTCCATGCCAGGGACCTGACCACTGTGACTTTCCTCTGTTAAGTCATCTCCCCTCCCCGCACACCCCCCCCCCGGCCGACAGTGAGGGGGATGGCCACACTGTGTGTCAGACAGAGTGATCAGCAGCACTGGGGCTCCACAGGGGACTGTCTTGTCTCCCTTTCTCTTCACCATTTACACCTTGGACTTCAACTACTGCACAGAGTCTTGTCATCTTCAGAAGTTTTCTGATGACTCTGCTATAGTTGGATGCATCAGCAAGGGAGATGAGGCTGAGTACAGGGCTACGGTAGGAAACTTTGTCACATGGTGTGAGCAGAATTATCTGCAGCTTAATGTGAAACAGACTAAGGAGCTGGTGGTAGACCTGAGGAGAGCTAAGGTACCGGTGACCACTGTTTCCATCCAGGGGGTCAGTGTGGACATGGTGGAGGATTACAAATACCTGGGGATACGAACTGACAATAAACTGGACTGGTCTAAGAACACTGAGGCTGTCTACAAGAAGGGTCAGAGCCGTCTCTATTTCCTGAGGAGACTGAGGTCCTTTAACATCTGCCAGACGATGCTGAGGATGTTCTATGAGTCTGTGGTGGCCAGTGCTATCGTGTTTGCTGTCGTGTGCTGGGGCAGCTGGCTGAGGATAGAAGACACCAACAGAATCAACAAACTCATTCGTAAGGCCAGTGATGTTGTGGGGATGGAACTGGACTCTCTCACGGTGGTGTCTGAAAAGAGGATGCTGTCCAAGTTGCATGACATCTTGGTCAATGTCTCCCATCCACTACATAATGGACTGGTTGGGCACAGGAGTACATTCAGCCAGAGACTCATTCCACCGATTCTTAAACGGACATTGAGCCCATGAACACTACCTCACTTTTTGAATATGTCTTATTCCTGGGGTTTTTTTTTGCAACAATTTTTAATCTATTTAATATATGTATTCGCAAATTGATTTACTTATTTATTTTTTTCTTCTATATTATGTACTACATTGAACTGTTGCTGCTAAATTAACCAATTTCACGACATATAATAATAAAGCTGATTCTGATTCTGACATTACGGATTGAATCTACAGCATTCTTAAGTGAGAGTGTGAACAGCCAGAGGTCATGATCCATGTTGGTATCAATTACCTTCCGGCAAGATGGAGGCACGACTGGTCGCAACGGACTCTACAGGGTCAACAAAAGGTGCTACCGTTCTACTTAAACATACTTCTCATGATCACAAAATCCTGCTACACATTAGGAACTTAAAGTACTACAGGTCTGCACCATCAGCGAGTTGCCGACTGATGGAGATGCACAACGTGCTGCTGCCTAAGTCGACGGACGTTTGCAGTCAAATAGTGAGTGGCCGTCATCATCTCTTTCCTTGTGATTGCAAGGTGCCTTTGGACATTGTAGGGCACTGAGGTGTACGATAGAACCGAGGGATCTGGGAATCCAGATAAATAATTCTTTGAAGTTGGCATTACAGATAGATTGGGTCATAAGGAAAGCTTTTGGCACATTGGCCTTCATAAATCAATGTTTCGAGTAAAGGAGTTGAGATTGTATAAAACAATTTGGAGAATTGTGTGTAATTTTGGTCCGCTAATCTGCTCACCATTGGAAAAAGTGGAGAGAAAATTTACAAGGACGTTGCTGAGGCCTAAGGACCTGAGTCACAGGGAAAGGTTGAATAGGTGTAGACTTCAGTCCCTACTATGTAAAAGATTGAAGGGAGATTTGATAGAGGCATACAAAATTGTGAAGGGCATAGATAGGATAAATGAAAGCAGGCTTTTCCCACTCAGGTTGGGTGAGTCTCATCTGGAGACCATGGGTTAAGGGTGAAAGGTAAAATGTTTAAGGGGAGCAGGAGGGGGATTTTCAGCACTCAGAGGTGGTGAGAGTGTTGAATGAGCTGCCAGTGGAAGTGATGGATCTGGGTTCAATTTCAGCACTTAAGACAGTTTAGATAGGTACATGGATCCAATGGGTGTGGCTCAGCACGGATTAGGATTGTCAAAGGCCTGGTTTCTGTGCTGTAGTTCTGTGACTCTATGATTCTATGAAACAGTTAAGCAGAACAAGAGAGTGACCTTATTCACTCAGAGGGGGCTGAGAGTGTGGAATGAGCTGCCAGTGGATACAGGTTTGATATCAGCAAGGAAGAGAAATTTGGATGGTAAGGGTGCGGAGGGCAGTGGTCCAGCTGCCGGATGATGGAACTAGGCAGATTAATACTGCAGCATGGACTGGACGGGCCGAAGGGCCTGTTTCTGTGCTGTAGGGTTCCTTGACTCTATGTGTTACCCACCCACACTCCTCTCCTCAGTGTTCGGTGGTGGCAGCTCCTTGGTCTGCATCCCCTACCCACCGGTATCTTGGTACATGTCACAATGACAAACCAAGAACAACACCAATCAAAATATCATGATGAGCATCGATAGGGCAGATAATCAGTGTCTTTTCTTCCTGGGGGGGGGACAAGTGCCTAAATCTAGGGGTATTGGATTAAGATGAGAGGAAAGTATTCAAAGAGGATCTGATGTGCAAATTTTCACAGAGATGCACAGAGGAGAATTTCTTGACTGGTTGATCACAGCCTAGCATGGAAACATCAATACTTCCTGAGAAGTTTGCAAAGATTCAGCATGACCTCTAAAACTTTGACAAACTTCTAAGGATGTGTGCGGAGGAGTATATTGACCGGTTGCATCACAGCCTGGTATAGAAATGCCAATGCCCTTGAATGAAAAAGTCTACAAAAAGTAATAGATAGAGCCAAGTACATCAGAGGAAAAGTCCTCCCCACCATTGAGCACATCTACAAGGTACATTGTCACAAAAAGCAGCATTCATCATCAAGGACTCTCACCGTCTAGGCCAAGCTCTCTTCTCGCTGCTACCATTGGGAAAGAGGTACAGGAGCCTTAGGTCCCAGTCTACCAGGTTCGGGAGAAATAATCATCCCTCAACCATCATGGATAATTTCACTCTCCTCAACACTGAACACAACCTCTGGACTCACTTTCAAGAACTCTACAACATGTTCTCAGTATTCATTTATAGTATTCACACATTTTGCCTTCTTTTGCACTTTAGTTGTGTGTCAGTCTTTGATTGTCATTTGTTCTACTCTATTTCTTTGTCCTGCTGTGAATGCCCACGAGAAAATGAATCTCTGGCTAGTATATGGTGATATGTATATACTTTGACAATAAATTTACTTTCAAATTTGAACTTTGAACACAGCGGGCAACAGGAGTACAGAAGTCGCTGACAGAGGAGGTAGTCGAGGCAGGTACAATTACATCATTTAAAAAGCTCTGTGACAGAAAGATGCAGGCGGATACAGGTCTGATGTAGACCAATGGCAGGTGTGAGATCGGAGTGTAATTCTGTAAGGAGTCTGTACATTCTCCCGGGTCTGCAGAGTTTTCCTTCGTGTGCTCAGTCTCTTTCCTAAATTACCAACACCCATGGCTAGTAGATTAGTAAGCTCCAGGTGTGCTATATTGGTGCCGATGGCATGGCGACAGTTTCTGACTGCCCCCAGCAGTTCTAATACTGTGTTGGTCCTTGACACCAGCGACATATTTCATTGCATGTTTCCTTGTACGTGACAAATAACCCTAATCTTTAATAGTTCAACAACTTTTATCCTCAGATTGGCATCAGGGTTAGCATGGGTTAGTTGGGCCAAAGGGCCGTATTCCGTGCTTGCAGCTCTGTCTGCGTGACAACAACTTCTACACTCAGTAGTCACTTCATTAGGTACACCTGAACACCCGGTCATTAATGAAATTATCTAATCAGCCAATCCTTTGGCAGCAACTCAAGCATGAAGAAATGAAAAACATGGTCAAGAACAGGGGTTCCTGACACTTTTTTATGCTATGGACCCCATCCTTAAATTGGCTGCAGCAGCAGAAGATCATGAACATACACTCACGGACCACTTTATTAGGTGCAGTAGTTTCTTATAAGGTGGCCACTAAGTGTATAATTGTGTTTGGATCTGGGAGTGTTTTTTGACTGTTTATCTGGTCAAAGTTTATATTAGATTATTTACTAATGAAAACAGGAAACAGCAAATCCAATTTCAAGCCTTTGTATCGATCGAGATGCCCAATGGCAACGATCTGTGACATGGGTAGAAAAATTGTAAACATGAGCAGGGAGTTGATGAAAATTGCTGTGTTTATTGGGCATTGATTTTTTCCTTTGGTCTATGTATTAAATTGAGAATAGCAATTAAATGGTAAAACACAGAGGACCTAAATTGATGGAACCCTTCAACCTGATGCCAGAATGTGTATTTAAACCTCTCGCTGCGAATGTTTCGCGCGTGTGTTGCTAAAGGAGATGATGATTTTATTTCATTAGGGGACCACTGCAGCACAGCAGTTGGCACAACGCTACTGCAGCTTGGCGCGTCCGGAGTTCAGAGTTCCAGTTCAGTGCCGTCTGTAAGGAGTTTGTACGTTGTCCCCATGAAGTGCGCGTTTCCTCTGGGTGCACTGGCTTCCTCCCACGGTTCAAAGACGTGCTGGTTAGCAGGTTAATTGGTCATTGTAAGTTGACCCGAGATTAGTCTAGTGTTAAGTAGCTGGGTTCTGGAAGGGCAGCTTGTTGTGACGGAAGAGCCTGGTCTGTGCTGTGTCTAAATAAAAATAAAATAAATCTTCTCTGTATTCTTCTTTCAATCTATTCATTTCTTTATGAAGACCTTCCATTTCATTCTATATACTCAACACCTTCTACAGTCCTACAAGAAAAATGTTCATCCCAGTCAAGACTTTCTGAATAGTATCCTCTTCTGTGAGAGTATTAGCAAGATTAGAGGGACTGAGTTGTAGAGAGAAGTTGGCCAGATTGAGACTTTGTTTTTGGAACATGGGAGAATGAGGGGTGACCTTATGGAAATGTTCTGGGCAATAGCCCTAAATAAATAAATAGGTAGGTTGCTGGGTGATGTGACTCGTTGGACCAGCAGGTTTTGTCCTGCACTGTATCTTTAAATAAATAAATAAGCATTAGTAGTGTTGATGCTTCTTAATGGCATTGCAGCGTCAGAAAGCAAAGAAACAGGCCATTCAGCCCTTCATAGTGATACCAACCATCATGCACCCATCCACATGGAAGAACAGGTACTGAATTAGTTCATGGTTGCATTTAAATAGGCAAGGCACAGAAGGAAATTTTTCTAATGTGGGCAAAACACAGCCTAAAAGTGATGGGCTGAAGGGACCATTTCAATGCAGCACAGTTCTATGATGTTACAATTAACCTTATCCCGTTTGAGGACATAAAGCATCAAGTTCCTAGGTGTGACCATCGCCTTCGTTCAACCAGATGTAGATGTCACAACCAGAAAGCTCACCAATGCCTCTACCTCCTCAGGAGGCTAAAGAAATTTTGCATGTCTCCTTTGACCCTTTCTAATTCTTATCAGTGAACCTTAGACAGCATCTGATCCAGATGCATCACAGCCTGGTATGCTAACTGCTCTTCCTGAGACCAGGGGACACTGCAGAGCATTGTGGATGTAGCTAAGCACATGACAGAAACCAACTGCCATTCATAGACTCTGCCTACACTTTTCACTGCCTCTGTGAGGCAGCCGACATAATTGAAGACCCCACCCAGACTGTACGTCCTCTCTTCTCACAATACCCAGAGCTAACTGCCCCTCCACCTATCTTTGTATTGTCCTCAAACTTGGCCATAAAGCTGTCAATTCTATCCTCCAAAACTAAGTCATTGACATATAACATGAGAAGACGAGGCCCCAACACTGACACCTGCAGAACGCAAGTAGTCACTGGCAGCCAACTGGAAAAGGATCGAATTATTCATTTCAAGAGGACTAGAGAACAAAAGCAAGGATATAATATCAAGGCTTTATAAGGCATTGGTCAGACCCCAATTGGAGTACTGTCAGGAGTTTTGGGCCCCCTTATCTAAGAAAGGATGAGCTGACATTGGAGGGGTCCAGAGGAGGCTCACAAGAATTATTCCTGGAATCAAACTGTTAACATATGAGGAGCGTTTGATGGCTCTGGGACTGTACCCACTGGAGTTTAGTGAGGGGAAATTAGAACAGAGTTGAGGAGGAAGTTCTTTAGCCATAGGCACTGAATCTGTGGGATTCATTGCCACAGACGGTTGTGGAAACCAAGTCATTGAGTATCTCTCCACTGAACATCGATGACTCCTCCGTAGAGATTGTTAAGAGCACCAAATTTCTTGGTGTTCATCTGCCAGAGAATCTCACCTGGTCCCTCAACACCAGCTCCATAGCAAAGAAAGCCCAGCAGTGTCTCTACTTCCTGCAAAGGCTGAGAAAAGTCCATCTCCCACCCCCCATCCTCACCACATTCTACAGAGGTTGTATTGAGAGCATCCTGAGCAGCTGCATCACTGCCTGGTTCGGAAATTGCACCATCTCGGATCGCAAGACCCTGCAGTGGATAGTGAGGTCAGCTGAGAAGATCATCGGGGTCTCACTTCCCACCATGAGAGACATTTACATCACACGCTGCATCCGTAAAACAAACAGCATTATGAAGGACCCCACACACCCCTCATACAAACTCTTCTCCCTCCTGTCATCTGGCAAAAGGCACCAAAGTATTCGGGCTCTCACGACCAGACTATGTAACAGTTTCTTCCCCCAAGTCATCAGACTCCTCAATACCCAGAGCCTGGAATGACACCAACCTACTGCCCTCTACTGTGCCTATTGTCTTGTTTATTATTTATTGTAATGCCTGCACTGTTTTGTGCACTTTATGCAGTCCTGGGTAGGTCTGTAGTCTAGTGTAGTTTTGTGTTGTTTTTTTACATAGTTCAGTGTAGTTTTTATATTGTTCATGTAGCACCATGGTCCTGAAAAACATTGTCTCATTTTTATTGTGTACTGTACCAGCAGTTATGGTTGAAATGACATTAAAAAGTGACTTGACTTGACTTGACTGGATATTAAGCCAGAGTTTGATATGTTGTTCATTAGTGAGACAGGTGACAGGAAAGAAGTACCAGGGCCGAAGGTTGCCTCAGGTGCAGACACACCTAGCCCTGAGACAGCAAGCAGGTCATTTCATTCCAAAAAATTGGTTTATTCATCATTACAGAATGTCTCTCTAGTGCTTTCTGTTCCGTTCCCCCTCCAGTCCCCTTTTCCCAACCATGATTCCCCTCTGCCTGTCCCCTTCCCAGTCTCAGTCCACAATAGAGACCCATATCAGAATCAGGTTTATCATCACTCACTTTTGTCATGAAATTTGTTCTGTTTTTGTAGCAGCAGTACAGTGCGATACACAAAATTACTACAGTAAGGATAACAGGGGTAAGGAACCTTGGTTTTCAAGAGATATTGAGGCCCTGGTTAAGAAAAAAAATAGATGCGTAGCAGGTATAGGTAAGTAGGAACAAATGAGGTGCTTATGGAGTATAAGAAATGTTAGAGAAACACTAAAGAAAGAAATCAGGAGGGCTAAAGGAAGACATGAAGTTGCCCTAGCAGACAAGTTGAAGGAGAATCCTAAGAGATTCTACTGATAGGTTAAGAGCAAAATATTTGCAAGGAACAAAACTGGTTCTCTGGAAGATCAGAATCCATGTGTGGAGTCAAAACAGATGGGGGACATCTTAAATAAATTTTTTTGTCTGTATTTACTGAGGAGATGGGCACGGAATCTATAGAAGTGCAGCAAAACAACATCAGCTTCATGGACCCTGTGCAGATTACAGAGGAGAAGATGTTTTCTCTTCTGTGTCAAATCAGGGTGGATAAATCCCCAGGGCCTGACAAGTTGTTCCCTCAGAACTACGGGAGGCAAGTGCAGAAATTGCCAGGGGAGATATTTAAATCATCCTTAGCGAAAGGAGAGGTATCAGAGGATTGGAGGATAATCAATGTTATTCCACTGCTTAAGAAAGGCTCTAAACCTAAACCAGGAAATTATAGGCCGGTGAGTCTGACATCAGTTGTGGGAAGGTTATTGGAAGGTATTCTAAGGGACTGGATTAATAAGTATTTGGGTAGACATGGACTGATTAAGGATAGTCAGCATGTCTTTGTGTGTGTTAGTTCATGTCTAACCAATCTTATAGAGTTCTTTGACGGAGTTACTAGGAAGTTGGCTGAAGGTAAGGCAGTGGATGGATTTTAGCAACGCATTTGAATGGGAGATTGTTCAAGAAGCTTCAGTTATTCTGCATTCAAGATGTGGTAGTAAATTGGATTAGACATTGCCTGGATTAGATTGGGGGTGCAGTGGACAGTGAGGAAGGCTACCATGGCTTGCAAGAGGATCTGGATCAACTGAAAAAATGGTCTGAGAAATGGCAGATGGAATTTAATGTAGAAAAGTGCGAGGCGTTGCACTTCAGGGGGGACCAACCTGGATGGGTCTTACATTGAAGGGTGCCGTAGAACAAAGGGACGTGGGAATAATCCAGTGCATGCTGCATGTGAACATGATTTCAACGCAGTTTGGATAGTTACATTGATGGTAGGAATATGGAGGGCTCTGGCCCCATGAAGGTCTATGGGGGTAGACAGTTTAAATGGTTTCAGCATTAACTAGATGAGCTAGAAGGCCTGGTTAAGTGCTGTACTCTTCTGTGACTCTATGACTGTACTGTGCAAAAGTCTTAGAACATAGAACAGTATAGTACAGTACAAGCCCTTCAGATCACAATGTTGTGACAGCATTTTAACTTAATCTAACCCTTCCCTCCCACATGACTCTCCCTTTTCCTTTCATCTATGTCCCCTATCTAAGAGTATCTTAAGTGTTCCTAAAGTCATCATCATCATGTACCCTGTCATATGATGTGGGCGATCATGGTCTTGACCATAATTGTTCTTGGGAGGTTTTTCCACAGAAGTGGCTTGCCAATGCCTGCTCCTGGGCTGAGTCTTTACACCCATTATCAGTACTCTTCAGAGACTGTCTGCCTGGTGTCAGTGGTCACCACAACCAGGCTTGTGATATGCACCAGCTGCTCATGCGACCATCCACCATCTACTCCGTTGCTTCATTGGTGGGGCTAAGCAGATGCCCAAAGGTGACCTGTAGGCTAGTAGAGGGAAGGAGCACCTTACATCCCCTTTGGTAGAGACATATCTCCACCCTGCCACCTTGTCCCTAATGTGCCTGCCTTTAATAACAACCTTAGCAGTGCAATCCACACACCCTCCTCTCTGTGTAAAAATCTACCTCTGATATTCCACATACTTAAAATTATGCCCCCTCATATTAGCCACTTTCGCCATGGGAAAATGTCTCTGGCTATGTGGTAGTGAAATTCTAAGCAGTTTCTAGAGTAGGTTACACAGTCGGTACAACATTGTGGGCCTCAGGACCTGTAATGTGCTGTAGATTTCTATATTCTGCGTTCTATCCACTCGAATTAATGCCTCTTATCATCTTGTACACCTCTATGAAGTTTTCTGTCATCCTCCTTCTCTCCAAAGAGAAAACTCACTCAACTTACCCCTCATAAGACGCTCTCTCGAATTCAGGTAGCATCCTGGTAAATCTCCTTTGCACCCTCTCTAAAGCTTCCACATCCTTCCTATAATGAGGCAACCAGAACTGAACACAATACTTGAAGTGTGGTCTAACTAGGGTTTTACAGAGCTGCATTGTTACCTCACTGCTCTCAAAATCATTCCCCAAACCAGTGAAGGCCAACACACCATATGCCGCATGCATTTTTAACAACCTTATCAACTTGTGATCCCAAGATCCCATTGTTCTTTCACACTGCAAAGAATCGTACAACCAACGCTGTATTCGACCTTCAATTTCGACCTTGCAATGTGAATCACTTCACATTTTTCCAGGTTGCTACTGAAGAATTAAGTTAGCTTTATTTGCCAGAGTGATGTAAGTGTGGTCTTCCAGGATTTTATAGAGCTGCAACATTGAACTCAATGCCCCAAATAATGAAAGGAGGCCAACACCATAAAAGCCTTCTTAACCACAGATTCGTAGCGAGAAACAGCATAGATAAATACATTGCATTCCATCACACTTGTACCAGCTTTCAAAAGTGCAGTCCAACTATTCCATTAATAGTTGTCAACTATTTCATTAATAATAGGTGCATTGTACTTTGTCTGTAACTGTACTTTATCCTCATTTCCCCTTCAATGCCTTGATATACTCATGTCAAAGTTCAAAATAAATATATTACTTACGCACCTGTCTTTGTAAATGTCTTGAATCATGGAAAGTTCACAACTACAGATGTGCTGGACTGTCCGCACCACTCTCTGCAGAGTCCTGCAATTGAGGGAAGTACAGTTCCCATACCAGGTAGTGATGCAGCCAGTCAGGATGCTCTCAATTGTGCCCCTGTAGAAAGTTCTTAGGATTTGGGGGGCCCATACCAAACTTCTTCAACCATCTGAGGTTAAAGAGGCGCTGTTGTGCCTTTTTCACCACACAGCTGGTATGTACAGACCATGTGAAACCCTCAGTGATATTTATGCCGAGGAACTTAAAGCTGTTCACCCTCTCAACCCCAGATCCATTGATGTCAATAGGGGTTAGCCTGTCTCCATTCCTCCTGTAGTCCACAATCAACTCCTTCTCAGGACGAAGGGTCTCGGCCCGACACGGCGACTGTACCTCTTCCTAGAGATGCTGCCTGGCCTGCTGTGTTCCCCAGAAACTTTGATGTGTTTTGCTTGAATTTCCAGCATCTGCAGAATTCCTCGTGTTCGCTTATTATTGAGGTGAGTGCGACAAGACGCCAGTCGTTCAGACATGTTACCTTTGTTACCTAGGTCACACATGATTATTTGAGTTACTGTCACCTTCCTGTCAGCTTGAATGAGTCTGACCATTCTCCTCTGACCTCTCTCATTAACAAGGCCTTTTCACCCACAGAACTGCCACTCACTGGCTGTTTATTCCTTTTTTCCACCATTCTCTGTAAACTCTAGAGACTGCTGTGTGTGAAAATCCCAGGAGATCAGCAGTTTCTGAGATACTCAAACCACCCCATCTGGCACCAACCATCATTCCATGATTAAAGTTACTTAGATCACATTTCTTCCCCATTTTGAGCTTTGTCTGAATAATAACTGAATATCTTGACTGTGTATGCATGTTTTATGCATTAAGTTGCTGCCATATGATTGGCTGATTAGATATTTGCATTAACAAGCAAATGTACAGGTGTATCTAATAAAGTGGCCACTGATTGTACGTGTAGAATGATCGGTCTCGATGCCACATTAAAAAAAGCTTCTCATGGTATTTTGGTCCATGTGACAATAATAAATGAATACCATTGCCAACAACACACTGATTTTTCAGCCAAGTCATTACAATTACCTTGTAATTTTTGACAACCGTTCTCCGCTGATCCCAAGGATGCTGTGGGTGATTTGGTGGGTCCCTATCCCTGATTAAACCAATGTATGTGAAATTGAACACTCTGGTCCACTGAATCACAGGCAGCGCTTGTTATAAGTAGACAAGCAGCTAAGGTTGGATATGCAGCACTGAAAATCTGGACACACCAGCCGAGATGGCATCTGCTGCAGTGTAACGGGGCACAGCAGCCAAACCTTGTCAGGGGCAGGACGACCAGGCAGAATCTGAGTTTTTGAGAGCAGCATGTTTAATTTCAATCTGGACAAAGCTGGCTGCTTGCGTCAGACCAGAATGACTCACAGTACCACTGTGTTTGTTTCTCTGTATTCGTTGCTTTACACAAGACTACAGGGACTGGAGTTGGCCATTTATCCTCGTGACACTGCTCAGTCTGTCATTGAAATCACAAATATTCAGTTACCTAACTCTTGGTTACCCAGCTTTACCGCTCCAACCCTTGAAACCTCAGACTACCAGAGGGCAGGCATTTACTGTGAGAAGGGGTCATTTCAAAGATGTGAGGGGTACGTTTTTCTATACAGAGAGTGGTGGGAGCCTGGAGTGCGCTGCCTGGGAGGGTGGTAGAGGCAGATACATTAGGGACTTTTAATGGATATTTAGATTGGCACATGACTGTGCAGAAAATGGAAGGATATGGACATTGTGAAGGCAGAAGAGATTAGTTCAGTTGGCCATTTGATTACTAACTTAATTGGTTTGGCACAACATTTTGAGCTGAGGGATCTGTTCTATGTTCTAATTAAATTTGTCCAGAATTGTACTACCCTCTACACGGAGGACAAGGGGCAGCAGGTGCACATGCACCACCACCTGCAGGTTCCCCTCTAATTCACACTTCAAGTCAGCTTGGAAATCTATCACCAGTCCATAGTCATTGTTGGGTCTAAATGATAGATGTGAACATATCCTTAGAGAGACGTGGCACAGGACAGGATCTTGGGCCGTAAGCCCATAAGACATAGGAGCAGAACTAGGCCATTCAGCCCATCGAGTCTCCTCTGCCATTCCATCATGGCTGATTTATTTTGCCTCTCGATCCCATTCTCCTGCCTTCTCCTGGTAACCTTTGACACTCTTACTAATCAAGAACCTATCATCCTCTACTTTAAATGTACCCAATGAGGTGGCCTTCACAGCCGTCTGTGGGAATAAGGTAACTAAGACAACACTGACTATCAGCCACCTACTTGCACAAACCCTATACTGTTCCCAATTTAGTCTCCACACGTTCTCATCAATCTCCCCCAGATTCTATCCTTCACCTACACACTGAACAGTGGCCATTTAACCTTCCAACCCCCATGAGTTTGGGATGGGGGAAGAAAATGGAGCATTGAGGAAACCCAAACATTCACAGGGAGAGCCTGTAAACTTCACCCACAGAGACAGGAACCGAGGTCAGGATTGAACCTGAGGCACAGGTGCAGTGAGGCAGTGGGCCTACTAGTGATGCCTCAAAACTCCTGGAAATTCTTCCTCAAAAGCCCAGTCAGAGTACCTTCATCAAAAGGACCGCTTTATCTCAGGAAGCTGACACAACCCCACCTTCTTAAGGACAATTATAGGAGTACATAAAATCAGGAGGGGTGCAGATAGAGTGCATGCTTCAAAAGTTCAGATATCTAAAATGAGAGGGCATAGGTTTAAAGAAGGAAAAATTTTGAGGGAACCTGAGGAGAAAATTCTTTATTTTTCAAATGGTGCCAAGCTGTGGTCTCAATTAAGGTCACGGCTCAGACTTTACTGTGTTTTTAGGCATTTTTTAGGCTGACAGGTATGATTTTGGGGCAGACAGGGGTGTTAGGGGTCAGGTTTGGGTTTTAGGGATTAGGGACAGGGATGTGGGAGACTTGGAGGACAGACCAGAGACTAGGCCTCCACTCTGCGTCAGATGTCAGGGTGGGCCGAAGATTGAGCCTAGTTTTGGGGAACCGTCAATGGCAAGTCTGGTATTCGAGGCCTGGAGTTCAGGCCTTTATCCAGAATCCTCATTCATCAGCACCTGTGTGTCCAAGGTCATACCAAAGGTCGAAGCCCAAAGATTAATTGAAGGTCCGGATCATGATACGATATGCACCGAAGCACGCCAGCTTCCAGGATTTAGATGCTCTAACTCTCTGAAGTATGGATAGCTGCTACTGTCCCATTCAGCTTTCAGGACCATCCCACTAATTGGCAGCCATGTTTTAGCACCAGGATTTCAATACTTAAGGAGCACCTGAATGAAAGCTCAGTGCTCAATCATCAGCTCTACTTGGATTATCGTCTAGCATCTAGTTTGGTATTCTGTTCTCATTTCGGTCCGACATGGTGTCTCGGTCCCAGCCTTGGATACTTTAGTACTTGAGTCTGTGTCTGGGTCCATTGTCTGGCTCAATCATACTGTGACAAGAAATCCAGGTTAGACCCAGTAGGGTCTCTTGTCCACTGTGGCCAGCCACAGCAAGAGTATTTCTAGACAAAGCCTGGAGATACACGACCTCCAGGTTGCTGTGTGCCAACTTTTACAAGGGGGAATCCAAAGCCACTCGGTTTCTCTGCAGAGTCAGTACATCTTCCAATCCTGGAGAGATTCAACGGTGACCCGACTTCTGGCCACAGCTTCCTCACTCAATGCCCATTAGTGTTCAAACTCCAGCCGTCCCTGTTCCCTTTGGAGTGTGGAATGGTGGCCTTCATTATCTCTCTCCTGACTGGGACAGCCCAGGCCTAGGCCACTGCACGTTGGGAATGAAGGTTGGAGATTTGCTCGGATTCAGAGGAACTCATAGTCACCAGGAGGAAAGTGCTTCATCATCCCACTGGAGAAAGCCGAGCCTCGAACCATCTGATGAAGATGCGTTGGGCAGATGGTCAGCAGCCAACTACACTATCGAGTTTCAGACTTTAGCCCAACAGAGTGCCTGGAATGGGGAAGCCTTGGCCACTCTATACCGCCACGGATTCTGAGGGGAACTAAAGAATGCCCTCGCTTTGAGAGAGCCAGTAGAGTATTTAGAGGTTCTGATCGACCAGTCCATCTGTCTCGATAATTGTCTGGAAGAGTAAAAGTGGGACTATTTCGAAGTGGGCTAGCCCAGGCCCGGCTTCAATGCATCACAGTTCCACTCTCTGATCTAAGAGAATAACCAGTTTGCTTCCTGCTCTGGATTCTGTCGACCCCATGCAAATTGGCTGCACAAGACTCTCCGTGAATGAAAGGCCCCAGCTTCAGAGTCAAGGTGACTGCCTTTACTGCAGAGAAGCAGGTCACCTTCAGACCAAGTGTCTGAAGCTGCAGCTGTCGAGAGATCTGCTAAGACCGTCCAGTAATGGGAGGACTGTGACTGTGACAGATTACGGTATCATGCTGAAGGTGGAGACCTCCTGGAGTAAGAAATGAAGAGAGGTGAATGCTTTTGTGGACTCTGGAGCAGATGGTAATTTCCTATACTTGAGGATCACCCGTTGGCTCATTGCAGGAGTTGAGCCAGTCCATGCCAGCAACTGTCCTGGACGGCAGTTTGCTGGGTTCCAGGCAGATCTAGCAGCAGACATTGGATTTGCAGATGGGGATTGAGGATCATGTGGAAGACATTAATTTCCCTATTATCAATTCGCCTATCATACCTCTGAACCTCAGGTATCCTTGGCTGTCCCAGCCTAACCCTTCTGTGAACTGGAAGGAAGGGAGGATCATTGCTTGGTCCAGTTGCTGCAAAAAGGTATGTTTTCGGTATGATGTTCTGACCGCCAGACTCTCCCAAGAACAACGACCGACAAGGGAGATGACTTCAGTTCAGGATAACCCGAAGCCTTCTGGAGACCCAGTTTGCCCTTAAGGACAGAGGATGGACGTATCTCCATGGACTTTGACCTGGGCTTTCCCCTTGCTAAGGGTATCATGTTAAACATGGTAATTGTTGATCACTTTTTGAAGTCCTGCAAATTCATCATCTTGGACAAACCACTATCTGCAGCAGAGGTGGTCAAAATTGTTCTGCACCAGGTCTTCAGGATCCATGATTTTCCAGTGGGTATTTTGTCGGTTCGCAGTCCGCTATACATATGACATTTCTTGAGGGTATTCTGTAAGCTAATCGGGACAACAGTGAGTCCTTCCTTTGGGTTTCACCTGCAGTCCAATGGCCAGATGGAGCAGGTAAACCAAGATTTGGAACGAACCCTGAGATGCCTGGCCTCAGAAAGACTGGATGAGTGGTGTGACAATTTGATGTGGTCAGAGGTCGCCCAAAATGCTTTACAGCATTCTACACATGGGATGAACTGTTTGAATGCCAATCCGGGTCTTCTCCACTACCCTTCCCTGAGCAGGAGGCCGAGGTTGGGGTTCCTGTGGCTGAAGCCCTCATCCCTCATACATGAAGTACAAAGAGAAATGTACTAGGACAAGGGAGTCTTGTTGGCCTCTACCCAAAAGGCTGAAGGGAAGACTAACTGCAAGAGAAGACATGAAACAATATTGTGTTCCGTTCTGGTTGCCTCATTATAGGAAGGATGTGGAAGCGTTAGAGAGGGTGCAGAGGAAATTTGCCAGAAGGCTGACTGGATTAGAGAGCATGTTTTATAAGGAAAGGTGAGCTGGGGCTTTTCCCTTTGGAGCGAAGGAGGATGAGCGGTGACTTGATAGAGGTGTACAAGATGATAAGATGAATAGATCGAGTGGATGGCCAGAGAAACTTTCCCAGGATGAAAGTGGCTGATACTAGGGTGCATAATTTTAAGGTGATTGGAGGAATGTATACGGGGGATATCCAAGGTAAGTTTTTTTACACAGAGAGTGACGGGTGGCAGAAGCAGATAGATTAGGGACATTTAAGAGACTCATAGATAGCATGTAGATGATAGAAATGGGGGGCTGTGTGGGAGGGAAGGGTTGATCTCAAAGTAGGGTAAAAGGTAGGCACAACATTGTGGGCTGAAGGGCCTGTACTGTGCTGTAATATTTCATGGTTTATGTCCCATGTCATGTCCTACAGCTCTGTAAGCTTGTCACATTACTGTGTTCTTACATTGGTCTTGTATGCATCCCAGAGTTCCATCTGTCCAGCACAGCGCTGAGCCATTCAGCTGAAAAGGTCCCAAGCTCTGAAATTCTGCCCCGCTCACTCTAAAATACTCTTTAAAACCTATGTGTTTACCAAACCTTTAGTCATCCAACTGTGGATAACCATATAGAGTTGTATATCATTGCAGTACACAAACAGGCCCTTCGGCCCATCTAGTCTGCACTGAAGTGTTAATCTGCCAAGTCCCATTGTGTTGCACCTGGCCCGTAGTCCTCCATACCCCTGTCATTCATGTACCTATCCAAACTTCGCTTTAATGTTTAACCCGCATAAAACCATAAGAACATAAGACATTGGAGCAGAATTAGGCCATTTGGTACATCAAATTCTATTTGCCTTTCCATCATGAGTGATTTATTATCCCTCTCAACCCTATTCTCCTCCCTTCTCCCCATAACCTTTACATCCTGACCAATCAACCTCCATTTTAAAGTATGTCCAATGATTTAGCATTTTATACTGTCGGTGGCCTTCTGAAAATCTAGGTAAACAACGTACGCTGGCTCTACTTTGTGTCTCCTGCCTGTTTCCTCAAAGCATTCCAACAGATTTGTCAGGCAAGATACCCACTGCCTCTGCTGGCAGACCATTCTACACTCACACCACCCTCTGAGTGAAGATGTTCCCCTGAAATATTTCACCTTTCACCCTTAACTCTGACCTCTTGTTGTGGTCTCTCCCACCCTGAGTGGAAAAACCCTGTTTACATTTACCCTATCTATACCCCTCATAATTATGTATACTTTTATCAAACCTCCCCTCAATCTCCTTTGCTCCAAGGAAGGGTGCCTGGTTTTCTGTCAAACTTTGATTATATTCCGATGAACGTCCATGCAGTGGTTTACTATGTTGAAGTTACTGTTCGGATGCAAGTTTTTATTTAGAACTTTCAGTCCTATCATTCCTTGACCTTCTCAGTCCCAGGAATTACAATCCTGCAGTCAAAGCATCTGTTAGAGTGCGAATACGCACAGCAGCAGAGACATCTCGGCAGTAAGTAATCTGGGCACTCTCAACTCCCACGTGTCTCCACAGAGCACAAATTTAATTTTAATTCTGTGACGGGCCCATGTACTGACATCGCACTGCTAGGAAAAGTGGTGGAAGCAGATACAATAGCAACATTTAAAATGGCATTTAGATGGGGAATGGAGGGTATTGGACCAGATGGGATTGAGCTGATCTGGCATCACAGTGTGGGCCGGAGGGCCTGTTCCTGTTCTCTGTTCCCTGTCTTATGCTGATTCAGGATGGTGTGTGGTTTGGAAGGCAAACTTCAGTGAGTGCTTACCCTTTAATTTTTACTTTCTAGAGGACTGTTATGACTGGATGACAGCTTCTTCCCCCAGGCTGTGAGACTTCTGAACACCCTCCTACCACCAGTACCCATCACTTATGACAGCGCCAGTGCTATATATGGTTGTATATTTAACTGTATGTCGCATATGTACTTTATGTCAACTTATACAATACTGTGAAAAAGTTTTAGCCACATATATATAACTAGGGTGCTGAAGACTTTTGCCAAGTATTGTAGTAATTTAGTAATTTTATGTATTGCACTATACTGCTGCCACAAAAAGAAACAAAATTCATGCTGTGCATATGTGAGTGATGGTAAACCTGATTCTGATATGGTTCTCTATTGTGGTCTGAGAGTGGGAAGGGGGCAGGAAGAGGGGATCATGGTTGGGAAAAGGGGAAGGCTGAGGGGATGCAGTGGGAAGCATCAGAGAGACATTCTGTAATGATCAATAATCCAATTGTTTGGAATCAAATGACCTTGCCAGGTGTCTGAGTGCTGGGTGTGTCAGTACCCGCACCACCACCCCAACCCTGGCATCCCTTCTCTGCCACCTGTTCCAAACCCCTCCCATGGCACTCCACCCTCACCATTCCCAACAGCCTTTGCTCCCACCAGATTTACACACTTGTTCTTCACTCCATGTTGACAAGTACCATACCCTGGCTATACATGTGTGCCTAAGACTTTTGCACAGTAGTGGATATATACAGCATTATTTTATTAAGTTGCTAATATTATTTTATGTGGTACATGTGATATGTGTATTGTGTTTTATACCTTGGTCCCTGAGGAACACTGTTTCATTTTGCTGTATACACGCGTGTGGTTGAATGGCAATAAACTTGAACTTGAATTTGAACAAGAACATAAGAAAATAGGAGCAGGAGTAGGCCACTCGGCCCCTCATGCCCGGCCTGCCATTTGATAGCATGACAGGGCATAGTTTTAAGGTGCTTGGAAGTAGGTACAGAGGAGATGTCAGGGGTAAGTTTTTTTACACAGAGAGTGGTGAGTGCGTGGAATGGGAGGTGGTGGGAGAATGGAATGGTGGTGGAGGCGGAAACGAAAGGGTCTTTTAAGAGGCTCCTGGATAGGTACATGGAACTTAGAAAAATAGAGGGCTATGGGTAAGCCTTGGTAGTTCTAAGGTAAGGACATGTTCAGCACAGCTCTGTGAGCCGAAGGGCTTGTATTGTGTTGTAGGTTTTCTATGATTCTATGTAAAGACAGCTAATTCACAATGGCATTCACTCCTCCTCTGTCTTATTTTCCCTCAGCCCCATTTCCATGATACTTCATATATTTATCCACCTGCAGTTGTAGAGTCACACCCTGTGGAAGGAGGCCCTTCAGCCCAACTTGTCCATGCTATCTGTGTTGCCCAGCCAGCTAGTCCTTGCCGGCATTTGGCCCACAGTTTTCTAAAGCTCTCCTAACCATGTAGTTAGATGTTGTTAATATGCTGCCTCAGCCACTGTTTCTGGCAGCTCATTCCAAATATGAAACACCCTTTGTGTGTAGAAGCTGCCCCTGATGTCCAGTTTAAAGCTTTCGCCTCTGATCTTAGACCTATGGCCTCTTGTTTTTACCACACATTCCCTTGCAACAAAAACTATGTGCTTTCACCCTGTCCATCCCCTGCGTGATTGTGTAAACTTCTATCATCTCACCCCTCAATCTCCTACTTTCTGGGGAATAAAGTTCGAGCCTATGCCAGCAACACGGGTTCAATTCCGCTGTTGCCTGTAAGGAGTTTGTACATTCTCCCCGTGACCGTGTGGGTTTCCTCCAAATTCTGGTTTTCTCAGATGGTCCATAGACGTATGGGTTAGTGGGTTACTCGGTCATTGTAAATTGTCCTGCGATTAGGCTGGGGTTAAGTGATGTGGGTTGCTGGACAGTGCAGCTCGGTGGGCCAGAGTGGCCTGTTTTCACCTGTACCTCTGAATAAAATAATGCTGAATCTAAAAAAAACTACTAAGAAAGTGGAGGCACAGTCATGTGTTTTTTTAAATCTCTCACCTCTGACCTTAAACCTACACTCAGTGGCTTCTTTATTTAGTATCTCCTGTACCTGCTAAAGTGGCCACTGAACATTTGTTCGTGGTCTCCTGCTGCTGTAGCCCGTCCACAGCAATGCTTAACGTGTTGTGCATTCAGAGATGCTCTCCTGCACACAACCATTGTAATGTGTGTTTATATGAGTTACTGTCGCCTTCCTGCCAGTCTGGACATCCTCCTCTGACCTCCCTCATTACCAAGATGTTTTCACCCACAGAACTGCCACTCATTCAAAGTTTTTTGTTTCTTGTGCCATTCTCTGTAAACTCTAGAGACTGTTGTGCATGAAAATCCCAGGAGATCTGCAGTTTCTGAGATACTCAAACCACCCCGTCTGCCACAAACAATCATTCCATAGTCAAGGTCACTTAAATCACATTTCTTCCCCATTCTGATGTTTGGTCTGAACAACTGAACCTCTTGAATATGTCTACATGCTTTATACATTGAGTTGCTGCCACATGATTAGCTGATTAGATATTTGTATTAATGAGCAGGTGTCTGGGTGTGCCTAATAAAGTGGCCACTGAGTGTGTGCCCTCTTGTTCTTACCACACCCTCCCTGATAACGAAAGCTGTGTTCTTACACTCTGTCCATGCCCCACGTGATTGTATGTATAGTATTTTGTGTGTGTGTGTATATATATATTTAAAACTTTTGCACAGTATTGTACTCTATCGCGTCACCACTCAGTCTCCTACTTTCCAGGGAATAAAGTTCTAGACTATGCAGCCTCTCCTTGAAGCTCCTATCCCTAAGTTCAGACAGCATCTCAGTGAATCCCTTCCACACTCTTTCTGGATTATTCTCATAATAACAAAACTTTCCAAGGGCAGCAGTTAACATAATGTTGTTACAGTGCCAGTGACCCAGGTTCAATTCCACCACTGTCTGGAAGGAGCTTCTATGTTCTCCTCATTACCATGTGAGTTTCCTTTGGGTGCTCTGGTTTCCTCCGACTTTTCAATGATGTAATGGTTGGTATGTTAATTTGTCACATGAGTATGATTAGGCGGCGCAGTCTTGTTGGACTGGAAGTTGCCGGTTACCAGGCTGTATCTCTAAATCCTTTTCAGAGGATCACCACGTTGTCGTGGTGGAGGGGCTTTTGAGTTCTTGAGATCTTGAGAATGATGCCTTCTTGCATTTAGCTCCTGGTAGAATCACCATGGCGGTAAGATCAAGGGGGAGGTTCCTGAAAAGGAGCAATCCAACCAAGATCTCCACGGTGGAGCTGGTGGAAGATGACGACACATCACAACAGAAGTGAAGGGTCGCCAGTCATTTGCATTCCATCCCACTGGCGTCTGACCCGAATCTGTCAAGGACCATGTGGTGGCTGCCCCTGAATCAGCTTCCACACGTTAAACAAAGTCAATCACAGGCATTCTGCATTAAGGGATAGAATATATAGATCCTGGATCAGCCTCTGCAGCTACCTGAGGACTCACTAATAGACAACACCTTTGGAGAACATCATATTCGCCTCGAGTGATCGCACCACTACTACTTATAAATAAGTAAACTCCTATGATCAATGACCTTAAGTTGCACTGCATTAAATACTCCGAATGCTTCGGTTTCCTCCCACATTCCAAAGACATAGAGTTAGGGTTGGTGACTTGTGGACATGCCATGTTGGCACCAGACGTGTGGCAAAACTTGTGGGTGACCCTGACAAGCCTTGCTGGTTTGACTTGTTGCAAATGACTCAATTCTCAGTGTGGTATGGCAATTGTCCCGTATCAGACCGCAAAGCACTCCAGCGTGTGGTGAAAACTGTCCAGCAGATTATCGGCACCCAATTGCCCACCATTGAGAACATCTACCATAAACGCTGCCTGGGCAGGGTGAAAAGCATTATCAAGGATGCATCTCACCCTAACCATGGACTTTTTACTCTCCTCCTATCTGGTAGGCACTACAGGAGCCTCCGCTCCTGCACCAGCAGGCACAGGAAGAGCTTCTTCCCTGAGGCTGTGACCCTGCTGAACCTCTCATCACAGCGCTAAGCAGTATTGCACCCATATTGTACTGTCTCGGTATTTTTATATTTGTAATCTGTAGCACTTTTTTTATTCACAGTTATTTATTTTGTAAATAACACTATTCTTTGCATTTCAGGTCAGATGCTAAATGCATTTCATTGGCTTTGTATCTGTACTCTGCACAATGACAAAGTTGAATCTAATCTAATTCCCAGTATGGTTCTAATGGAAGTAATCTCCATATCTCTTTTACTAATAAGGAAACCTTGGGGATGATCTGGTGGATCGAACGAGCTTGGTTTAGACTCAAGGCCATTTCGAATGAAATGTTCTTTGTTCCAATTACTACAGCACACTGGGATCATTGATTTCAGTTCAGGCTCTAACAGGAGCACACGTGAGCTTCAGTATCCAAGTTGTATGTGGACGAACTGATCAGGGAATGTACAAAGGAAGCAGGCAACAATGAGTGCATAGAACACGGAACACACAACAGTACAACACAGGAACAGGCCCTTCGGCCTACAATGTTATGCTGAACCAATTAAATTAGTAATCAAAAGCCCAAGTAAATGAATCCCTTCTGCCTGCACAATGTCCATATCCTTCCTTTTCTCTCACATCCATATGTCTATCTAAACATCTCTTCTAAGTCCCTAATGTATCTGCCTTTACCACCACCACAGGCAGCGCATTCCAGACACACACCACACTGTGTGTAAATAAACTTGCCTTTCACAAATTACCCCCTCCCACCTTAAATACTCTATCTGTGCCTCTCATAATCTTATAAACTGCTAACAGATCTCCCCTCAGTCTCCACCACTTGCAAGAAAACAACCCAAGACTCACCCTAACTAGAGATTTATAAAGTTGCAACATAATTTCATGACATTTGAACACAATTTCTCCACTAATAAAGGCTATATAGCTTCTTAACCACTCTATCGAACTGTGCAGCCACTTTCAGGGAGCTATGAACTTGGACCCGAGATCCAGTTAATGGCAAATTCAGAAACTTAGCACAGTCCAAACAGCTTCACAACAAATGACCATGTAGACCCAAATTCAGGCCAACAACCTGAATTATTAACTCATTCCCTCCCCCCCCCCACCCCCCTGTCACCACTCCACACTTCTCCAGAGATGCTGCCTGGCCTGCTGAGCATATCCAGTACTTTTTGATTTCTTTCAGATTTCCAGCGTTTGCCATCTTTTGTTTTTACAATGTAATCTGATAAACCATCTTTTGAGGTGACGTCACCCTATTAACATAGAAAACATTGCAGCCAGATTGCACACAGAAAGCTCCCTCAAATATGAGGGAACATGAGGAGAAACCTCTTTACTCAGAGGGTGATGAAAGTGTGGAACAGGCTGCCAAGTGATGGATGCAATTTCGATTTCAACACTTAAAGAAGTTTTGGATAGGTACACGGATGGGAGGGATGCAGGTCAATGGGACTAGGCGGCTTAAATGGTTCAGCATAGTTTAGATGGGCCAAAGGGCTTGTTTCTGTGCTGTACTTTTCTATGACTCGATAACTCTAAATAGCAATCTGTTTCTTCTCACCTAATGTTAGAATAAATATTGACCCAGAACAAGACCCTTGTTGATCCTTTGGAAGAGCAAAATGGGATGCATTGAAAAAGACAGAGAGACTTTATCTCATCCAAAGGTCCCTGTGGATTATCCAGTGGTGCAGCGGTAAGATGTATTCTCACAGCGCCTGTGACCCCAGCTCTATCCTAATGTCCAATACTATGGAGAGTATGTACCTTCTCCCTACGATCATGGAGGACTTCCTCCAGATGCTGCAGAGAAAGACACCAGTGAAGTAGGCTAATTGGCCTGTGGAAATTTCCCTGGTTATGGAGGTGAGGGGTAGGTATCTGGGGAGGAGTGTGGTTAATAAGGAGAATCAAATTTACATAGTGCAAATAGGTGCTTGAGGTCAGTACGGATTTGATGGACCGAAGGGCTATTTCTGTACTGACATTCCTTCATTCATTATGTTCCATGTCATATGACGTGGGTGATCATGGTCTTCTCCATGACTGTCTTTGGCAAATTTTTCTCCAGAAGTGCTTCGCCAGTGCCTTCTTCTGGGCAGTGTCTTCACAAGACCAGTGATCCCAGCCATTACCAATATTCTTCAGAGATTGTCCATCTGGCATCAGTGATCGCATAATCCAGATGTGACGTGCACCAACTGCTCATGCGACTGTCCACTACCTGCTCCCATGGCTTCACATGACGCTAATCAGCGTTGGGGGGGGTGGGTGGGGGCAGGCTAAGCAGCTTTACACCTTGCATGAGGTTGGTCTGCAGTCTAGCAGAGGGAAGGAGCGCCTTACACCTCCTTTAGTGGGGAAGAATCTCCACCCCACCACTCTGTGCTCTGTGACTCTAATAATCCAATACACGCCCTCTAGTGAGTAAATCCTCAGTCACTTGCTGAATTATGAAGTCTTATGAGGATATGTTAAGCCAATGAGACATTTTGCTCTTTGGAGTGAAGGAAAATGGAGACGAGACTTGATACAGGATGATAAGAGGCAGAATGGACAGCGTTGGATCCTGATGTTTTTGGATCCAAAGGCTCTTCAGAAGTCAAGAATGAGCCATAAAACTAGTTGCTTATACTTGTTTCATTAAGTGCTACAAGAACAGAGAACACTCAAAGAAAGTAAAAGATGTCATGGTTATCTGGTACTCAGACTAGAGGCCACAACATTCCAGTGATAATAATTAACCTATGAAATAGCCAGATCCATGCTACAGACCAACTAAGAAGCTTCTAGAAAAATACAGAACTATACTATACTGTATATTCACTAAACAATTACATGTATACTGTATAGATGATTATTTCAAAGTACAAACAAGCTTGGAAGAGTTAAACTGCAAGGAACGTAATAACCCTACAACCTAATCGAATAACAGGCCGAGACTTTTACCCAGGTTGGAAATGGATAAAGTAAGTGGGCGTAATTTTAAGGTGATTGGAGGAAAGTTAAAAGGGGGGGGGGTGATGTCAGAAATAGGCTTTATACATGGAGAGTGATAGGTGCATGCAGGGTGCTGATAGAGACATTCAGATAGGCACCTAGATGAAAGCAAAATAGAGGGCTAGGTGGGAGAGAAGCATTAGGTTGATCTTGGAGTAGTTTCAAGGTTTAGTACAACATCACTGATTGTAGGGCCTGTATTGTGCTGTTCTATGAATTGAGAGGGACTTAGATATGTGACATGCTAACTCCTCAGCTGTGAAAACATCAGGCAGGTGGCTCTTTGAATGGAAGACTGCCAGCAGGATTCTGAGTGCTAGTGACCATTCTCGTGGTCACAGATTGGAACACAGCCCCTCCGCAAACCCACAAGGCCCCATGGGGCTGATTTGCCGGGTTGGTAGGTGATCTTAACGTGGCGGAGATTCAAGCCGAACACCAGTGGCACTTGTGGATCTCTGCAGAAGAAATATAAATCCACACCGCGTGTGTTACTTCTGTCTTCCTGCAAACTGCCCCTCAGCTAGATGGTTCACTAAAAGGGAATTTGATTTGATTGTTCCCTCATTCATTCATTTCAATTAAACCTTAAAATTAGATAACATTAAGCAGCAGGGGGAATCCCAACAGGAACTAGACTGATATTGATGAGCTTGGTAATAAGATTGCTTGCAAGAAGCTCCTGTAAACTACCATGAGAAATAGCACTTTACAGGCTGTAACACAGTTGTGATCTGGTCATCTTCTCCTTCGCATCTGTTGCCCCGAGGACCTCAGCGGGACAGATCACGTCATCCTCCGTAGAGCAGCAGAAAGACCAGAGCCCATTTGGCCCCTGAAGCCTGCTTTTGTCTTTCTACCAGGGAGTCCTCACCAACCGGGAAAATGCCCTCTTCTGCTTACCACTGCCAGGGAGGTGATGCAGCAGCCTGAAGACCTGCTCTCATAATACTACCTCATTATTCCTCTTTTAATGATTCAGGAACAGCATCTTCCACTCCATCATCTGAATTGTCTATTGACCCATTCCTTTCTTTTCACTGTTCATCCATTTATGTAAATTTTCAGGAATTTTAAGTTTTTTGCACTGTACTTGCTGTACAGAACAACAAATTTTACATTATCTAAGTGAGTGGCATGACATCTGAATATTTATTGCTTATTTATTATTATTATTATTATTTATTTTTGTGTTTGCACAGTTTGTTGGCTTCTAAACTCTGGCTGAACACCCAAATGTGGGAGGAGAAGATGGCGACGCGCCTGCGCGTGCGCAGCCCTCCGGTGAAAAATGATGTCGTATCTGTTAAATAGGGGCCATGGACAATTCTGATTTGATGGAGAATGGACGTGAAAGCACAGAGGAACATCTGGAGAAATTTCTGAAACGCTCGTTCGCTGCTGTCGTTACTGCGCGGTTGGGAATCTTCCGGAGGGTAGGCCTCAAAATCCCCGGCCTTGCCTGCTTTAGGCGGCTGAGAAGGAGGTCGAATCGTTCGGACAGAGTTGGCACTCAGTACTTGGTGTCGGACAGCTGATCAAAGCTCGAAGTTTTCAGACGACTCAGAGTCAGATTGTGGTCGGCATGGCAGGGAGAGTTTTTCTTCCTTCTCCCGTCTGCGCAAGATGTGGGAAATTTGAGAGACTTTGAACTTTGCTATGCTCATGGACTTCTTCATCATGTTATGGTATTGTTACACTGTTGTAACTATATGTTATAATTATGTGGTTTTGTCAGTTTTTTCAGTCTGGGTCTGTCCTGCGTTTTGTGATATCACACCGGAGGAAATATTGTATCATTTCTTAATGCATGCTTTACTAAATGACAATAAAAGAGGACTACATGTCTTCATAATCTAAGTCTTCCATTGATTCTGTTATGGTTATTATTCTATAGATTTATTAAGTGTGCTCACAAGATAATGAATCTCATGATGAAATGTATGTACTCTGATAATAAATTTACTTTGAACTTTGAGTTGCAGTAAATCTTATTCTATTACATCTTCACAAAAAAAGAGAAAATCTGCAGATGCTGGAAATACTCTTTTCCTAGGTGCTGCCTGGCCTGCTGAGTTCCTTCAGCTTTTTGTGTGTGTTGCTCTGTTGCATCTTGTCTGATCGCTGTCTGGATTTCATCCACCTGCTTGATTCCAGAGTAGTTAGCTGATAAAATTTTCTTCCTCACTTTCCTTAAAAGGTCAAAGAAAATTTAATAGCAGAGTGCATAGCATTACCATATACAACCCAGAGATTAATTTTCTCATGAGCATTCGCAGTAGATGCAAAGAGACACAATAGAACCAATGAAAAACTGCACACAAAGAGGGACAGAGAACCGGTGTGCAAAAGGCAACAAATTGTGAGAATACAGATAAATAATAATAATTTAATTAATAAATAATATTGAGAGGATGAGCTGTAGAATCCTTGAAAGTGAGACCATTGGTTGTGGAATTAGTTCAGTGATGAGGTGAGTGAAGTTTTCCATGTTGGTTATGATATGGTGGAATTCACCCTGAAGTTTGAGAAGCTAAAGTGAGATATATCGGTATTACAGAGGAGTAAAGGGAATTACAGAACCATGAGAGAGCAGTTGGTCAGGATTGGTTGGAAAAAAACACTGACAAGGTGATGGCAGAGCAGTAATGGCTGGAATTTCTGGAAGCAATTCAGAAGGCACAGGATATATACATCCCAAAGAGGAAGAGGTTTTCTAAAGGAAAGGTGACACAACCATGGCTAACAAGAAGTCAAAGCCAACATGAAAGCCAAAGGCAGGGCAGATAACAGAGCAATAACTTGTCAGAAGTTAGAGGATTGGGAAGCTTTTAGAAACCACCAAAAGACAACAAAAAAAGGCCATTAAGAAGGTAAAGTTGGAAGCTGAAATAATATAAGGAGGATACCAAAAATTTCTTCAGATAGATAAAGTGTAGAAGAGAGGAGAGAGTGGATATTGGACCACTGGAAAACAATGTCTCCTGGGGGATATCCTCCAAACATGAAGGTTTCTCCTGGTAGCCTCATTTACTCCTGAGGCCCCACCATTGACAATAGTTCAAAGGGTGACAGATCGAACTGTTAGTTCCGAGAAACCTCGATCTGTACCGATCTGAATCAGAATCAGGTTCTATATCATTGACTTATGTATTGCAAAATTTGCTGTGCAGCAGCAGTGCAGTGCAAAGACATCAAACGGCTATAAACTGAAAAAAAATTAAATAGTGCATATTAGAAGTACTAACAAGGTGTTGTTCTGGGGCTATAAACAAAAGAGATTCTGCAGATGCTGAAAATCCAGAACAACACACACAAAATGCAGATCAGGCAGCACCTATTGAGAGGAATGAACAGTCAACGTTTCGGGCCAAGACCTCTCAACGGTACCATTCGTGGACTGTTCGGAAATCTGGTAGCAGAGGGAAGAAGCTGATTTGTGATCACAGAGCGTTCGCATAGCTCTGGCGCATACAGAGGGCAGCTTTCACTGATCTCGGTTCAGCTCCCACTGCTGTCTGTAAGGAGTTTGTACGTTCTCCCTGTGACCGCATGGGTTTCCTCCTGGTGTTGCGGTTCCTTCCCACATTCCAAAGACATACAGCTTAGGAGAGGATGTTTCCTATAGCGGGGAGTCTAGGGCCAAAGGTCACAGCCTCAGAATACAAGAATATCCCTTTAGAACAGAGAGGAGCAATTTCTTTAGCCACCGGGCAGTGAATCGGTGGAATTCATTGCCACAGAAGGCTGTGGATGCCAAATCGTTGGGTATATTTAAACTGGAGGTTGGTAAATTCTTGGTTAGTCAGGGAGAAGGCAGGAGAATGTGGGCTAGAGGAACAATAAATCAGGCATGATGGAATGCTGGCGCAGACTCGACAGGCTGAACATGGGCGGACATACCACCTCCTTAAAGACCACGTTGGAATTGAACTCTGAACTCCAACGCCCTGAGCCGTAAAAGCATCAAGCTAACCACTACAGTACCATGGTAACCTAATCTTTAACAAGAAGGGGGCATGTCCCGAATGTGAGCGTCCTTGGTGATAGATGTCACCGCCTTGAGGCACCATTTCTTAAAGATGCTCTTGACCAAGCTACCGTCAACAATGAATTTACTTGAATAAAAATTGCATGGGGCGATTTTTAACACAAAATGTTATCGCAGCATGGACACTGTAAATAACAGTTTACTACTCGCAGCCTGATGTACTTCTTTTTGAATGGTGAATTAATTAGGAAGATCTGAACTCACGACCTTTTCTGCCGTTGGTAATTAATGGGTGCTGTGTAAGAGGGGAATGACACCCACCTTTGGGTGAATCACAGGCAGAGAGTGGCCTGTCTAATGTTGCAATGGGTGTGACCAAAAGTGAACCAAACACATCAAAACATGTCTAAATTCAACATATTATATACCATCTACAGGTGAAAATAGAAACCAGGATTTTTTTTTAGGTCAAGTTTCAGGCTGATTTGTCTCCTTTCTGTATTTTGCACTGACTCTCAGTCCACACAGGCTCACAACGTGTCAGAGAGGGCGTTCTGCACAGAGTATTCCAAGGCTGATGTACAAGGTCTCCTGGGCTTTAGAGAATTCAGGTTTATTAAGACTGACAGATGCAGGGTACCGTGCAATACATAAAATATTACCATAATTAAAATAAGAAATTCAATGCTGTGCAAAAGTCTTAGGCACGTTATGTAGCTAGGGTGTCTAAGACTTTTGCACAGGACTGCAGTAATTTCATGTGTTGCACTGTACTGCTGTTGCAAAGAAAAAACAAATTTATAACACACTCTATGTGAGTGATGATAAAGAGGTGATTGTGGATCACAGGAGAAACGGACACAGGCTCGGCCCAATCAACATCGATGGGTCTGCAGTAGAGAGGGTGCGTAGTTTCAGATTCCTCGGTATGCACATCACCGATGATCTCACCTGGTCTGTACCCACCGGCTATGTGGCAAAAAAACACAACAGCATCTCTTCCACCTCAGGCGACTGAAGAAGTTCGACGTGAACCCCCAAATCCTCAAGACCTTCTACACTGAGAGCATCCTGACTGGCTGTATCACCGCCTGGTATGAGAACTGCACCAACATCGGTCACTGGGCACTGCAGGGAGTGGTACGGACAGGCTAATGCATCTGTGGATGTGAACTTCCCTCCATTGAGGACATTTATAGCAGCAGGTGCATAAAGAAGGCCTGGAAGATTATTGTGAAGATTAAGTCACCCCAGCCATAAACTGTTTCAGCTGCTTCCATCTTGCAAACGGTACCACAGCATTAAAGCCCGGACCAACAGGCTACGGGACAGCTTCTTTCTACAAGACATTAAACTTTTAAATTCACATGTCAGTACATTGCAATGGAGTAATAACACGAAGAATTTTACTCCCTCACATTGTGGGAAGGATGTAAGATTTAAATATATAAATTCTAAATTCTGATTCTGATATGGGTCTCTATTGTGGACTGAGAGTAGAAAGGGAGCAGGGAGAGGGGAATCATAGTTGGAAAAAGGGGAAGGGAGAGGGGAGGGAGCAGGAAGCACCAGAGAGAAATTCTGTAATGACCAATAAACCAATTGTCTGGATTCAAATGACCTTGCCTGGTGTCTCAGGGCTGGGTGTGCCTGCATCCATGCCACCCCCTGCCCTTGGCACTCCTTCTCTGCCACCTGTCCCACGCCCCTCCTGCAACCCTCCACCCTCGTCATTCCCAACACCCTCTGCTTCTGTACTTCTGCCAGTTTTACAAACTTGCTCTCCGCTCCATGTTGACGAATACAATACTGTGCAAAACTCTTAGGCTCCCTAGCAATAAATATTTGCCTAAGACTTTTGCACAGTTCTGTAGATAAAAACAAATAGGCAGTGCGCAAGGGCAGCAACATTGTGAGGTAGTGTTCGCGGGCTTGTGGACTGTTCATAAATCTGATGGCGGAGAGGTAGAAGCTGTTCCGTAATCACTGAGTGTGCGTCTTCAGGCTCCCTCATGATGGTAGTGACGAGAGGAGAGCATGTGCCAAATGTTGAGGGCCCTTACTGATGGATGCTGCCTTCTTCAGGCACAGCTTATGAAGGTGTCCTCAATGAATCAAATCAAAATGATCAGGAGAAATGTGGCGCTGATAGCTCCAGGGGGAGAAGATTAGCCTTAAGGCAAAGATGGATAGATTTGAGGAAATGAGGATGGTGCTGGAAATCTGTGCTGAGTTAAAAAGTCTGCCATGAACTCAGTAAAGAGACTAAACTGCCTGTTCATATTCAGCTTATGAGTGTTGCTCAAACTAAAGAGCAAATCATCCATGATCCTATTAAATGGCGGATCCTGATTTTAGACATGTTTTAACGTGTTTGGCTTTATTACTGGTCACACCCATTGCAACATAAGACAGGCCACTCTCTGCCTGTGATTTTTTCAAAGGTGGGTGTTACTACCCCTTGCAGTGCACCCACTAATTACTTACCGGCAGAAATTATATCAAAAGATTGTGAGCTCAGATCTTCCCAATTAATTCACTGTTCGAAATGGATTACATCAGCCTGTCAGACTTTAGCTGTAGCAACTCTTAAAAATATGCTCATACTCAATTTACACTCTGTGTCTACTTTACTTGGTACAGGAGGTACCAAATGAAGTGGCCACTGAGAACATGTCCACGGTCTTCTGCTGTTGTAGACCATCCACTTTATGGTTCAGCATGTTGTGCGTTCAGAGATACTCTTCTGCACACCGCTGTTGTAACACGTGGTTGCTTGAGTTCTGTCACCTTCCTGTCAGCTTGAACCAGTCTGGCCATTCTCCTCTGACCTCTCTCATTAACAAGGCATTTTCACCCACAGAACTACCACCCACCGGATGATTTTTGTTGTTCGCACCATTCTTCGTAAACTCTAGAGACTGTTGTGTGTGAAAATCCCAGAAGGTCAGCAGTTTCTGAGATGTTCAAATCACCCCATCTGGCACCGACAATCATTCCACAGTCAAAGTCACTTAGATCACATTTCTTCCCCATTCTGATGTTTGGTCTGAACAACAGCTAAATCTCTTGTCCATGTCGGCATGCTTTTATGCATTGAGTTGTTGCCACATGATTGACTGACGAGATATTTGCATTAATGAGTAGGTGTACAGATGTACCTAATAAAGTGGCCACAGAGTATATTAATAAAGTGCTGATGTCTGTTAAACTGGTGGAAGACAAATATCTTTGCATTACAGCGATCATGAAGCACACTGTTGACAAAAGTATTTTAACTCTTAGCTCGGTGCGTGGATGAAAGAAAAATGGAGGAGAGAATCACAAACACAAGAAATTCTGGAAATCCAGAGCAACACACACAAAATGCTAGTGAAACTCAGCAGGTTAGGCCGCATCTGTGGAGGGGAGTAAGCAGCTGACATTTTGGACTGAGACCGTTCATCAGAACTGGAAAGAAAGGGGGCAGAAGCCAGAATAAGAAAGTTGGAGGGGGGAAGGGGTAAAGAGCAAGCTGGCAGGCGATGGGTGAGAGAGGGTGAGAGAAGGTGAGGGGGAAGGTGGGTGGATGGGAGAAGGTGGGGGATGAAGTGAGAAGCTGGGATCTGATAAGTGGATGAGGTAAAGGTCTGAAGAAGAAGAAATCTGATAGGAGAGGGCAGTGGTGGGCTATGAAGGAGGGAAGTATTAGATTGATTTTGGATTGGTTAAAATGTCGGCATAACATTGTGGTCAAAAGAGTCTGTACTGTGCTGTACTGTTCAATGTTTTTGTGTTCTATGATAATTAGAATTTAATAAAAATCTCACTGTCTTTGAATTTTGTGGTTAGGGAAGAAGTTTAGCATGGAAGGATGTGCTGATGGGCCCATTTCTGTTCTGTACAATTTACTTTGTGGGCATCAATCTTCATAGCTGTTCATTTTTAATATTTCAAAGTGTCTAAATGTAGAATGGAGGCTGCAGTAAAGACAAGTGTGATATGAGAATGGTCCTGGTGATGAAGTCAGTTACTGGACCAGCCCTCCAGAGGCATGGTCTAATCCAACAAACGCAGCTGCTGAGCTAAAGTATAATTAGTAATCAGGAAGTAACACCACATTTTGTTAATAAAAAGTCATCTGGTCTCCTCATGAATGCTCTTGTCTGTATCTGATTGCAGACTACCTCATGTACTCTCAGTGGTCACTGTATTAGGTGTCTCCTGTACCGAATAAAGTGGCCACTGAGTGTATTTCTGTAAGTTTGTCATAGTCATAGTCATAGTCATACTTTATTGATCCCGGGGGAAATTTGTTTTCATTACAGTTGCATCATAAATAATAAATAGTAATAAAACCATAAATAGTTAAATAGTAATATGTAAATTATGCCAGGAAATAAGTCCAAGACCAGCCTATTGGCTCAGGGTGTCTGACCCTCCAAGGGAGGAGTTGCCGAACACCTACGCTCTGTCCGCCAGAGAAAGCAGGATCTCCCAGTAGCCACACATTTTAATTCCACATCCCATTCCCATTCTGACATGTCTATCCACGGCCTCCTCTACTGTAAAGATGAAGCCACACTCAGGTTGGAGGAACAACACCTTGTGTTCCGTCTGGGTGGCCTCCAGCCTGGTGGCGTGGGCATCGACTTCTCTGGCTTCCGCTGGTGCCCCGCCTCCCCCTCGTACCCCTCGTACCCCATCTGTTGCTTATTTTTATACACACATTCTTTCTCTCACTCTCCTTTTTCTCCCTCTATCCCTCTGAATATACCCCTTGCCCATCCTCTGGGTCCCCCCCCCTTGTCTTTCTTCCCGGACCTCCTGTCCCATGATCCTCTCGTATCCCTTTTGCCAATCACCTGTCCAGCTCTTGGCTCCATCCCTCCCCCTCCTGTCTTCTCCTATCATTTTGGATCTCCCCCTCCCCCTCCAACTTTCAAATCCCTTACTCACTCTTCCTTCAGTTAGTCCTGATGAAGGGTCTCGGCCTGAAACGTCGACTGCACCTCTTCCTAGAGATGCTGCCTGGCCTGCTGCGTTCACCAGCAACTTTGATGTGTGTTGCTTGAGGAGTTGTAAAGTTTGATGGCCACAGGCAGGAATGACTTCCTATGACGCTCTGTGTTGCATCTCAGTGGAATGAGTCTCTGGCTGAATGTACTCCTGTGCCCAACCAGTACATTATGTAGTGGATGGGAGACATTGTCCAAGATGGCATGCAACTTAGACAGCATCCTCTTTTCAGACACCACCGTCAGAGAGTCCAGTTCCATCCCCACAACATCACTGGCCTTACAAATGAGTTTGTTAATTCTGTTGGTGTCTGCTACCCTCAGCCTGCTGCCCCAGCACACAACAGCAAACATGATAGCACTGGCCACCACAGACTCATAGAACATCCTCAGCATTGTCCGGCAGATATTAAAGGACCTCAGTCTCTGCAGGAAATAGAGACGGCTCTGACCCTTCTTGTAGACAGCCTCAGTGTTCTTTGACCAGTCGGGTTTATTGTCAATTTCGTATCCTCAGGTATTTGTAATCCTCCACTATGTCCACACTGACCCCCTGGATGGAAACAGGTGTCACCAGTACCTTAGCTCTTTTTGTGGTGTTCTGTTGCAGTATCCCATCCACCACAGTGTCTGATGTGTTATATATTCAGAGATGCTGTTCTGCACATCACTGTTGTTATGCACGGTTATTGCTGCCACAAAATTGGCTGATTAGATACTGGCATTAATGAGCAGGTGTACGAGTGTACCTAATAGAGTGGCCATTGAGAATAGTTAACTCTGAAGTTTGAGCAAGCAGGGAAGGGCTATAAGTGTCCTCGTCGTTGAATGCCTGCTCTTGGAAATAAGAGATGAATCAGAATTATTACCATTGACATATGTTATGAATTTTTTTGTTTTGCAGCAGCAGTAAAGTGCAAGACATTAAAAAAAACTTACTGTAAGTTCCAAAAATAAATAACAGTGTAAAAGAAGAATGGTGGGGGGAGGGAACGTCGACTCAGACCATGAGAGGCCTGCGTCGGGCATTTTCATGCCTTACAAGGCGCAGATTGGAAGTCTGTGTGGGGCGCCACTCCTCGCACAGACTAGAGCAATATGTGATTAAGTGCCTTGCTCAAGGGCACAAACACGCTGACACAGCTGAGGCTTGAACTAGCGACCTTGAGGTAACTAGACGAACGCCTTAACCACTTGGCCACGTGCCCATGTAATAATGGTGACGTTGTGTTAATTGGAACATGGACTATTCAGAACTCTGATGGCGGAGGAGAAGAAGCAGTTCCTAAATCACAGGGTGTCAATCTTCAGGCTCCTTCATCTCCGTCCCAACAGTAGCAATGTGAAGACAGCGTGCCCCGAATGGCGAGGGTCCGCAGAGAAGGATGCCCCCTTCTTGAGGCCCCACCTCTCGAGTGTTCTTGATATTGGGGAGTATTGTGTCCGTGGTGGAGCTGACTGAGTTTACAACCCTCCTGCAGGCCCTTGCCATCCTGTGCATTGGATCCTCTGTACCAGGCTGTGATGCAACCAGTCAAAATATTCTCCAACATACATCTGGAGACATCGGCAAGAGTCTTTGGTGACATACAAAACATCTTCAAACTCCTAATGAAGTAAAGCTGCTGGAATGCCTTTGTCATAACAGATTGTGTATTTACAAATCACATGGACAATCCAAGCCACTAAGTGGTTCTGGATTATCAACTGAATGGGAGTAATAGACAATAGACAATAGGTGCAGGAGTAGGCCATTCGGCCCTTCGAGCCAGCACTGCTATTCACTGTGATCATAGCTGATCATCCACAATCAGTGTCCAGTTCCTGCCTTATCCGCATAACCTTTGATTCTGTTATCTTTAAGAGTTCTATCCATCTCTTTCTTGAAAGCACCCAGAGACTTGGCCTCCACAGCCTGCTGGGGCAGAGCATTCCATATATCCACCACTCTCTGGGTGAAAAAGTTTTTGTTCAACTCCGTTCTAAATGGCCTACCCCTTATTCTTAAACTGTGGCCTCTGGTTCTGGATTCACCCATCAGCGGGAACAGGCTTCCTGCCTCCAGCGTGTCCAATCCCTTAATAATCTTATATGTTTCAATAAGATCCCCTCTCAGCCTTCTAAATTCCAGAGTATACAAGCCCAGTCACTCCAATCTTTCGACATATGACAGTTCCGCCATCCCGGGAATTAACCTTGTGAACCTACGCTGCACTCCCTCAATAGCAAGAATGTCCTTCCTCAAATTTGGAGACCAACACTGCACACAGTACTCCAGGTGTGGTCTCACCAGGGCCCTGTACAGCTACAGAAGGACCTCTTTGCTCTTATACTCAATTCCCCTTGTTATGAAGGCCAGCATGCCATTAGCTTTCTTCACTGCCTCTGTACTTGCATGCTTACTTTCAAGAACACCTAGATCTCGTTGTACTTCCCCTTTTCCTAACTTGACTCCATTTAGATAATAATCTGCCTTCCTGTTCTGTCCACTCACCCAGCCTGTCCAAGTCACCCGGCATTCTCATAACATCCTCCTCACATTTCACACTGCCACCCAGCTTTGTGTCGTCGGCAAATTTGCTAATGTTACTTTTAATTCCCTCATCTAAATGATTAATATATACTGTAAACAGCTGTGGTCCCAGCACTGAACCCTGCGGTACCCCACTGGTCACCGCCTGCCATTCGGAAAGGGACCCGTTAATCGCTACTCTTTGTTTTCTGTCAGCCAGCCAATTTTCAATCCATGTCAGTACTCTGCCCCCAATACCATGTACCCTAATTTTGCCCACTAATCTCCTACATGGGACTTCATCAAAGGCTTTCTGAAAGTCCAGGTACACTACATCCACTGGCTCTCCCTTGTCTATTTTCATAGTTGTATCCTCAAAAAATTCCAGAAGATTAGTCAAGCACGATTTCCCCTTCATAAATCCATGCTGACTCGGATCGATCCGGTTACTGCTATCCAGATGTATCGTAATTTCATCTTTTATAATTGACTCCAGCATCTTTCCCACCACCGACACAGGCTAATCGGTCTATAATTCCCTGTTTTCTCTCTTCCTCCCTTCTTGAAGAGATGGACAACATTAGCCACCCTCCAATCCACAGGAACTGATCCTGGATCTATAGAACATTGGAAAATGATTACCAATGCGTCCATGATTTCTAAAGCCACCTCCTTAAGTACCCTGGGATGCAGACCATCTGGTCCCGGGGACTTATCAGCCTTCAGACCCAACAGCCTATCCAACACAATTTCCTGCCTATTATAAATTTCCTTCAGTTCATCCATTACCCTAGGTCCTTTGTCCAGTATTATATCTGGGAGATTGCTTGTGTCTTCCCTAGTGAAGACAGATCCAAAGTACCTGTTCAACTCGTCTGCCATTTCCTTGTTCCCCATAATAAATTCACCCATTATTACAAAACAAGTGCTAACATGACCAAGTAAAATTCTTACCTGTACAATTTTGCCAGTCTTTTGAAACATATTGTATGTATAATTTTGGGAAATTTTGTCGTCAAAGACTGCCACCATCCAGGACATGCTCTCTTCTTACTGCTGCCATTGGGCAGAAGGTAGAGGAATCCCAGGTCACACACCACTAAGTTTAGGAACAGTTATCACCCCTCAACCATCAGGCTCCTGAACCAGTGTGGATAACTCTACTCACCTCAATACTGAACTCATTCCACAACTTATGGGCTAACTTTCGAGGACTTGACAACTCATGTTCTTGATATTATTTAACTGCTTTAATTATTAATTATTATTATTTGTTCTTCTCTTTGTATTTGAACTGTTTGCCTCCTTTTGCATATTAGTTGTTAGGCCATCTTTGTGTGTTGTCATCCATTGATTCTATTGTGTTTCTCTGTATCTACAGTGAATGCCTACAAGAAAATACCATCCTATATGGTGGCGTATATGTACTGAACTTTGATAATAAATTTACTTAGAATTTTGAAATTTGAACAATCAGTAATAATCTTTGTGTGTTGGCACATGGCCAAGTGGTTAAGGCGTCGGTCTAGTGATCTGAAGGTCGCTAGTTCGAGCCTCAACTGAGGCAGCATGTAGTGTCCTTGAGCAAGGCTCTTAACCACACATTGCTCTGCGACGACACTGGTGCCAAGCTGTATCAGCCCTAGTGCCCTTCCCTTGGACAACATTGGTGGCATGGAGAGGAGAGACTTGCAGCATGGGCAACTGCCAGTCTTCCATACAACTTTGTCCAGGCCTGCACCCTGGAAACCTACCAAGGCGCAAATCCATAGTCTCACGAGACTAATAGATGCCTATTATATTAATACTCTTTCAAGAATCTTTTACGACTGTGCTGCTACACACAGCTCGAATCACATCATCAAGTTCGCCGATGACACGACTGTGGTGGGTCTCATCAGCAAGAACAATGAGTCAGCATACAGAGAGGAGGTGCAACGGCTAACGGACTGGTGCAGAGCCAACAACCTGTCTCTGAACGTGAACGAAACAAAAGAGATGGTTGTTGACTTCAGGAGGACATGGAGCGACCACTCTCCGCTGAACACCGACGACTCCTCCGTAGAGATCGTTAAGAGCACCAAATTTCTTGGTGTTCACCTGATGGAGAATCTTACCTGGTCCCTCAACACCAACGCCACAGAAAAGAAAGCCCAGTAGTGTCTCTACTTTCTGCAAAGGCTGAGAAAAATCCATCTCCCACCCCACCATCCTCACCACATTCTACAGGGGTTGTATTGAGAGCATCCTGAGCAGCTGCATCACTGCCTGGTTCGGAAATTGCACCATCTCAGATCGCAAGACCCTGCAGCGGATAGTGAGGTCAGCTGAGAAGATCATCGGGGTCCCCCTTCCCACCATTACGGACATTTACACCACACGCTGCATCCGCAAAGCAAGCAGCATTATGAAGGACCCCACACACGCCTCATACAAACTCTTCTCCCTCCTGCCATCTGGCAAAAGGCACCGAAGCATTCGGGCTCTCACGACCAGACTATGTAACAGTTTCTTCCCCAAGCCATCAGACTCCTCAATACCCAGAGCCTAGACTGACACCAACCTACTGCCCTCTACTGTGCCTATCGACTTGTTTATTATTTATTGTAATGCCTGCACTGTTTTGTGCACTTTATGCAGTCCTGGGTAGGTCTGTAGTCTAGTGTAGTTTTTGTGTTGTTTTACGTAGTTCAGTGTAGTTTTTGTATTGTTTCATGTCGCACCATGGTCCTGAAGAACGTTGTCTCATTTTTACTGTGCACTGTACCAGCAGTTATGGTCAAAATGAGAATAAAAAGTGACTTGACTTGACTTGAATCAATAGATTTTACCATGGTTCTGATGATGAACTTCAATAAAAAATAAATTACAAAAAAAAAAGAAAATTGCAAATGTCACTCCACTCTTTGAGAAGGGAGAGAGGCAGAAGAAAGAAAATTATAGGTCAGTTCGTCTGACCTCAGTGGTTGGGAAGATGCTGGAATTAATTGTTAAGGATGTGGTTTTAGGTACTTGGAAGCACATGATAAAATAGGCCGTAGTCAGCATGGTTTCCTCAAGGGAAAATCTTCCCTGACAAATCTGTTGGAATTCTTTGAGAAAATAACAAACAGAGGAAAATCAGTAGATGTTGTGTACTTGTATTTTCAGAAGGCCTTTGCAAGGTGCCACACATGAGGCTGCTTAACAAGCTACGAGCCCAGAGTGTTACGAGAAGGATACTAGCATGAATAGAGCTTTGGTTGATTGGCAGGAGGCGAAGATGAGAATAAAGAGAGCCTCTTCTGGGATTGAAAACAATACACACAATGCTGGAGGAATACAACAAGTCAGGTAGCATCTATGGAAAAGTGTAAACAGTCCATATTCAGGGCCGAAATTCTCTCTCAGGAGAAGAAAGTATGTTGTGTGTTGCTTTGGATTTCCAACATCTGCAGGTTTTCTTGTGTCTGAGATTGAAAGGCTTATCAGATGAAGAGCATTTGACAGCTCTGGCATATAATCACTGGTATTCAGAAGAATGAAGGGGGATATCGTTAAAACCTATCGAACATTGAAAGGTCTTGAAAGAGTGGATGTGGAGAGGATGCTCCCTATGGTGGGGGAATCTAAGACCAGAGGGCACAACTTCAGAATACGGAGATGTGCATTTAGAGTGAAGATGAGGAGAAATCCTTTAGCCAGAGAGTAGTGTATCTGTGGAATTCATTGCTACAGGCAGCTGTGTAGGCCAGGTCACTGAGTATATTTAAGGCAGAGGTTATTAGATCCTTCATTAGTCAGGGCATGAAGGGATACATGGAAAGGGCAGGAAAATGGGGCTCAGAGGGAGAATGGATCTGCCATGATGAAACGGCAGAGCATACTCGATGGGCTAAATGGCCTAATTCTGCTCCTATATCTGATGATCTTATGGTCTTAAAACACACTCACACACAATAAAATAAAGAACTCAATAATGAAAAAAACATAATAAATATAAGTACATCATAAGTTGGCTTATACACTGTACATACATTGCCCATAAAGTGACGCTGGGCCCGGAGTGGCTGTACGTCAGTTACTGACAGGAAATGGTAAGCTAATGCTGGTTGAGACTGTGGAGGAGTGGGTAAGAGGGTGGACATGTTGATCAACGTTACTGCTGGGGGAGGTAACTAGTGGTCCTAAAGTGGATGCTATGCAGTCTCTTCCCTGATTGGACAAACAGTCTATGAGCCAAGTAGGTGGGATCCTTCACGATAGTATTGGCCCTTTTCCGGTACCTTTCCGTATCCATGCCCTTGATAGTGGGTAGGCTGGTGCCGGTGATGCGTTGGGCTGTTTTGTGGAGTCTTCCTGTGCACTGTAGCGCAGTTTCTGCACTTCTCTCAGAGCACTGCCTTCAGTGTTCTCAGAGCTGGTTGCATGAGATTGATCCCCATGTTTCCATCATTACAGCCTTGCTCCTATTTCAGAATCGCTGCCTTCACTGTGAAATGCTTTGGGATGATCTAATTTATGCAAGGTGCTCCCTGAATGCGAAGGGAACAGAGAACTGAGTGCTTCATGATAATGTTTGTGTTCCTGGGACTAGTGCTTAAATGCCTGACTGCGTGTGGAGGTGGCAGGATTGTGTTGAATCAGCCTTGCATATAGATATGATGAGCTGTGAGCCATTGTTCCTGAGAATGTCAATGCGGTGTTTCCTATGTAAGGACCAGTGAACAACACAGAGACTGCTCTGTGCTTAATGACTCGACAGAGGGCTGACACCATTGTGTCACTCAGTACACTACATCGTCCCAGCTAATGAGTTACAGGCAGGAAAGAACACACGGCAAATGGAGTCAAATTAAATGAAGTTTTCATAAACTGCAGCAAGGGTGTGCCACAGCCAAAACTGCTGCAGCATCTCCTGAAAACAGACAACTATTGTGTGAGCTACTTACATACACCAGGAGACAGAAGCATGTGACTACAGTTCTGTGCAAAAGTCTTAGGCACATATACATAGCAAGGGTACCTGAGAGCTTTGCACAGCCCTGCTTTTCTCAACGTGGAACTGAGAGCGAGTTTGTAAATCTGGAGGGAGCAAAGGATGTTGGGAATGGTGAAGGTGGAGCACCGCGCGAGGGGCGTGGGGCAGGTGGCAGAGAAGGAGTGCCGTTGAGAGGGGGGCGCAAGTACAGACGCGCCCAGCCCTGTGACACCAGGCAAGGTCATTTGATAAACACGAGGAAGTCTGCAGATGCTGAAAAACAGTAGCAACATATACAACACGCTGGAGGAACTCGGCAGGTCAGGCAGCATCTATGGAGGTGAATAAACAGATGATGTTTCAGGCTGAGACCCCTCTTCAGGACCGAGAAGGAAGGGGGGGGGGAAGACACCCGAATAAAAATGTGAGGGGAGAGGAAGGAGGCTAGCTAGATAGTGATAGATGAAGCCAAGTGGTTGGGAAAGGTGAAGGGCTGGAGAAGAAAGAATCTGATAGCAGAGTAGAGTGCACCAGAGGAGGAGGGGACCCAGGTGAGAAGCAGGAAAAGGTCAGAGTGGGGAGGGGGGAAATTTTTACCGGATATTCTTGCCATCAGGTTGATTTGATTCCAACCAATTGGTTTATTGATCATTACAGAATGTCTCTCTGGTGGTTGCCACTCCCTCCTCTCTCACTTCCCCTTTTCTCAACCATGATTGCCCTCTCACTGGCCCCTTCACACTCTCAGTCCACTAAAGAGACCCATATCATAATCAGGTTTATCCTCACTCAAATACGTCACGATTTTTTTGTGGTGGCAGTACAGTGCAATACATAAAAATACTACGGATCTATAGAAAAGTCTGAGGCACCCTAGTTGTACAACGTGCCTAAGACCTTTGCACAGTAGATTGGCGGACTTGCACAGTTCTGTTACATACAGACAACTGACCTATTGATCCCTTGACATGAGTTTCAAATCAAAGATAAATCTTTACCCCTAAGAGAAGTTGTGCAGGCATTGGAGATGGTCCAGAGTAGGATCTCAAGAATAACCCCAGGAATGAAAGGGTTAATGTATGAGGAGCGTTTGATGGTTCTGGCTTGTACTTGCTGGAGTTCAGAAGAATGGCGGTGGGGGGATCTCATTGAAACCTATCGAATATTGAAAGCCCTAGATAAAGTGAATGTGAAAAGAATGTTTCTTATAGTGTGGGAGTCTTTGACCAGAGGGCACAGCCTCAGAATACAAGACGTCCTCTTAGGACAGAAATGAGGAGCAATTTCTTCAGCAAGAGGGTGATGAATCTGTGGGATTTACGACCATAGAAGGCTGGGGAGGCCAAATCAATTCTTGATTTGTAAAGGTGTCAAAGATGATGGGGAAAAGGCAGGAAAATGGAGTTGAGAGGGATAATAAATCAGCCATGATGGAAAGACGGAGTGGACTCAATGAGCCAAATGGCCTAATTCTGCTCCTATGTCTTATGGTCTTACCAATTAATTTTAAAAATCAGAAACTTAAAAAAAAGCTAGTCTCAGTAATTTCAAGCACAAAAATACAGATTCAAAGTACATTTACTATCAAGGTATGTGCACGGAATACAACTCTGAGGTCCATCCTCCTGCAGGCAGCCTCAAAACAAAGGAACACATTGGAATCGGTTCAAAAGAGTATCATCAAAAGCCCATGGGGTCCGAGTCCATAGGACACTCAAAGCTGCTA